>NC_056737.1:543400867-543580867 GCF_019279795.1 Protopterus annectens
TATATATATATATATATATATATATATATATATATTTTTTTTTTTAATTTATATATATATACATACATACACACACACGCACACATCTCAAATACATACACACACACACACACACACACACACACACACACACACACACACACACACACACACACACACACACACACACACACACACACACACACACTATTAAATAATGAATTCTTAAAGTGATCAGTGGCAGCTTCTATACTGAAATTCTCTTCTGCAATGACAAGGAGCACACTACTGAAAAAATAGATGTTTTGATATACTGTGGACCTTATTTGCAAACCTTTTCAAAAATATTCTATGGTGGAATTAATACACTATCTAACAGGGAACAGCTGCAAAAATATTAAAAGTACAGCATGCTCTTACGTTGGAATTTTTACGAACCAGCCAGAAAGATTAGTAGTACCAAAATTTCACAATCTCTGAAAAGGATAAAACTGCAACACAAAGTATAACATACTGATACATGAAACCTAACATCTACAAGGCATACAACAAAATGCTCCATGCAATAACATTGGTCAAACATCAACAAAGTTCACAGAAATGTAAACCTTTATTGTCAGCAGTGAGCTGGCCAAAAGATCAGTGTTTTGTAACCAGGTACAGAGAGCAAATACCCAAACAGGATGACATGAAAGAGGAAAAGTGGTGGGTTAGTAAGCAGAAGAAAGTACAGTTTTGTACCTACCATAAATGTAGATGTCCGAGAGGTATGCATTTGCAGTCCTAACAAATGGGTTGTCCTGGCCTCAGGCAGCCCTTCGGTTGGCCGGATTCCAAAGTCTGGGTCTGGCCTCGGCTGGTGTCGCACTTCACCCGACGTCATAGCTGCAGTTCTTCGGGTATAAAGGCATCTGCCAACGCCATTTTCCTCAGTGTTTCTTGCCCCAGATGCCAGATGCCCTCTAGGAAGGCTAAATTTGGATAAATGCAAATGTTTCCAAACAACAGAGAGCAAATAGAAATAAACATGTATATACATATATACAAACAAATACACCATAATAGATTCCCCCAGCTAGCTACAAGATGGGCAAATACCCTAGGAGTACCACAGTGGGGAAGGAGGGTGGGTAATCCTGACTGCAGATGCATACCTCTCGGACATCTACATTTATGGTAGGTACAAAACTGTACTATGTCCTTCAAGGATGCATCTGCAGTCCTAACAAATGGGTAGAATACCATAGCCAAACTGGGGGAGGAGGCCCTAACAAGATTATGGTGTAGTTAAGATCCCTTGCAAAACAGCAGTGGCAAAACCTGCTCGGGATCTGGAGTATAAGGGTAGATTATAATGCTTGGCAAATGTATGCACGGAGCTCCAAGTAGCAGCCTCTAAAATGTCTTTTGTAGCCACTCCTTGTAAAAAAGCTGTAGTAGTGGCTGTAGCCCTTGTGGAGTGAGGTCTGATATTCTCTTGAGTTCCCTTTCCATGATAAGAATAACAAAATCTAATGCAATTTCCTATCCATTTTGAGATTGTCTGTTTTGAAATTGCTTTTCCTTCCATGCCTGTGGCATATGCTACCAGAAGCTGGTCAGTTTTTCTATTGTTCTTGGTTCTGTCCAGGTAGTAGCGCAATTGCCTATGCACATCCAAGGTATGCAGCAGTCTTTCTTCCCTGTTCTGTGGGTTGGGGAAGAATGTAGGTAGGTGGATTGCTTGGTTTAAAGATACCCTGGAGACCACCTTTGGCATAAAGGTAGGATTAGTTCTCATGGACACTCTATTCTGATGGAAGATAAGGAAGGGTTGCACTGCCATTAATGCCTGTAATTCAGAAACCCTTCTTGCTGAAGTGATTGCAAGCAGGAAAGCAGTTTTCCATGATAAGTACTGTAATTCTGCTGTTGCTGCTGGTTCAAAAGGGGAAGTGTCAACTTTTCTAGCACAAAGTTCAAGTCCCATGTAGGCAATGGTGGCTTCCTTGGTGGCTTTACATTTTTGATTCCTCTCAGAAACTGCCTGAGTAGAGGATGAGAGAAGACTGGAGGATCCATGTTGTATTCTGCTGAAATAGCTGACGCATGAATCTTAATGGAAGAGTAAGACAGGCCATTGTGGAAAAGCTCTGCTAAGTATTCCAGGATGTTAGCTATGTTTACCAGTGCTACATTTTGCCCTTTTGCTGCACTCCAAAAGAGATATCTTTTCCATTTCGCTGAGTAAGTTTTTCTTGTTGAGGGTTTGCGAGCTTCCAAGATAATGTCTTTAACCCTTTGAGATAAATCTGGGTTATTTTGTGTTATGCAATGCTCCAAGCAGCTAGCTGCAGTGTTTTCAGGTTTGGATGCAGGGTTTTGAAGTTGTTCTGTGTTAGCAGTAAAGGAACCAGGGGTAGAGGCCATGAGAGTTCCCGAGACATACTCCTCAGTAGTGGGTACCAGTGCTGCCTCGGCCAGTCTGGAGCTATCAGGATGATCCTTGGACGGTCCTCTTTGATCTTCAATAGCACCTTGTGCATCAAAGGAAGAGGTGGGAATGCATATGCTGTCAGGTTTTCCCAACTGAAAGATAGGGAGTCCACCTTCCAAGCAAGTGGGTGGTATGTCCTTGTGCAGAATTTTTTCAATTGGTGATTGTGTGGGGATGCGAATAGGTCTATTTCTGGTAGTCCCCATTTCCTTGTGATGGATTTGAAGATGTCTGGATGCAGCATCCATTCGTGGGCATCCGTGGTAGTCCTGCTTAAGATGTCTGCTAGTATGTTCTCTTTCCCTGGCACAAATATTGCCTTGAGCTGTATGTTGATGCTTAGGGCCACATTCCAGAGATCCATTGCCATCCAGCATAGAGGATATGAATGTGTGCCTCCCTGTTTGTTGATATACCACATAACTGTGGTGTTGTCCGTCCTTATCAGCAATTGTCCCTGTTGGAGAAACGGTCTGAATGCCTGAATTGCCAGTTTTACTGTCAGCATCTCTTTTTGGTTTATGTGTAGGTTTAGCTGGTCTTGAGTCCATAAGCCTTGTATGCACTTGTCCAGCATGTGTGCCCCCCAACCAAGGTCTGAGGCATCTGTGGTGATAGTCTGGCTTGGTTGAGGGCTGTGGAAGGGCAGTCTTTTGTTCAATTGACAGGCCTGAGCCCACCATCGGAATTCTTGCTTCAGGCATGGAATTATTGGAATTTGGGTTTCTAGGCTGTGCTTGTGCTGAGACCATAAATTCCTGAGGTACCATTGCAACTTCCTCATATGCAGTCTGGCATGTGGGCTCGAGGAAATTTTGCAGGATGCCATGTAACCCAGGGCTTGCAGGACTTTCCTTGCTGTAAGCTGGTTCTGCGTTGTTAATGCCATGAAGTAGAGTGGAAGGTGCTTTTGTTTTTCTGCTGTGAGGGATGCCATTTGATTTGATGTGTCCAGTTCTGCACCCAAGAAAGTTATCCTTTGGGATGGCAACAGCCTTGACTTTTTTATATTGACTGTGTATCCCAAGGCTTGCAGTAGATGAATGACCCTTTTCAAGTCTTTTGTTAATTTGTTTTTGTTGTCCGCTTGTAGCAGGCAGTCGTCCAAGTAAGGGTAAATTTGAATTCCCTGAAGCCTGCAATGAGCAATTACTGATGCCAGGCATTTCGTGAATACTCTGGGTGCAGTAGATAAGCCAAAAGGCAATGCTGAGAATTGATAATGCTCTGATCCTGCAAGAAATCTGAGGTATCCTGCAATTTGGTCGTATGGGGACGTGCAGGTATGCCTCCTTGAGATCTAGAGTTACCAGCCAAGACTCCTTGCCCAGCATGGGAAGAAGCTGCTGTAGAGTCAGCATTTTGAATTTTGGGACAATGAGGTATGTGTTCAGTGCGGACAGGTCTAGAATAGGTCTCCATTGATTTTCCTTCCTTGGCACCAGGAAAAGTCTGGAGTAAAATCCTTGCCCTTGTTCCATAGATGGTACCTTTTCTATAGCTCTTATCCTTTTTAAGTTGTCTATTTGTTCTAGAGCATTTGCCATTTGATTTGGAGGTAGGTTTGGCATTCCTCTCTTCCTTGGTAGAGTATGGAAGTGAAACCTGTAACCTTTGTCTATTGTCTGTAAAATCCATTTGTCTCCTGTAATGCAATGCCAATTTACTGAAAATAAGGCTAGCTTTCCGCCTAAGGGTGCTTCTAGTTGTTCCCTGGTAGGCGGCTTCAGAGCCAAGTCACTGTGATTGTCCTGTGGAAGTGGTAGTGGCTGGGTCTGCAGCAGTACTTCGCTGGTTGTTAGGCTGCCACTGACGTCCTCTGTAGGCACCTCTGGATTGACCTCTGCCACTTGTGCGCCTATTCCTGCCTCTCTGTGCTCTGTTGGAGTCTGGAAAGGACCAATTCTTGGAAGGCCAGTTCCTACTAAACCTTGGAGGCTGGACCGGTAAGAAATCCTTGACTGTCTGGACAGATTTTGCTTTCTCTTCCACCTTCTTAAGCACTTGCTGTGCAGGAGAGCCAAACAAATTGTGTTTATCCATGGGAGCATCTAGGAGCTTTGATTTTACATGGTCTGGTAAGGACTGCTCTTTTAACCATGCATGCCTTCTGATCACTGTACCAGTCATAGCTGATCTAAAGGAGGCCTCCAGTGCATCATAGCCGCATTTTAAGGAATGATTACTGACCTGCTGTATGTTATGTACCATTTCCTGAAGAGACTTTAGGTCTAAAGGTTCAGGTGAGGACAGCTTTTTAGATAACTGATCTAACATAAATTCCTGATACTGAATCATGTGGAATTGACAGTTTAAGGCCCTAGCCGAAAGAGTTGCAGAAGTATAAACTTTTTTACCCCATCTCCAAGGCCCTAGATTCCCTTTCAGAGGGAGTGGGTTTTGGCAGAGGTAGCTGCTACCGCTTTGGGGCCCTGTGAAACAGTTTCAGGATCTGCAAAGGAGCCTTATACAAGTGATTATGTGTGTCCGAACCCTGTAGTATCTGTCGGGCTTAGCAGGGGCCGGAGGGAGTGAATCAGGAGCAGTACAAGCATCATTAAATGCATCATCCACAACTGTAAGTACTGGAGGAATGGCTAAAGGCCTATGCTGAGGCAAATGCAAAAAAGTTCTAAGCCTTTTCCTAGAGTCTGAGAAATCCTGACCCTGCCATTGAAATTGTTCCCTCATAGCATGCAGGGTTTCCCCAAAGGAAAATTCCTCAGGAGGAGAGGCAGAAGGAATGGAGTCTTCTGCATCAGAGTCCTCATATGGAGAATAAGGGCCCTCAGGAGGGTTTGTATTTTCTGATTTGTTTGAGGAGTAATCAGTGGAAACTGGCTCAGGGGGTTCTGCTCTAGGCCTCTTCTCTGGAGGGGGTTGAGAGGCTCTATCAGGGGGAGACTGGGATCCCCTGATCAAAGAAATGAGATCCTCTGCTAGACTAAGCATTTGAGTACTAGAGCTAGGCTTGTGAGAGGGGGCTTTAGTAGGCACGGCCTTGGAAGATTTAGCTGCTTTAGCCCTGGCAAAGGCCTTAATTGACATGGATGCAGGGGGCCTAGCAGCTCCACGTGCAGGAGTAGATACATCTAGGGGAATAGTATCTGATAAATCCTGAGAAACTGTAAGAGCAGGAGGAATTTCAGTAGCAGATTCAGCCATGCTGGAAGAGGCCTCGGTAGTAGGAGGCATGCTTTCGGCCGAAGGAAGAACAGCAGACTCGGTTTCAGCCGAAACCGAGACACTCGCGGTTGGCTTAACCGCGGTTTCGGCCGAAACCACGGACCGCGAGTGTCGGTCCTTTTCCTTACGCTTTTTAGCTAAATGCAAAGTCGGAGTCTCCAACGGCATGATATAAGCAAAAGCGGAGCCGAAAAACTCCTCGGCAAACTCCGACCGACGTCTAAGCGTCCGTCGGTTGAAGGAAGCACAGGCTAAACAAGCTGCTACGTCGTGGTCTGGGCCTAAACAAGGTAGGCAGTAAGAGTGGAAGTCTTTATGAGGTATTTGTTTCCCACAAGTTAAACAGTTATTCACTTTTTCTGACATCGGCTGAGGCAAGAAAGAGTCCCCAACGGGGTACTTAGCTTTTTAGAAGTCTTCAGTAGTAGTAATCTCTGGATCTGACCGACCGGCACTTGCGAACAGCTTCTTATTCGGGCACCACGTGGCAAGAAAGACTGAGGAAAATGGCGTCGGCTGATGCCTTTATACCCGAAGAACTGCAGCTATGACGTCGGGTGAAGTGCGACACCAGCCGAGGCCAGACCCAGACTTTGGAATCCGGCCGACCGAAGGACTGCCTGAGGCCAGGACAACCCATTTGTTAGGACTGCAGATGCATCCTTGAAGGACATCACAGGGAAATACAAAATGCATGTAAAGGAAAAATATTTGTAGATCAGCTGTCAGGGCATTTAAGAGTGATTTTTTTTTTGTTTCTTTCTTTCATTTGTGGGAGGGGGTCACAGTTTTATTTTTACGAGGGATGGGAGGAAACAAACATGAGAATGGTATACTAAGTGGCCAGGGATGGCACACAAATCTAGTATACTGAAACAATGTAATGAACAGGAACACGCATGACAAATATGGTTGTAAATTAAGGAAGATGAATGCACAGACATAGGATGGGCATTGGTAATGAAGGATGTTCAGTGAACTAGGAAGATGGGCAAAATAAAACATGTAGTGAGGTAATATATCCACTGACCATGCATGCATATGTGTTGTGAGCCATATCGATATGTTCAATTACAACACATCTGGCATGTATGCATAATAGCAGCCAAAGTCCATTAACAACAGATCAAGCATTACAGAAGGAAATTATATGGGTCACTCACATATGAAAGATGGGAACATCCACATCACTATATGCAGCAGACTGTATTCTAACAGCAAAGGAGTAATAAAGATTGCTGCCAAAAACGATCAAATAATTAGGGATGCAAGTGCAATCATACCTACTGACTTGTAATATTTATAGTACAAGGAAGTTGTAGGTGAATCACACATTACTGACTTCATGCAGACATCTAGCTCCACCCTGTATGCAGACCATAGTGAGTATGCCAAATTTGTGACATACTTACAATACATTACACACCTGTTCAAGGCAATTGCATCCAAAGATAGAATTAAACCATTAGCTTCTATCCCACAGACATATCGAGGCAGCCACAATACACACACCTGCAAATATATACATATCACAGGGTATAATCCAATAACAGACAGGCAAACATTCAGAGTCTTCAGTTCTACTCCCAAAAATGAGCTATATGGCATACACAGCTAGTGCAAAACAATATCTACAACTACAAAATCTGATTAAATTCCATCAACTAACTATAGCCCACCGCACTCTTTAAAAACCTTCCAAAACTCCTATTCTTTCCACACTAATCACTTCCTATAAAAACCTGGAATCCTTAAGGTCTTCTCAGAAACTTCTAGTACATACCACTAAGCCAAACAACAAGCCTGGTGACTCCCTTTTTTCTAATATTGTTGGAAAAGCCTGGAATCTCCTCCCAAATGAACTCTCCACACTTCCCACACTATCCTGTTTTAAAAACAAATTGAAAGTGTTCCTCAAAACTCACTGGTTATGTCCCTGTTCAAAACCTGACTAGTCTATATATCTCTAAATACTTTGCTCTTCCTACCCTGTCTACTCATTAACAACAACTCCTTCCTAGTTAACCTATTATACTATCTATCTATATAATACCTAGATTGTATTAGCATCCTATGTTATGCATGTATTCTGCACTGTAAATTTTACTGTAATAACCTATAATAGCTACTGTTAATAGGATTTATTTGTCTCATGTTTCCTAGTCATTTTTGTGTTTAATTCCATTGTCCTATCTTGGAGCTTATCTCCCCGGGCCTCTACTGAAAATGGACATGTATCCAGTTAGACTAGCCTGGTCAACAAATGTAAAATAAAATAAAATAAAAATAAAAAATAAACTAAATGAGCAAGGGACTGGAAGTTAGATGCTGATACAGCACAGGAATGAGATCACAGCAGTAACAGGGCCACTAACATTTTCATCTGGGCCATATGTTTACTAGTAGCACATTTTACTTTGATCAGTCATTCGGAAGATGATGTCTCCAGCAGCTGGAAGATCCTCCACTGTAGTGGCAATGTCTCTGACATCAGGAATCACCAACCATGAGACATCCGCTTCCTCTCTACAGTATACATTCTGCTAAAGAATAGCCAGGCTACTTACAGGGTCCACTGTTTCCATTGTGACAAGAACTTCCTATAGCTGTCTTCTACACTGAAAAGTCAACTCATCCATTGACTAACTGATCTCTACTCTATGTATCCTGTCTATTTCTAAGGCCGGTTCTAAACAGTGACTCAACTCAAATCGCATACAGCATTCAGAATGAAAAAAGGTAACATAGCCCCTGACATGCACCACAGGGAAGTAACCCTCTGTAGGTCACATAACCGATCATTCTCTATGGTCTGTCTGCAATCAAAAGTTACTGACAGCAATGAATAATTGCAGTTAGATAATGTTGAATGCATGGCACACACAGATCTCAGAAGAGAAACATTGACAATCGTATACAACTTATCTAATCACACTTATTTTTTAAGTCTGTACAGGGTGTAGCATGCAAGTATCATGCAAGGTGAGCATATCATAGAAAACATGTCCACAAAGTGATAAAGACCACAGATACCGAAACCTAGTATCATCCAGTACATAACAGGCAACATGGTTGGTGTAATGGTCAAGGTGTTACCTCACAAACACAAGATACAGAGTTTGATTCTTACCTTGGGAAGCATGGCTAGGCTTAAAAGGCCCCCTCTGGGTAGTAATAACATGTCTTGTAGGTAGAACACAGGATTAAGGTTATGAGCAATGATGGATCTTTTTTCCTATTGTCCAAGATTGGAGTCTGTCATTTTCCAGTTGCATACTGTTTGACTATGAGCAAGTCACTTTATGAAAAAGTGCACTGATACAATTGGGAAACTAGGCTAGGTTCCTCAAAGGTCACTGGTAATGCATGCCTAGTAACTACCTGTGAACTTACAGACTTCTGTACAATACAGAGCAGTAGAGTACTGTATGTAGAAATGATGAACCTACACACTGAGGTCCAGTTCAAGTTAAAATCTTTCTACCACTTATGTATATGTTTGAATGCTGTATGTTGTAAATGGACTATTCTGGCTAAAGTAATGCATAACAAAATATTAATAATTGCCTTACTCTGGTAGTTGGCACTGTTATAACATTAATAAAAGAAGAATGTGTAAAGGCATGTTACCTGTGTCATTACTTGTGTGAAATCATTGGCTATTTGCAAACCATAAATTGTATACTTCTATGTAATACCCTCAAGAGATCTATTTCTGCTGTTTGCAAAGCTTTTCAGTGTACAGCAAATGTGAGATAGTTTATAGTCAGGTATTACATGCTGGGGATATAGATCCACAGTACATGTTAGGAAATATATGTCGTCTTCATGACTATAATGCCATTAAATATAGTGGATATGAAATATTATTACCGTATGAACAGTATAACTCGTGTACTGATGTTTGTGATGTGTGACAGAGATGCGTGTGTGCACACACGCACACACATGCACACATATATCTATATATATAAATATATATATATATCTATATATATATATATATATATATATATATATATATATATATATATGGGTCCCTTTCAGAAACTCAACTTATCAGAAAGTTGAATCTTATATGGTCGAGACCATATGATTGACTTTCCAAAATGTTAAAGCTCTTGAATGGAGATCATGGTACAGAGATGATTGTGAATTTAACCTTTTCCCCACTGTAGTGCAGTCTCTCAGTTGGTATATATAATATGCAGGGTGTGTGGGGAATGCAGAGGGGCTTGCCCCCTTTAAAATTGTAGATTTTTGTTGCTTTTTTTTTTTTTTTTTTTTTTTTTTTAGTTCAACTTTTTAGACCATATGAAGTTCAACTTTCTAATGAGTTGAGTTTCTGAATGGTATCCACCCACACACACACACGCACACACACATATATATATATATATATATATATATATATATATATATATATACACACACACACACACACACACACACACACACACACACACACACACATACATACATAGACAAACACAATGATGTGAATTTGCCTAGAAGGAACCTCTGTTGCAATATAATATCTGTCCACCAGGTGGCACTAGTATACAGTCCTACCTTATAAGCCTATCCTATAGTTTATAATACAACTATTTTCATCTTCTGGCTTTCAACACCTACTCTTGGCATAATCACATTCTTCCTCTTACTTTTACTATAACCCCCAACTGTCCTCTTACAATTGCAACTATTGTTTTCCTCACCTCTATACTTACCCACACCTTACTTTACCATTAGTAGTCTGCATTTTTACTGATTGCTCTTCTTGAACTTTTTCCATCTTTGGTCCCTAACCAGCTCCGTTCACCCTGTGGGCTCACTCCACTCCCCTACCCTGCCCCCTATTCTCACCCAGCCCCAGAACACCTACATTTATTCTTCCCATACTCCTTCCACTCAGCACAATTAACTAATCAAAGTTTTCTCCTCATCACCTCACCCCCTCTTACACCTCCCACTAATCCACTCCACTGTTCCCCTATACTTCTCCACTCTTAGTCTCCTCCCCTTTTCCTTGTAAACAAATTTAACCCTATCTCTTTCCATACCTCTCCTCTCTAATAGCCAGTTTGTTTCCTCTTAATTACTCCCTTCAATACACCCCTGGTCTAGACATGTCCTCCCCAATCCTCTATACCCTCCGGGCCCCTTGTTCCCTTCTTGTACTCCTACTTCCACTTTACTGTGCTAGTTCTTACTCTTTCAAAGCACCCCCAGTCTACCTTCTACTCAAACTATTCCATACACTCACCTGCAACCACATTCATGCACTCATTTCCACTCTATCTCCTCTTCTCTTATTCCACCTAACCCACTGCATCTATGCTATCCCAAACACTTCTCCACCACTACTAAACATTTTACTCCTAAACTACTACTAGCTCCATCCAGCTTCCTACTATATAAACACAAATAGCTAAAAGTTATCTCCTATAATGTCCTAGCCTTAGCTGGAGATATTCATCCCAACCCCAGTCCTTGTCCCACCACAAACAACACCTTCCCCCCACCCCCTTCTTGCCCCACTACAAACAACCCCTTCCCCTTCTTCTTTTGCCTTTTCCCACTCTTAAGTTCTTCACAATCAACGCCCAGAGCCTTAGCAACAAAGAACATCAAGTACAGCTTGGATTAACTACAACCAACCTGACATCTTCGCCATCTATAAAACCTGGCTAAAACCCCATATCGCTGACTCCAAAATCTTACCTCCTGGTTTCCATATCCTCAGAAATGACCGATTAAGAAAAAAAGGTGGTGGCTCTGCTGTAATATACTCCAACCTTTTACCTTAATCCCCCTTCAAATTCCAGCCCCACAATTCAAAAATACTGAACTAACAGTCGGTCTCCTACGAATGAATAAACGTAAGAATATCTGCATTATTTCCCTATATATCTCCCCAGGTGACAACATCTCTACCCTTGAAAATATTCTTTATTGGGCCTCAACTGAAATCAAGTATGAAACTTACATTCTAGGTGACGTTAATATTGATTTGAATAAAATCAACAGTTCCTCTCCCTCCCTATCTATTAACCTCTACAACTTGTCCCAAGTAATCCACTCAATCCCTGTCCTAACAAAATTCTCCCCCCAGGATCCATCATAGACTGGATCCTAGTCACCTATCCAAACAAAATAAATCACTCTGGCACTATTCCAGACATCTTTACTGACCATCTCCCTGTTTTCATTCATCGCTCAGCTACCTCCACCCCATATCAGCACCATTACATTCCCACTTGCAATCTTAACAACTTTAACCTCATAACTTTCTCAAATATTTTCAAACAAATGAATTGGCAAATCCTAAATACTCTTCCCCTTGACGAAGCTTTAGAACATTTCAACTCTGTCTTCCTAGACACTCTTAACTCCCTAGCCCCTCTAAGAAACAAAAGAATCAAAGCTAATACTGCTCCTTGGCTGTGCAAAGAAACCAAACAAATCATACATCAGAGGGACAAATCCTGGAAGCTTTACCAGAAGAATAAAATGCCTATTACCCTGCTCCAATACACCCAACTCCACAACCCCGTAAAAAAACTAATCAGCATGGACAAAAAAACTACTGCAATAAGCTTCAGTCCAACAATCTTAAAAACCCTAAACAATTATGGAAATCAGTTTATTCCCTTTTCCATTCAGGCTCCAGGAATAATCCATGCCCTGAGCCAAGTATAACTGACATTGAACTAAGCTCAAATTTCAACTCATTCTTTACAGAAACTATTGCTAACCTAACCAAAACATTCCCAAACAACAATCCACATATCCCTCATTCTTCACCTTCCAACAACCCTAATAACTTCCCCTCATATTCGAGCTCAAACCAATCTCAACCAATATTATAAAAAGGCTCCTATCCAAACTAAAGCCATGCTCTAATGCCCCTGATAACATGCCCTCCACCTTCCTCAAATGTGCTGCTGATGGTATTGCACTCCCAATCAGCATCTTAATAAATAAATCCTTAAAAGAATCATATGTACCCAAACTTTGGCATTCAGCCTACATTCTTCCTCTTCACAAAGGAGGCAAAAACACGAATATTTCTAATTTTTGCCCCATTGCCCTACTCTCTCCAATCTCCAAAATTCTAGAAAAATGTGTCCACCACCAACTCATGCCTTTCTTAATCCAGAATCAACTCCTTACACCCACCCAACACGGCTTCTGTCTTGGCCATAGCACCATAACTGCCCTACTCTCCTTCCTAGAAACATTCAATCAAGCCCGAGATTCAAGACTCCTAGTATCCACAGTTTTCCTAGATCTCTCTAAAGAATTTGATACCATCTCCACAATCACTTTCTCTATCATCTCTCCAAACTTCATCTCTCCCCTAATATTTTATCCAGGTTCTCCAGTTACCTGTCAGACAGATCTCAAGCAGTTAGATGGAAGAATTCCACCTCTTCCTTCTTACCGATCCCCAGAGGCATACCTCAGGGATCCATCCTCTGTCCCATGCTGTTCAACATCTTCATTAAGAACCTTCACACTGCCATCCCTGACACAACAGTTATCCAATATGCAGATGACTCAACTTTAGTCTGTGCTGTCTCCAACCTTCCTGAACTACTGTCTAAAACCCAAACTGCATTTTTAAACACTGAAAACTGGATGCACCAAAACCACCACTCTCTCAACTCAAATAAATCAAAAAATACTACTGTTTCCTCGCTCCAGGGCTTTCTCTTATGATAAAAATGCTTTCAAAGTCCTTAGCCAAACAAACTCTGCTATAGAAGTGGTCCCTTCTAAAAAAACTTCTTGGTATTACCATAGACAAACACCTCAAGTTCAATATCCTTATTCAACAAAACATAAAGAAAACCCACCAAAAATTAGGTATGCTCTACAGGAATAATCCCTTTCTCTCCAACTCCACAAGGCATACCCTGGCAACTACCTACATTCTACCATCCTTATTATATGGAGCCCCTCTTCTAACAAATCTGACTTCTTCCATCACCTCCAGACTTGAAAATTGCTATAATAAGATCTCTAAATTTTCCACTAAATCCAAAAACTCCACTCATCATCGCCTTACCCTACAATCTCTGAACTGGCTAGAACTCTCTAACCACCTAAACTCCTACAACTCACCACTGCTCACAAACTAATATTTCATCCAGGCAAATGCCCAGCCCTAACAAACTTCCTTCCCCCATACATCCCAAACAGATCTCTGAGATCTGAACACCAAAATTTAATTTCTATCCACAAACCCAAGCGACCTGCTGGCCAGCTTCACCTCTCTTGCAAGAAATGGAATTCTTTCCCTCCTTCAATTAGGACTATACCAAACTCAGAAACCTTCAAAACCCAGCTTTTCTCATACCTGTCATCCAAACAGAAATGTTCCTATTTTCACCCTACGTAAATTGAAGGGAATTGCTCCCACCCTCCCTCCACCTCATATTTATATTCTCCTACAACAGACTCAAGCTCTCAGTAACTGACTAAACAATCTCTCACTTGATTTCAAGTATGTATATAATGTAAATATTAAATTACTTCTATGGACTGCACATAAAGTATATACCTTACTTATTTGAATTAACTGCATGTAAACGGTCTTCCCTCTACTAGTATAATAACGCAAGAACCTTAGATCTTTCATTATAAAGACAGTTGATCATACTTGCTGTGTTGTATGCTGTACTTTGCATGCATTTGCATTTCCTTACTGTATGGATATTGTACTGCATATGTATTATACCTTAATAATTATGTAACCCTTACTGTATTGATAATGGAGCTTTTCTCCCCGGGCCTCCACTGAAAACGGGCACTTTCAGGCCCAGTGGACTTCCCCGGTAATCAAACTGAAAATAAAAAAAAAATAAAATAAATACACACATACACACACACACACATTTTATATATATATATATATATATATATATATATATATATATATATATATTGATATATATATATATATATATATATATATATATATCACCCACGGTGGTGGTGCTGTGATAGCATTATCGCCTCACAGTAAGACGCTGTCCGGTTCGATTCTCAGCTAGAGCGTCTTCTGCGTGGAGACATGCGTGAATGGGCGTACCTTCGTTGAAGGTTGTGTGTCAGGGCTGGTAACTCAGCACATAAAAATCAATTACCAATCATTAGTGGAGCGGAGTTCCGCTGTGGCAACCCCTAACCGTGAAAAGCCGAAAGACACAAACAAACAAATATATATTATATATATATATATATATATATATATATATATATATATATCTATATATATATATACATATATATATATATATATATATATATATATATATATATATATATATACACACACACACACACACACACACACACACAAACACTCACAAGCGCATGCATGAGTGAGTGTAAGTTTTCTTTTTGCCTGATACTAACATGTATATTCAATGCCACTACAGCATGTATGATTAATGCACCTATATTACTGCTCAGATTGCAACAACTGTCAGACTACTACAAAGTAATGTTACAGCATGAGAAAATGAGGTGCTCATTGCAGCATTCTCCCAGCACAGCATGCCTTACAAGTATGGCAAGCTGAATGGGCACAGGGAACACCTGTGGCAGGGCATTTTCTTTGAGAAATGAAGCTGGAGATCATAGCCACACAAAGTGAACCCAGCATCACCGTCATGGACATACATCACTGGCAAGATGACAAACCAGGATTATTGCTCTTGCAAAGCATGCCATGTAGCCCCCCCACACACACACACACACATTACAACTATTGAAAGACATTGAGAAATTTCTGATGTCTTCTGGGTAGCTATTTATACCAAACACTGGATATCTTACAGTGGCACTGTGGCACTGATGGTGGAGATCTCACCCGTGCATTGGTAAGTATCTTACACACACACACACACACACACACACACACACACACACACACACACACACACACACACACACACACACAGACATATTTAGCATTGCATGATAGTATGCAGGTATACCACTGAATTTGTATGTCATTTAACATTAGTGATATGGACAAAGATGTGATACTAGTGTTGTTCTACCTGATGATGAGGCCTGATAAGCTGCATGTGCATGCATGCCATCTAGCGATATTATTTTATATATACATAGATCCTATATCAATATGCACTTTCTCCAACAATTTCATTCATGCCTTGTAGGGTCTTCTCTGGTTCTTACTGTGCATGTAGTCCAGTAATTGATATCTGACGTGTTTTTCTGCTTTACATGATAGGCATGTTATTGCTGCATCTTTACATGCTCATTCTGTTCCCCAAGTCGATCTGGGGTACACATGACACCCAGACCAGCAACTACTATAGAGATATATATACATGTGTCCAGGTAGTTGTATATAAATCTCATTTCTAATAGGGACACCCTGAGATGATGGAGCCAACACCTAGGAAACTGTTTCAAATACAAAGGGCATCACACTTCCAAATACACCAGTATTGTCATCAAGTAACCATGGAGCAACTTGGCATTGTAACCCAAAAGGGCCAGAAGGCACAGGTCTGCAGTTAGATTTTATGTGTAAAGTATCCTGGGAAGATAAATTTGGAGATTGTGGAGACAGCCCTGCATTTGTCAGGGAACAGGATCTGACAATGGCAGAGAGACATCCAGTAGTAGTTTGGGTTGTGAGAAGCAAAGGCCATTTGCAATCTGCAATCATGCAACTATGGGGGCCAGGATATGCACAAAGCATGCTCTGCTTTACCACTGCAAATACTGTACTGTTCAGTTAACACCTGTAATGATGGATTTTGGAATCTGATGTAAAACAAAATGAAGTCTTTCCATGTGTGCTACATATCCTGGGAAATATGCCTGACGGTGTTGATAGATAGAGGAGTTGAGCCACTGAAGCATGTGTGTGATCATGGAGCACCTACAAGTTATCAGTTCACAACATTGCTAGATAACTACATTGGTACATACTGTTTGTGACTTGGCATGTTGGTTACAGATATAGCATGCATATGCATTACCATTGCCATGATCACAGTGACAGGCAAGGTGCACTTGCAGAGTGACCACAGTGCAAGCTCTGTGCAGTAGTCCCCTGTCCTCATTCAGTTTCCAACCATTTTCTACCACTGAAAGCTCTCCTTTAATATTTTATTTTATTCATCATGTCATAGTTATAGCTTTTGATAGGCTATTTCCATGTCAAAGTTCCAGGAATTTTATATGTACTGCCATAATACACATAAATATTTTATTTTCAAAATTTGGCAAAGAGTAAAAGTTAAAAAAATCATCCTTTCCTTAGTTGTAATTATTTTAAATCTTAGAAACACTCCAAGCTAATTAAACAACATAAATAGAAATTCTACATGCTGCTCATACCTCTCAACCTCTTGGTAGAAAAAATCTGGACAAAGCCAAAAATAATGGGGGGACAAAGCCAAAAATAATGGGGGGACAAAGCCAAAAATAATGGGGATACAAAGGCCCAAAAATAAGAACAATTTTTAAATACTGCTGTTATAAACTTAGAAAGTTGCTAGAATAAAAGGTCTTGTGTTATCATGCATTTTTCTGAAGGATATGAAGTTTGAAACTCAAACGCATGTCATTATTTAGTGAATTCATTCCTCATGGATTTGCCACAACAATCCAGAAAATCAAAAATTTTATGAAGAATAGAGCAAAAACATAAAGGCAAAAATCTGGACATTCAGTAAAAATCTGGACAGTTGAGAGGTGTGAATTGCTTCTACAGACTCATTAGATTCACCATCACCAACACACACAGAAATCTTAATCTCTTTTACACACCAAAATCATCGTTTTTGTAGTAACAAATCAAGAGAATCACCTTATCATTCTACTTTGTACACATATACCTTGAATCTGATGCACAATAGCATTATTCTTGTTCCAACAGTGTCTGTTTTCAATATACTATTCTGTTTTCCCACTTTCAGAATACACAACCCAGTTTGCGTAATTACTACTATATCAGCAGGAAAATACCTATAATTACTACAACCCCATTTCTTGCTCACTTTTTTCCTTAGGGGTCAAAACTGAATTTACCTTCTAATCTTTAACTTTTTTTTTGTCCACAGCCTCTTTCTTACTGGCATTAATCTTCCTTATATTGTTAAAGACACTTTATATCATAAATCATGCCCATAGAAATGTTTCCTTTCTTGTATTTACTGTTATTCTGCCTCTGTTTTGTACGATGCAGTGCTTTGAACTCTGTCCTTATAACCCTTGCTTGTGCAATATGCTACCCTGCATTAAGTCAAGGTGAAACTTAGAGTAGGTCTCTCCCAGTCACTACTCTTTCTTGCATATACCCTATTTCCATCTAATACCCTTACATTCTACAATATATCACAGAGGTCTTTATTCAGTCTGACATATACTTTCTGTTTTTTTTCTTTACTTTAATTTTCTACTGTCTGGGCAGATCCAATCAGTCTAGGATATCTTCCTCCTATACACTAGCCATTTTCATTCGCTCTAATTTTCCATTCATTACTCACCACTCCAAAGGATATCCCTGCTCTGACCAAAATGTCCAATCAACCACCCATCAGACAATGCAACAGACTTCCTCCTTTCTTTTAATGTGTGTATTATTTTTTAACATGCATATTCATATTTCCCTGAGGCATACAAAGTCAATTAACATAACTATCATTTTTATTTTATACAATTTACATGCACGTAAACACCTAGGAAAGTGTCTCAAGTATACTTAGTCCATCTTTTCATTGGTCAAACAACATATTCTAATTATATTTTGTATGAGCCAGTATCTAGCTTGGTCACGTCCCTCAGCCACCCATTGGAGTAACCACTGTGGAACGAGGAAGCAAATTCTTCAGTTCTCCTATAGCTCATTTTCATCACTGTGCTTTATCTGTATTAGTTCCTGAAGAGGCACATCTGGTAACCTTTTTGTATCATGCATGTCATCTCACTGGCAGGGGGATAAAATGTGAGCTCTCCAAAATATATTACCCCTTCCCTTTTCTTTATTTGTTTTATTAAACTTACATCTTTTATTTGTTCTTTAATGCTAAACTACTACTACTTGGTTCACAGATATCCCTACTTTACTTTCCATTTCTATATCCACATTACCTTACACATCGGGTCCACTTGTACTCTCAGTTTTATAATTCTCATGCATTTATTGAATCCACTAACAAATTAAATCTCTAAGCAAACTAGACACTTCTGTTCATAATATAACAAGCTATATTTCAGCATACATTTAGATTCTGTTGCTTATCTATTCTTCTGATTAACGTAATTTGAAGTATCAAACAACAGGCTCTCTTCAGATGGTTTGCCATTCTGAATTATTATTCATTGATACTTAATGAATTTTCAGATTTGTTTTAATGTATAATCAACCTCTGGCTTAATTTATTAGTTCAAAAGTAGTACTTAACACTCATATTTTCATCCTTTGAAATGGACGGTTAAAGAAGCATTGTCACCTTCGTAATATTTCCATCCTTAAACTTCTCAATGAGTCGAAAGGAAAAAACAAAATTATTCCTCGCATAACATGTTTAGAAAGTAATGATAACATTTAAATCTTAACATTTAAACAAGTAATTTCTGTAACTGTTTAAACTGACCAAGGCTGGGTTTCATTGGCGGTTCATTGTAGTTTAGCAAAGGCAGCAGTCCTGCACAGGGTATGGACAAGTGAAAGAAACAGCGAAGCTGCCCAATGGCAGAAATACATTATGCATTGCATGCTAATGACTGCATAATAACATGGAAACGAGAAACCCACAGTAGGTAAGAGATGCAGTCTATGCAAATGAAAGATCCCTGAATTTCAAAGTGATTTAGAAATGTATAAAATGTTAGTGCAGTACAGCAGTGCATACCCATTTTTAATACTGTGATGCTTGGAATAGCAGCAGCATGTGTTATAAGCCACCTTCGCTCAAAGTGCCCACAATGCTGTGTGCCATTAACCTCAGTGCCATTGGAGGTACAGATAATCCCAACATTGCATCAGGTCACAGACCAAAAGACTGTGAAGTGCTTCTGAGTAGACAGGGATAATATAAGGGATTTAAATGAACTATGCCAAATGTATTGTTTGCCTACTCATGTGTATGTGAAGGTATGTGCTGATTCAACCACAATGATCTGCGGTGAACATATCAGGTACAGCCCTGAAATATGGTATGCCAGCAGTGCCTGAATCCCACAAACTAGTTCCTCGGTGCAATATCACATGTGTAGGATCAAATATGTATTCCAATGATAGCAGAGGAGAAATCTGACAATCTATAGGTCTTTTATGACATAGTCCATTTCTGTGAGTTCCTGACAGCTATAGATTGTACACATCATTATCCAGGCTATACATGGCCCAGAGAGTTTTCAATACATCAACAGGAAGTGCTCCCACTCCTTTACCTGACCAGATGTCTTTAATGCCCTGGGCATTATTTTTAAGGATTTATCTGTCAGTTCTCAGGACTCACATATTTGGCATATGTCCAGGCTTTAAAACAACACAACGGCCAGCAATAGAGTTCCAAGTGATTTATTTAAGTGCAAAATGGACATAGAAATGCCCTGTTTATTAATCAAACATAGTGTTCCAAACCGGTTTCGGTAATATCCTTCTTCAGTGAAATACAAATAGAAAATAAGTGCCAACTGATATAGCTACGCTGTTTATAGCGTAAATCTACCATAGAATAGCCAATCAAATACTTGATGAAATGAATACACTCACATTTAAAGAAAAATACTGGATTATACATCTCGGAGCTTTGTTTTCTCCAGGTCTTAATGACCATTTATAATACATAATCTCATAGGGGATTGTTGTTCTATGTATACAGTTTTATAAGTAACTTAGAGATGATTTTCAGTATGTTCATTTAGTATACATACTCATGTTTGGTATATAATTTGTATATACTATTGTTGTATATACGATTGTATTTAGGATAAGATATTATTACCTTGTTCCCTTTGTAGTGTGAATATATAATATCTAGATTTAATATTATACTTTAGGTATATTGAATATTCCCATTCCCATTTCATCCCAGCTGCTTCTCACCATTTCATGTGTTGTACACTCAAAATACACATATATATTGATATACACATTTATATCACTGTCTCATGAATGACTTATGTCAATAACAATATATTTGTATTGTTGTTATTATCATTTTCTGTTAAGAAATATGTGTGGATCTAAGTAAAGGTCTTATTCAGACCACCATTAGAAATAAGTATTTGATTGGCTATTCTATGGTAGATTTACGCTATAAATAGCGTAGCTATATCAGTTGGCACTTATTTTCTATTTGTGTTTCACTGAAGAAGGATATTACTGAAATCGTCTTTTCAGGCTTGTTGGCTGTTGGTGAAGCACCCTCCAAGAGGAAAAAAACGCTGAGAGAAGAAGGGAGCCACTTTTGAGATTTTAAGTATTTTTTCTCTGTTTATTTGCTAGGTTTTTCTGCATAGCTGCCTAGCTTGAGCATTTTCTGGCTTGTTAAACTTGATTTCTGTATTAGTAGCTGTATTTAGAGCACAACCAAAAGCTGTTTGCTGAATTTCCTGTTTGCACTTAATTTTAAATCGTTTTTTTCTTAAAACTTGCATATTTTCTGTCCTTGACCTAGCACTCTTGTGTGGGGTCATTTACTGCACTGTTATAACTTGATATTACTTGTGAACCTCTGCTATCTCTGTAAAAACAAAAACAAAAAAAAAATCTTGCTTTTTTCCCACTTTTCTGAGAGTTAAAAAAGTTCAGTTACAGGCTTGCTGTTCCTGAACTGTTTGAAAGTTTCTGTGAGGCCATTTTTGCTTGGGCTGAAGGAGGGTCTCTCTGTTGATCACTGGCAGTGACTAACATTGAGCAGCTTCCCTGCCCCCGTAGAGGTGGTTACTGACTTGAAACTGTAGTTTTATTGGCCACTAGGGGTCATTTCCATAACTCTTTCATCTTCCTCTCTTAAAACCTAGTTGCCTCGTGGTTTGGGCATCTTTTCAGGCTTGTTGGCTGTTGGTGAAGCACCCTCCAAGAGGAAAAAACGCTGAGAGAAGAAGGGAGACACTTTTGAGATTTTAAGTATTTTTTCTTTGTTTATTTGCTAAGTTTTTCTGCATAGCTGCCTAGCTTGAGCATTTTCTGGCTTGTTAAACTTGATTTCTGTATTAGTAGCTGTATTTAGAGCACAACCAAAAGCTGTTTGCTGAATTTCCTGTTTGCACTTAATTTTAAATCGTTTTTTCTTAAAACTTGCATATTTTCTGTCCTTGACCTAGCACTCGTGTGTGGGGTCATTTACTGCACTGTTATAACTTGATATTACTTGTGAACCTCTGCTATCTCTGTAAAAAACAAAAACAAAAAAAAATCTTGCTTTTTCCCACTTTTCTGAGAGTTAAAAAAGTTCAGTTACAGGCTTGCTGTTCCTGAACTGTTTGAAAGTTTCTGTGAGGCCATTTTTGCTTGGGCTGAAGGAGGGTCTCTCTGTTGATCAGTGGCAGTGACTAACATTGAGCAGCTTCCCTGCCCCCGTAGAGGTGGTTACTGACTTGAAACTGTAGTTTTATTGGCCACTAGGGGTCATTTCCATAACTCCTTCATCTTCCTCTCTTAAAACCTAGTTGCCTCGTGGTTTGGGCATCTTTTCAGGCTTGTTGGCTGTTGGTGAAGCACCCTCCAAGAGGAAAAACGCTGAGTGAAGAAGGGAGACACTTTTGAGATTTTAAGTATTTTTCTCTGTTTATTTGCTAAGTTTTTCTGCATAGCTGCCTAGCTTGAGCATTTTCTGGCTTGTTAAACTTGATTTCTGTATTAGTAGCTGTATTTAGAGCACAACCAAAAGCTGTTTGCTGAATTTCCTGTTTGCACTTAATTTTAAATCGTTTTTTCTTAAAACTTGCATATTTTCTGTCCTTGACCTAGCACTCTTGTGTGGGGTCATTTACTGCACTGTTATAACTTGATATTACTTGTGAACCTCTGCTATCTCTGTAAAAAACAAAAACAAAAAAAAAAAAAAAATCTTGCTTTTTTCCCACTTTTCTGAGAGTTAAAGTTCAGTTACAGGCTTGCTGTTCCTGAACTGTTTGAAAGTTTCTGTGAGGCCATTTTTGCTTGGGCTGAAGGAGGGTCTCTCTGTTGATCAGTGGCAGTGACTAACATTGAGAGGTGGTTACTGACTTGAAACTGTAGTTTTATTTTCCCTTTTAGGTCTATTCCTGCTTCTTTCCAGCCCCTGCTATCAAGCACGCTTTAACGTGCTTTAGCGCGATTTAGCGCGGAGTTGCCACTAGAGCAGCATCGGGCAGCGCCGGTTAAACTCTTTCTGGCTCCAGAAAGTCTGTTCTTCAATTTTTCCCTTAGAACTGCTTTGTTAGGAACCTAAACAGTTTACACCTACACTAAAAAGTGCAGCACTTGTTCCAAATAGCTTTTTCTTCTCAAAAAGCTCAGCACTTGTCTTATAAGCATATCCCTTGTCTTATAACCATTCTCTTAGCAGGACAAGCACTCCCCTGCTAAGCCCACTACTTTTCTGTCTCATACCAACTCATAATTCTTTCTAGCATGTCGAAGGGTCAGATGCTGGTGTCCTCTCCTGCCCAGTTGGTGAATCTGGGAATTCTGAGACAATGTTACAATTGCCTCATGTACACGGACAACCCTCTCCTCCTCCCACGTAACACTAACACTTGTGAGAGATGCAGCTATTTAGCCAGACTGGAGGCTGAGCTCTCTCAACTCAGGACTGGCAAGACCAGGCAGGAGGAGAAGGCAACTACACACACCACAATACCAGTCTCACATAACTCAACCACACCACTGAATCAAACACATAAACACACTAAGACATACTGGAGGCTCTGAGTAAAATTTACCTAAACAGCAGAGGCCTCCAAAGCAGACACCCAAGCAACTGCAAACTCAATACACCACACAAACAACACATAAACAACAAAATCAGTGTGCAAAGCAGTCACTGCCCTTAAGGCCCAATACAACACCAAACATACTTGTCATAGGTGACTCCATAGTCAGACACACTGACGTCCCGCTCACCAGACTGAGTAAGGAGAAGGTCACAGTAAGCTGCCTGTCGGGCGCTAGAATCCGCCACATAACACAAGCACTCAGGTCTCTCAACAGCAGATACAAGTACGACTCAGTCATTGTCCACGCTTGTGTCAACGACCTGAGACGTACCTCCTTGGACTACATGAAAAGAGACATTGAGGAGCTCTCTGATTATGTAGCCCAGGCAGGTATGACCCTGGCCTTGAACAGTATCCTACCTTCACCTAGAATGATGCCACAATACAGTGATAAGATGATCAGCTTTAATAATTGGCTTAAATTCTGGTGTCATTCAAAGGGGATCCAATGTCTGTCTGCCTGGGATGACATGCTGGACAAGCCACGCTGCTTCGCAAGGGATGGCTTGCACCTGTCACCCCTAGGCTTCCGGATATTGGCAAAGGCTCTTGCCACCCCCATAGTGCCTTTTTTAGGCAAGGCTCAAATTCTAAACCTACCACCCTAGAACACAAAAAAGTAAAAAAAACTAAGGGTAATGCTGCTCAATGCCAGAAGTCTCAATCTCAAGATGCACGCACTCGAGGCCCTTCTCAGTATGGAGAACATCGATGTCTGTGCTGTGACAGAAACCTGGTTCAAGGCTCCTGAGAGCACCCCAGCACTATCAGGTTTCACCTCATATCATGTGTTCCGGCCCCAAAATCCGGACAACACCAAGAAAGGAGGGGGGGTGTCCATATTCATAAAGGACACCCACACCTCAAGGCTGGTGGCAACGCACGATGCATCGGAGACCATCCAGGTGCAATTAACCATAGGCAAGACTGCTCTGCAATTTGTAGCATGTTACAGGCCACCCTCTCAAACTCAGGAACCTCACATGGCCTTCCTGAAAACAATGGAGAGGATAAATGTATCTCCAAACACCATCATACTAGGTGACTTCAACTACCCTAATATAGACTGGGAACACTACTCAAGCCCAAACACTCTAGCCCAAAGGTTCCTGGAGCTCATAAACTCAAATGCCATGGAACAACTAGTCACCATCCCCACAAGAGGAGAAAACATACTTGATCTCATCATCACGAACATGGGATCACAATGTTCAACACCGGAAGTATACCCCTCACTGGTGAGATCAGATCATAAACTAATCTCGCTGGAGGTCCTCATCCCGCCCCCACCTGAAATAAAAAAGACCACAGTAAAAAACTTCTCAAAAGCCGACTTCACACTTCTAAAAACTAGTGTGGTCTCCTTTAAGGCCCCTGAGCCAGTGGTAAACATTACTCAAACCGCTGAATCACTTACAAATGCCTTCTACCAGCACCTACAGGACTGCATGGATCAGGCAATCCCAAACAAAACTAAGACTCTTTGTACCAAAGGCAAGCGTCCAGTTTGGTGGACCCCAGCCATAAACAAACTCTACAACAAAAGGAGGAAGCTACTACAAGATAGAGCAAAATCCTTGAAAGGTAAGACACCTTTGATCATTATAAGTAAAAAACTAAGAGCTCTCATAAAATCATCCAAGGCAAATTTTGAGAGAAAAATCGCCAAGGACTCAAAAGACAATCATAAGGCCTTCTTTAGCTATGTTAGAAACCTAGGAGGAAACTCCCAGATATGCTCAGAATTAGTTCAAAATGATGTGAAGATTACTGAACCTACACACATTGCCAACATACTGGCTGACAGGTTCAGTGCAAACTCACCCCCCCCAAAAGGAGAGATATCTATACCAGAGGATTGTAGCCCCCCAAACATCTCAAACGCCCAGGTGAGAACTGCTCTCTCCAAAGCAAAGAACACAGCATCCATGGGACTGGATGGTGTCCCCAGCTGTGTGCTCCACGAACTCAATGAGGAATTAAACCCGCAGTTAGGACAGCTGTTTAATCTTAGCCTCACCTCAGGATATGTACCCAAGGAGTGGCGCACGGCGACTGTGGTCCCACTTCACAAGGGCGGTGCCTCCACCGACCCTGGAAATTACCGTCCCATTAGCTTGACAAGCCTTATCTGCAAAGCCATGGAGAGGATCATAATGGAACTCATAAATAAAGACATAGGGAACTTGCAGACTTTGGATCCAACCCAGTTTGGCTTTGTCAAAGGCAGATCATGCCTTTTAAACTTGGTTGACTTTTTTGAAACAGTCACCAAGGCCATTGATGAGGGAAAGGCAGTCCATACAGCCTACCTTGACCTGGCAAAGGCCTTCGACACAATACCCCACTCAGGTATCATCGAAAAACTCATCAGCTTGAATGTAAACCCATACATCACAAGATGGGTTGCAAACTGGCTAAGTGACAGAACCCACAGGGTCAGAGTTGCTGGAGCCATGTCAGACTCAAAGCCTGTCACAAGTGGTGTCCCACAGGGCTCAGTCCTGGGTCCACTCTTGTTCGGCATCTACTTTTCTGAAGTACAAGCAAACACAGGAGGGTTATGGCTGACAAAGTTTGCAGATGACTGCAAACTGGGTGCCATAGTCGAAAACACATCTGACACAGATATCCTTCAGAAGGGCCTCACAGAAACGGATAACTGGTGCCATAGCCATGGCCTAAAGTTAAATGCCAAGAAATGCATAGTCATACCCTTCGGGAAAAACAAGGTTACCCCTAGCTACCATATAGGTGGCAATCCACTGAGCACAGAAGAAGTCATCAGGGATCTGGGGACCCAGGTTGACAGTAGCCTTCGCTTTGACACTCATGTTGCTAAAGTAGTTAGGAAAACCTTCTACATTGCCCACCTGATCATGAAGGGATTCACATCTAGATCAAGGGAGGTCATCGTCCCCCTGTACTCATCACTCATAAGACCTATGATTGAGTACAATGCCCCATTCGGAATGTATCTGACCCGACACCTGCAGCAGCTGGAAAGGCCCCAAAAGTTCCTCACCAAAAGGATAAAGGTTCTCAAAAATATGTCTTATGCTGCCCGACTGAAAGAACTCCAGCTCTATTCAGTCTCATACCGCTTGCTCAGAGGTGACCTGTGCCTGACATATAAGGCCATGTCAAAGCCTGAATTGATGAATATGCTTCACCTCAAAAAATCTAGATCCCTCAGAACCACAAGGGTGGGAGACTTAAACCTTGACACGGTTATTAATAGAACATGCTAGAGGGACAGATTCATCACCCAGAGACTCCCTATGCTGTGGAACAAAATCCCGGTACATGTGAGGCAGAGCACCTCGCTGGCCTTGTTCAAGAGGAATCTTGACCGATGGATGGGGGATCGCAGATATACCCCGGGGATTACTTCAGTGTCACTGCTTGACAGAGGCACAGCAAAATAATGGGCATAGTTTTATTCAAACTAAAGGGGTGGCGAAAGCCAAATAACTATGGGCTAGGCTTATAAATGCCCTTGGGCAGATAGCCTAGTATGAACCTATGAACCTATGAACACTATGTTTGATTAATAAACAGGGCATTTCTATGTCCATTTTGCACTTAAATAAAGCACTTGGAACTCTATTGCTGGCCGTTGTGTTGTTTTGAAGTTTGGTTGGTCATGCAAGCTTCGCGTGAGGGGTTTGGTGTCCTTCTTTATATGTCCAGGCTTTGCCTGCACTTCCTGTGAGGGGGCCATCTCACAACATAATGGGGAAGGCAAATGTTTTCACACACACACACACACACACACACACACACACACACACACACACACACACACACACACACACTTATGAAACAAGTATATACTCATAGGTACCATGCAAAGAGTGAATAGGGCACATATGTGTTAGATGCCCTGGATGATGACCCTGATACGCAGCCTCCAAGTCATGTAGGAAATGGTGTATAACACTGCCCATGTAGAAATGGAAAACACAGTGAAGCATATATTCAGATTACTGAAGATATGATTCTGATATCTAGACACCTCAGATGGTGTAGTGAAATACAGTCCATGAATGTGTAGCAATGTGCCATGCACATGGCATTAACATGGCATTGCACAATCAAATGGTGCAGCTGGGGGAATTCCATGGTAGGATCTTGTATACCAGCTATAGCAGGAGCAAATGGGCAGAGTGAAGAGTCAGGAAAGGAATGCATAACAGCAGCAGATCAGCCAAATCAGAAGCGGCACAATATATTTCAGCACTGGCAAAAAGGTGGCATCTGGTTTATAATTTATGAGCATGACACAGACACAATTATATATGTGGTATTACATCTAAACTATTCAGGAGAGCCCATGCTGTGCACCAGACTTCATACTCCTACATGTTAGGAGGCGGGCAGTCCACAGTCATCATTAATTGTACAGATGGGAAAACACAGTGACATGTGATTGCAATGCTTAAATAAGTGGTATGGTCATGGGAGGAGAATACAGTGCAATGTGCTCTTGGGGTTTATGGAGAATCAAGGATTATATCCTCCAGTGGAGTAGACAAGCTAACAAGACATGATCTCTTGCAGTGTCCTCTATGTTTGATTGCAGCATCATACTTGATGAGTTTATGTAAGTGGTAGAATGATGGGACCATGCACACACAAACTAATGAAGTGTCACTTGGGTTGAGCCTATTCAGCACCACTGCCTATGATGTGGATGACACCTATAAAACAGATAGCAGACAGCATGTCTACAGATGACAGGGAAGGAATAGAACTATATTTGTACTCATTTAAGCAAAAAACATCAGTCAGGGAGTATACATGGCATGGTCTAGGATGCACAAACCTATAGCTACAAGCACTTGCTTCCCTTAAGACACCTTTTTACAAGATGGAATATGTGCTCTGCAAAGCCTCCCCCCTTTTGTTACCATAGCCATGCCTCATCATAAGGCCCTGGAACCACAATACTGTTGCAGCATGCAGCTATTAATACTTCTCTTGGATTCCTATGTTGAACCTAACTACAGCTAGATGACACAGTACCATGTCAATGTCTAGGGCTCCCAGTTGAACATATTCAATGACATCTGCCTCACTTTTTCTCAGCCATCCCCAATAGTTATTTTTTCTTTTTCCTTAGTGCTGAGGTATTTTACCAGGCAGGATTTCTTCCTTAAATCTGGAAAGGTCTTAACGCCATTTAGAACCATTGTCTGTGAACCACTCTGCCAGTGTGCACTGAGCTGTCAATTCATGTTGGTATGAGCTATGCAGGTCATGGTGAAAACTGAGCATTTGACCTGTATACTGATTCATATAGTATGTGTACACCCATAGTGGGGAGCTGCAGTGCTGTAGCCATATCCTAGCACCGCATTACACTGCTACATATGTCTGAGAGCTGGAGTGGAATGCTCTGCAGAACACGTGAATCACAAACATGCTGCTCTGCACACTGGGCCACTGTTTGGCTGCTTGAGTGGACCACAGTTACTTTCATCAGTAGAAAATGGAGATCTCCAACTTGGTGTGCCAGAGAGAGCAAGATTTTCCTTTTCTTACTGCACAGGGACTTCATGAGGTGCCTGCTGGTCCATGATATTGGCTAACATTCTGTATGTTCAACATTTTGTGTTCAAAATTCTGAAGATCAATATTTTCAGCATTTGCTCATCTAACAGGCACCAATTTTATATACACGTGTGTGTGTGTGTGTGTGTGTGTGTGTGTGTGTGTGTGTGTGTGTGTGTGTGTGTGTGTGTGTGTGTAGCTCTCTCTGCTAATCTATAGATATATATGTGTGTGTGTGTAAATATCTATATGGGTCTACTTCTAATGAATGAAAACCCACTTGCCTGAATTACCCGAATCTCTGAAGAACGAGACGATTTTGCCTAAACCACTAAAGAATGAACACCTGGATCACCAAGTAAAATCTCCAGGTAAGTAAGCACTTGTCTGTACCACAAAAAGCATAAAAAAATAAGCAAATTAAACCTACCATGTGGGGGGCTCACAACCCACACACCCCTAACTAAATATACCAACTCCAAGATGGCACTACAGTGGGGAAAGGGGTAACATGCACAGTGGGGACCAAGTGGCTCCTTTCCCAGGGTAACTTTCCTGTCATCTGAGTGTTCATTCCTTAGTGGTTTCAGCGAAGTCACCTTGGTCTTCTGAAATTCGGGTAATTCGGGTAAGTGGTTTTCATTCGTTAGAAGTAGACCCATATATAGAAATACACAGAGGGAGTTTACAGATAGATATAGATACAGATAGTGAGAGAGAGAAGGGCAAAGATGCAAGTAACAGTTTGATAACATGCATAAGATTTGTAACCATAACTCATCTTAGTAATATTTTCCCTCATAATGCATAATGTGAGGAATTTAGGCTATAAAGATAAGTATTTAAAGTGTACAGCTCTACAGCTTGTTTTATAATGTTTTGAAGTTCTGTGATCCAGTGATAAATATAGAGGTAAGAATGACTTTTTTAAATTGCAGCTCTGCTAGCTTGTACTTGAAAAGAAAGTTTGTAATTACATTTTCATCCAGCAACAGTGTCATGCTAGAATTAGACTTATTGAACTAGACATTATGTTCGCTGTCTGATTTAAAAAACACATGGCTCAGCTTACAAAGCTTATACTTACATCTTTTGTTAAAATGAAAATGTGATCAGATCATTACTGCCAGATAAATGTCTTTTAAAATCATACATTTGCCTTTTTAAAGGTAGTGATTCTATAAAAATAGCATTAGGTTGATATGCTTAAATAATTTTAGACCTGATAGTATTTAAATGAAAACTCTTAGATGACTGTTCTTTTGTGATGAAAATACAAAAATAAATAAATAAATAAAATAAAAAAGGTTGTCTTCTCATCTAGCTGTTTATGATGGAGCTGTCAGAATTGCCTGAACACTGTGGTTGTCTAATCAGTCTGCACAGATCTGTATTTATAGGACTGTAACATTTGATACGGTGCCTAATATTGCAGTTTATGTTCATCTTATGACTGTAACATTTGATACAGTGCCTAATATTGCAGTTTATGTTCATCTTATGACTGTAACATTTGATACGGTGCCTAATATTGCAATTTATGTTCATCTTATTAATAAAGTGCTAAGATATATATATGTTCATGAGTCCTAGAGTTTACATGGAAATAGTGTCTCACAATTCAGCTAATGCAATCTTTTGTGAAGCAATTTTGGAGAGCAGACAGTTATTTGATCTCAATGTATGATATGCTCAATTTCATTAGTTCTACATTTCAACTTCTTTATAAAAAAGTGTTTTCTGAATAGGTATTCAGGAGCCTATAGATTAAGCAAAGATATTTAGTAATATTTTAATCAACTTCAAGGTAAAATACCTACATCATTAATGTTGTGCTTGCATACAATATGTTTTTTGTGTTACTATGTCATTCACATTTCCACATGTCTAGAACTAAATAGTTTTGCAATTTAAAATTATTGTTTGTCAGAGACAGCTAAGCACATACAGTCATGATGTGAATCACTGAGCATTTTATCTGAAATTTCATCTTCTTCTTGGAATTGATCAAAAAAAGAAAAAAAAAAGATTACTTGTGCAATATTGGACTATCAAATGCTATATTCTGGGACATAAGGACATACATTTAGTTTTGTTTATCATAGGGTTTGATGTTAAAGCATTAGTCACATACATTTATCACTGTTTTACTGGGATAGATGATATCTCTCCATAGATTAATTACATTGCACAAATCAAATCTGCAGAATGGAGCTGCACTGTGTCTTTACAATTCCTAGTCAGCTAAGGAGTCCCTATGACTTGTTAGCGGAATTTTTGCTTGCAGCAATACATTTTATTGATCTTTTAAAATCCTTACAATCTTATGAGAATTCTGATGGAAAAAAATGCAAATGATCTGTCTAATGGCTTGTAGACTTCTACATGGTTGCTTTATCTAACACCTAATGCTAACATGTTCTATATTTCTACAATATTTAGATAATAGTGTAGTACGTCCTATCTTTACACATGGACCCAATTAGATTTAGCTGTGCAGTATTGTTCTTCTGAATGCCAGCTAACTCTAAACCTTTAGAACATAAGAAAAGAGTTTCAACTTTATTGCTAAGTCAGGCCATTTGTGTTATAAAATTTTCTTCAAATCCATCTTTGTGTATATTCCATGTTTGCTTTTGAGTAATTATGATAGAGGTAGATGACCACAGGGAGAACCCAAATTCCAAATCAGGTCTCATTAAGTACAGTATAGGTCCAGTGTACCTTTAGGATATTTAGATTGTAGGTACCTGTGTGCCCCATCCTAAGCTAGTATAATTCTTTATGCATATGGTTGCAATGTTCTCAGGAAAGCTTAACTTGCAGTCAATAATAATTAAGCCTTTACAGCTTTTCTTTTTTGCTAGTTCTGCCTGTCTGTGGAGTACTTAAAACACCGATTATTGTCTAAATATTTGTATTTCATATCGGTCCCATTTATGACAATGTTGTTATTTTCTGCCAAACCATACACACTATTCAACTGATGTTGTAGTGCCTCTGTATCTTTTTGGGGTCTACCTCAGAAGACTGAAAAAACAAAAGACTTGAAATTTTAAAATACTGAATGATGGAATTTGCCGTTTCTCCACTGTTGTGCGATCTTGGAGTTGGTATATATAGTTAGCAGGGGGTGTGGGGGTGCCCCCCCCCCACATGAGAGATGCAGGGGCACTTACCACCTGCATTTAAATGTGTTCAGTATTTTGAATTTTCAGTCTTTTAGGATTCAGCCTGTTGGTTTGTCAGTCTTCCGAAGTAGATCCTTTTTTTGCTAGTAAAGAGTTTCTTCACTTTAGTGTCATTAGTGTAAGTTGTGCAGACAAAAGGGAGTTCACTAATTATGTTAAATAAGGACCAATGACAGATCACTAGGAGATTCTTTTGGTAACAAATATCCCAAAACTTCCACTCACCATTCCTTATTATCCAAAAAATTCCTAATTTACCCAACTGATTATTAATCTACCCAAGCAGGACCCAGATATTTCTAAATTCACTACTTTAAAAAATAATGTTATTTGATTTATTGTGTCAAAAACTCTGGCAAAGTGTTCATATATATCACACACTTGTAGCTTTTTGTTAATGGCATTTATAATGTTATGGTAAAAAGGCACGTCTATTGTGTTAGCTGACCTACCAGTGAGGCATGTACATTGTTGGATACTAAATATATTTATTTATTTTATTTGCCATTTGTTAACTGGGTTAGCGCAGCTGAGCCATTTGGCCCATTTTCAGTGGAGACCCAAGAAGAAAAGCTCCAGAGAATACAGAACATTTTGCAATAATGATTACAGGATATATGTTGCTGTTGAAAGTCATATCGTAATCAGTTAACATTTTTCCGCTAAATTAGCATCACCTGGCAAATAGTCAATTGGCCTATAACTAGTTATAGAACTAATATCTGTGCTGTTTCCATAAATGAGTTTTAAAACAGTTTCTCATTTCAAGGAACATTAGTCTTGTATAAGTTAAGGAAAACATCAGTTGTTGGTGAAATGTTTCCTAAGCCTAATTCTTTTAGATTCATGTTGGATATATGCTCAGTACCTGTGGTCTATTTTGATTGTAAGATTTTTTAGTATAAAGGAAACATGCAATGTGAATATTTCCACTGGTACCCATCAAGACTTTTTTTTACTTTCAACATTTCCATGTGACCTGTGTCAGTACAATATGCAAAAAATCACATTGCTTTGTTTCAGAAAGCACATGCCTGTTTTATTATCTTGGCTTTTCTACCCCATTCATATGTTTTACTCTGTATTCCACATTTTTAAAAGCCTTATATCACTCTTTGTATTGTTATTACTATAGGATGCCTTTCGTATCCCCAGAGGATTGAGAGAGATTCCTAAATGTACTCTCTGAAATACCCATAATATAAATAATTGTAATTGATGGGTGATATTTATTTATTTATTTTATTTATTTTATTTTACATTTGTTGACCGGGATAGTCTAACTGGATTTATGTCCATTTTCAGTAGAGTCCCGGGGAGATAAGCTCCAAGAGATTACTAGACTACTAACTAACATACAGTACTAGTTGTTATCCAGTTAAATACTACAAATTTTAAACAGTTCAGGAATCTTCACAGTTTATATAAAAAAAACATGTTACAAGCATTAGATAAGATATTTTAGACTTTATGTACAAGACTTCATTAGTAACTAGAAAGTAATTGTTAAACAAATTCATACTTCAGAAAGCAGTTCAGCAATGCTCACAGTTTAAACAATACTTGTTGCCTGCCTGAGGTAGGATGCTTTAGAATTATATGCAGAAGAGTTTAACTAGAGATAATTTAAAATACCTATTAGGATAAGATATGTTTTTGCCAAGGATAGGCCTTGATGTAAAAATACACAGATAGAGTAGGAATTAGGTCTTAAGAGAGAATATTTGGGATATAATATGAGATTAGTCTGGATTTGTACAGGGACATAACCAATGGGTTTTAAGATAGAGTTTCAGATTGTGTTTAAAAAGTGTAAATGAAGACAATGATGTAAGTCCTTGGGGGAGTTGGTCATATAGATCAGTTAATAAACTGGAGGACATAGGCCCAGAGACTCCCAGACTAAATAAATGATACAAGTATTAAACTAGTCCAATAGGAGGAAAACATTGTAGTCTTTGTGCTTACTAATAAAGACTCCACATCATTCCTATAGTAGCTCCACTCTGAATAAATCTGAACACAAATTACTGACCATCTCTTTAAAGCCTCTAACACTCTCTAGTGAACAAATCTGAATTATAAAAACTTTGGCTGAACAAATCTACCAATATTCCATGATTAGCTCTGAAAATGTCCTTGTTATTTCATCACTAGTCCCCATGTGGCCTCATCTGCTACTTATGCAATGAAGTTCCACTCCCACCTGTAAAACTGTATAGATCTAGCATCCCTTACTTGTACTAATTATAATGGGAAATTCAAAATTATACCATGAATCCCCCCCTTAATAATCCAAAATGTGTATGCTGATTGGCCAATGTGCCCATTGTAAATCCCACAATATACCAACGGAAAAAGGACCGGTCACCCAGACTTTTTTCCGTTGGTATGAAGTGCTCAAAACACTTTTTTTAACAAATAAAAAAAAAAAAGAAAAAAAAATGGAGCAGCAGAGACTTTCTTTTCTCCGTTGCTTCCGTTTCAAAGCATTGATGTACTGGATATGCATGGGATGCAAGTCCCATGCACATGTTCAGTACATCAAAACAAGGAAGTAGTATACTACAACCAGCAGAAGAACAGTAATCTGCCGTTATACAATGACATTATTTAAGAAAAGTAATTTTTTTTTTCTTAAATAATGTCATTGTATAATAGCACTAACTGACTCCGTGGTTGTGGTATATTGAAGATTAACCCATGGTTGGCTTTATTTAATCGTTCAAGCTTCACCCTCATGATTAAACCATACCAACTGTGGGTAAATCTTCAATATACCACACCACGTTGTCGGTTATTGGTTAAATAGCATTTATATCACGTTATCGAAAGATGAAAATAGCGAACACTATTTCATCGGCCCCAAAACATCACAACATGAAAATATCGAACATTCAAAACAGCAAATTTTTTCCCATGGAACAAATTTGCTGTTCTGAAACACATACACACAACACAAGCACATCAAACAAACAGCAAACACACACATACACTTAAATTCTTACATCTAACGCTACACTAAACTAAGCATACACTACTATCTACCCACTTACCTTAACCCAAACCCTAACCCTAAGGTCTGTCACTATCGCACACTCACCCAACCCGTGCCCTAACTCACTTAAACCGCCCCAACCCTAAAGTCTGTCACTATCGCACACACACCTAACCCGCGCCCTAACCCACTTAATCTGCCCTTAACCCTAGCATACAAACAATCGCACACTTACCTGAACCCAGCCTGTAATTTTCCACCACAGCGCTAAGAATAGCAAAGCCACAGAAACGGCCAACCAAATTCTTTCCCAAGGAAAGAATTTGCTGTTCTGCAACTATGCTATTCTTAGCATTCAATATCAGAACATTCGAAGTTTTAATAATTCGATGTTCTGATATAGACCCCTTAAATAAACCACTCTGGTGGTATATTGGTTTACATAAACTCTATAACAAAAGGAAAAATAAATTCTGAAGTCCAGAAACAAATATAAATCAATTCACATTAAATACCTTACTGAACAGATCAGCAAAGAACTGAAAGCTAACATCAGGTAGATCAAAGTTAAACACAAACTCAAATTAGCATCTAAAGCCAAGGATAATTTTAAATCCTTCTTTAATTACGTCAGAAAATTAATGAACACTACCCAGCAGTGTTATGAACTAATCCAAAATGATATCACCTACCGCAACCTGAAAGACAGAGCTGATATACTTTAGCAGTAATCCACAACTGGGTGTGGGTGTCTCTGGATTTACCTGCAGCTGGTGGTGAAGCCCATGTTATCTAACAAAGCCACAAATACATAAATCATGAAATGTACACACTCACTCGAAGGTGGATTATTGCTATTATACAATGACATTAAGAAGCAAATGACTCAACTTTTCTAAATAGTGTCATCTTATGGCAGCACTTCAGTGTTCTTCAGCTTCCTTCTCTACTGTCTGACAGTCTGATTATGTGTACTGCTCTTACATCGCAGCACATCTGCTCTTACATCACAGCACATCGGTACAATGTAATGGAAGAGAAGCAGCAGCAGGTAACATTTGACTTTATCAGCTGACAGAAAGGCTAAGAATGTTAAAAGAAATTAAACATTTTACGAGGGCCTCTGCAAGATACTGCGGTGGTGGTGCTGCGGTAGCATTGTCGCCTCACAGTAAGACGTTGTCCTGTTTGATTCTCAGCTAGAGTTGTCTTCAGTGTGGAAACATGCATGAATGGGCGTACCTTCATTGAAGGTTGTGCGTCAGTGCCGGCAACTCTGCACGTAAAAATCTTCTGCCAATCATTAGCGGACCAGAGTTCTGCTGTGGCGACCCCTAACTGGGAAAAGCCAAAAGACACAAAAACAACGAGGGCCTCTGCAAAAATGAGGAACATTCTGTAAAAGTTTGGTTGCTTAGAGTTATGCTTGCTAACAGTATCATCTAGCATACAATCTAGAGTACTCCCAGCAAGAATAATTCACAACTGTCCAGGCTTTTGCAGAATGTGAATAATTTTGTTGATTTTTTTTTTGTTTTGTTATTTTGTACTATGCCATGTAAAGTAACTTACTGTAGAGAGGAGCATTATTCAATAGAAACCTGGCCACACAAGTTGTGACTGGACTTGTTTCTATTGGAATAAGCTCATTTTACAGTCGGCATACTGATTGGGCTGTCCAATCAGCATGCAAGTTTTTGAGTACTAATTAGCCCTTACTGTATATAGCTTCAGTGGCAGTTTACCCAGGAAACAGTCAATGAAATTCCACAAATCCCTGAATCCACAATACCCACACATCATAAAGGAACATGTCTGTGCGGTCAAGAACTAATGACAAAATCTCAACTTACGTGACAGGGTATTTCCCTTAAGTACCGAAATTGCTGTTTCCACCATGGAACCTGTGAACTATAGATACATCAGTCTAGCTAGTCTTATCTACAAGGTAATGGGATGCATTACATTTGACATCATAAGCTGTAATGTCAAATATCTCATACATCCTGACTCTCAGCAGTTTGGTTTTGTCAAAGTGAAGTCATATCCACTTACTTAAGTAAATATCTTTAAGACTGTCACAGAAGTAGTGGATAGTGGTCATTCTGTACACACAGCCTACATAAATCTAAGATTTGACAACATTGTGAATAAACTAGGAAACTTTTGTTTAGTAGGGTGAATACAAACTTGCTGAAAGATAACATTCACATAGTTAAAGTAGTAGGGGTCCCCTTACTAACATTCACATATTTAAAGTAGTAGGGGTCCCCTTACTAACATTCACATATTTAAAGTAGTAGGGGTCCCCTTACTAACATTCACATAGTTAAAGTAGTAGGGGTCCCCTTACTAACATTCACATAGTTAAAGTAGTAGGGGTCCCCTTACTAACATTCAAAGATTTAAAGTAGTAGGGGTCCCCTTACTAACATTCACATAGTTAAAGTAGTAGGGGTCCCCTTACTAACATTCACATATTTAAAGTAGTAGGGGTCCCCTTACTAACATTCACATAGTTAAAGTAGTAGGGGTCCCCTTACTAACATTCACATAGTTAAAGTAGTAGGGGTCCCCTTACTAACATTCACATAGTTAAAGTAGTAGGGGTCCCCTTACTAACATTCACATAGTTAAAGTAGTAGGGGTCCCCTTACTAACATTCACATAGTTAAAGTAGTAGGGGTCCCCTTACTAACATTCACATATTTAAAGTAGTAGGGGTCCCCTTACTAACATTCACATAGTTAAAGTAGTAGGGGTCCCCTTACTAACATTCACATAGTTAAAGTAGTAGGGGTTCCCTTACTAACATTCACATAGTTAAAGTAGTAGGGGTCCCCTTACTAACATTCACATAGTTAAAGTAGTAGGGGTCCCCTTACTAACATTCACATAGTTAAAGTAGTAGGGGTACCCTTACTAACATTCACATAGTTAAAGTAGTAGGGGTCCCCTTATTAACATTCACATAGTTAAAGTAGTAGGGGTCCCCTTACTAACATTCACATAGTTAAAGTAGTAGGGGTCCCCTTACTAACATTCACATAGTTAAAGTAGTAGGGGTCCCCTTACTAACATTCACATAGTTAAAGTAGTAGGGGTCCCCTTACTAACATTCACATAGTTAAAGTAGTAGGGGTCCCCTTACTAACATTCACATAGTTAAAGTAGTAGGGGTCCCCTTACTAACATTCACATAGTTAAAGTAGTAGGGGTACCCTTACTAATATTCACATAGTTAAAGTAGTAGGGGTCCCCTTACTAACATTCACATAGTTAAAGTAGTAGGGGTCCCCTTACTAAGTAAGAAAAGTAACTAGCAGTTTACCACACAGCTAAGAGCTGGCACATCTTTGTTTGGGTATATTTCTATGACTTCCAGTCCATATACCCAGACTTTTATGGTTAATAAAATTCTCTGATGACTATAAGTTGCATGTTATTGGCCAATTACCCTCTTAATGCAGTATTGCTACAAGAATCAATACTTACACACTAATGGTGTACTGAAAAAAGTACAAAATGAAATGAAAAAAGTGCAGTATTGCTGCAAATGATGAACTCTCATCTTTAATTTACAACATGGGACTCCAAACAGATTGTCAGGGTTCCCTCTCCTTTGGCCAGCATGCAACACTACTAGTTATCTGTCCTAGTCAGGAAATTCTTCTTTTTATCACAAATGATATCTAAAGGTATCTCTTCTCAAAAATACAATATTGTCCTTCTGTACTTTGCACTAATTAGACCAATTATAAAGTACACCACGCACTTTGGTGTGTACAAATCTAAACACATCACACTACTAGAAAGGCCACAACAGTTCCAAACTGAAAAGATTAATGATCTGAAATCCCTCAGTAACCAAGACAGGCATAAGGACCCAACTCCATGATCTCTTGCATCTCGGTAAGACAAAAAGACTCCACAGACACTAGAACTAAGGAAACGAATCTCCACCAAAATTTACAAAGCAGGTGGGAAAAATTTGTTATCCTGTGTTTATCCAATCACTGGAATAAACTGCCTTTAGTTGTTAAACAATGTGATTCTCTGGCATCCAAGATGAACATTTGAGAATGAAGAGGCATCTGGAAATTGATTTCAGGTCTGACTTGCTTTGCCTTTCTAGAAGTGAAAGGAAAATCATGAGTGTGAGTATCTGCAAAGTGCAAATGGGCTTTTGATTTACTAACCTTGCAATTCCTATGATTAGAAATGTACACAGAAGTCTATATACAGCTTTACTAACAGCCCCCATTGCAGGTCAGTGGCATAACCATCCTTGGTCTTTAGTTCCTGAACTATGCATACCAAATTCTGTTATAGATTACTAATACTTTTCACATCACATGATTTGTTGTAACTATGCATACCAAATTCTGTTATAGATTCCGCGGTTGTGGTGCTGTGGTAGAGTTGTCGCCTCACAGTAAGACATTGTCCTGTTCGATTCTTAGCTAAAGCGTCTTCTGTGTGGAGACATGCGTGAATGGGTGTACCTTCATTGAAGGTTGTGCATCAGGGCTGGCAACTCGGTATGTAAAAATTTACTGCCAATCATTAGTGTACCAGAGTTCCACTGTGGCGACCCCTAACCGGGAAAATCCGAAAGATACAACATTACTAATGCTTTTCACATCACATGATTTGTTGTAACTATGCATACCAAATTCTGTTATAGATTACTAATGCTTTTCATATCACATGATTTGTTGTAAGTATGAGCATGACCTCAAATATTCCACTCTAATTTGCAGTGGTCACCCTTCAAACATGTATGATCTAGACTATTTTTCCCAGTGTGTAAAATGTTGTACTTTTTGCTTTAACGTCCAGGTGCAATGGGGTCAAGGCAACTTACAAGCTATAAAAAGAAGAGACGGACTCCAAAATACTTAGCGCTTTCATTCATTTTAATAAACCATGAACTTCATCAGAACAAGTATCTTAATACACCATCATCATTTTATACTAAAACACACAACATCAACCAAAGAAAACAAGTGATTAATTAATTGTACAAAACTTGTAGGTTAAAATTTAAAGAACACGAAAAAAATTATTATAACATATTAAATTAAATCTATTAAATAAAGAACAATAAAAATACCTTGTCTACTTAAAAACACGCATAAATAAAAATATATAAATTCTATTAAACTTAAAAAAAACTACATGGAAAAATAAGCCACATGTAAAAAAGATACAATGTGGCTGTACCTTTATAATTTCTGCATTTGTAGAAAACACTTTATATTTATGGTTTTGTTCAATCCTGGAAAATGATCAGCACATAAAGCAATTGGCCATGTGATCTCCCTACATTCCAATAAAGTTTTAAAATCTTCAGTAAAAACACCTGAATCCACAGTGTCTAATACAGAAAATGTAAACTTTTTTAAAGTTGTTAGAAACTATAGTATATCATGCCAATGCATTCACCTTGTCTTTTTTTAATGGCCAAGACATGCTCGTAAATTCTTCTGCCCAAGGTCCTAATTGTTTTACCTATGTAAAAACTTGTGCAAGAATTGCACGCTGCAATGTAGACAACAAATTTAGAATCACAATTGTAACAACCTTTGGCCAAAGGACCTCTATAAAATGTTTTAACTCAAGAGAGCCCGAGTTAGCTATCAATCTACATTGTCTACAGAGACCACAAGTAAAGGTACCAAACGATTCATGCCTTCCCTTGTCAAGATCTGTTGTATTTTTTTCTAAAATAGCTTTGATGTTCACTACTCTCTTGTAAGGGAACAAGGGCTTACTTCCCAAAATTTTAACGAAATATGAGTGCCCCATCAAAACTTTCCAATTATCCATAATAATACCTCTGATGGCACTCATACCATTGGAAAGTGGTATAGTGAAAGCCAATTGGTATCCTTCTGTGTTATGACCTAAGGTCATATCAAAACTCCCATTGCCCATCAAAATAGGGCTTGCAATTCCCTCATGTGCCATCATAACTTCAGTGACAATTTTCTTTAATCATAACAAATCATAACCCTTCTATATAAAGTAGTAAACAAGTTTGTCTGCATCTAATAAAAAGGTAGATTCATCACTAGTCAAACGACTCAACCGTATAAGCTGACCCTTAACTACACCTCTTTCATGTGTTGGGGATGCAAGCTATCTCTGTAAATACTGGTTGACAAATGTTAACTTTCTAAAAATCTTACTAAAGAAAACAGGATTGTCATAGTCAAATTCCAAATGAAAGTCCAAAAAATCAACAGTTTTTCCAAAACATCCAAGGGTAAATTTGAGAAACTCAGTGGTACTATTTTGATCCTATACAAAAGTTGAAAATGTCTCAAAGTCCCCTTGCCATAAAAAAAAAAAATCATCTGTGTAATGTCTGTTGAACAATATGTCATTTGCCAAAGGATGTCTGACAAGATACTTTGTCTCCCACATAGCCATGAATAGATTGGCAAGAGATGGTGCTACCCCAGAACCCATGGCTACACCAGAAATTTGTTGAAACAAAGAATCACCAAATCTAAAAAAAATGTTGTCCAACACAATGAATAAAAGCAGGCAGAGGCAAGGCTCCAGTTTCTTCAGCTGATTTATTACAAGCCACACAAGCGCTTTCACCACAAGGCTTCTTCAGGTGTACAATATCCATTAAGACACATAGCATATTGATTTTGTCATTACTGAAAATGGTGTAATTAGTTAAATGAAAGCAGATAAGGTACACATACTAAGCGTAGAGTACTTGATAACAGTTTTCACTCTTACTCAGAAACACTGGCTAATGTACAATGTATGTACTGTACCTGTGTACTATATATGTATTCTATCTATCTTCCAAATTTCAGCTGTACACCGCAAATCTATTAATTACCTTTATTTTTAAATTAATATTTTTTGTTTCTTTTCTCCACTGTAACTGCTGATGTGCTGCATTGTTGTTGTTGTGTCTTTCGGCTTTTCCCGTTAGGGGTCGCCACAGTGGAACTCCGGTCCGCTAATGATTGGTAGTTGATTTTTACGTGCCAAGTTACCAGCCCCGACGCACAAACTTCAACGAAGGTACGCCCATTCATGCATGTCTCCATGCAGAAGACGCTCTAGCTGAGAATTGAACCGGACAGTGTCTTACTGTGAAGCGACAACGCTACCACTGTAAAAACAAGTCGATTGTAATTTGTGTGTATACTGATCATGTCTAAATATCTAACTGTATCTGTAATTATTTTTCTGTGTGGAGCTTTTCTCCCCGGGCCTCTGCTGAAAATTAGCCTTTTCAGCTCAGTCAGACACCCCCAGTTAACAAATGTAAAATAAATAAATAAAATAAATAAATAAAAAATACTTCCTGAACAAATCAAGCCCTGGTTCTTGATCAATACTTGTGTATAAGGCAGTTACAACATATGATGCAAAAACAAAGGGGGGTATTGATGTTGTTAAAATTACGTAATAATTCCAATAGATGCCATGAATTACATAGGCAAAACTTAAAATTTTGGACTACTGGATTTAAGATGTTATCCAACCAAATCAAAATAGGTTCAGTTTTAGAGTATGAAGCAGAAACTATTGGTCTAAAAGGTGGGTTTATTCTGTTTTTATATACCATTGGGATACCAAACAGTAATGCTAGCTTAGGATGTTGAATCTGTAAATATTTGTAGGTTGAATGACTTGTATTACCTAGACAGAACAGATCAAATAAAAGACAGTCAACTCTTTTAAAGCAATTCTGAATATACTCAACAGTAACTTGTGTATAATTCTTTTCATCACACAAAAGTTCCAACATCGCCTTTCATAATCGCTAGACTGCATAATAACAATAGACTCACCGTTATCTACCTTCATTACTCTTAAATCATGATTGATAGCCAAATCAAACAAAGTTGAGTGTTATGCTACTCAATGCTAGAATTCTAAATCTCAAAATGCACTCGCTCGAAGCACTCCTTAAAATGGAGAACATTGACATCTGTGCAATGACCGAGGCCTGGTTCAAGGCTCCGGCAAGCACCCCAGCACTACCAGGCTATAATTCATACCACACCTTTCAGCCCCCAAACATGGACTGAAGCACTAAAGGCTGTGGTGTCTCCATATTCATAAAGGATATGCACACCTCCAGACTAGTAGCCCAACATAACACATCAGAGATACTTCAGGTACAAATAACACTGGGTAAAACTGCATTCCAGGTTGTACCCTGCAATAGATCCCCCACCATGTCCCAAGACTCCCACTTCACATTCCTAAACACACTGGAAAATATTAGGTTACAACCCAATACCCTTATAATGGAAGACTTTAACTACCTTTCCATTAACTGGGAAAATTACTCATGTGCCAACACACTTGCTCAATGTTTTCTGGAATTTGTTAATTCCAATGCCCTGGAGCAGCTCATTTTTACCCCCACCAGGGGTAAAAACATCCATGACCTGGTCATTACTAACATGGATGACTGTTGCACTACACCAGTAATCAACTCCTCCCTGGTCAGATCTGATTACAAGCTAATCGCCATGGATATCCACATCCCACCCTCACCCTCCCCCCAATGGAAACCACCGTAAAAAAACTTCTCCAAAGCCAATTTTGGGCTTCTAAAAACAGAGGTGACTAACTTCACGACACCCATGCAAATGGAAAATAGGTACATGACTGCTGAATCATACACCAATGCACTGTATGAGCACATACACAAGTGCATGGAATGGGCCATACCAAACAGAACCAAGATGCTCTCCTCCAAAAAAAGGAAGCCAATCTGGTGGCAACCCACCATAAACAAACCCTACAACAGAAGGAAATAACTGTTGCAGAAAAGGGTGAAATCCCAAGTCTGGAAAAACTCCTATTGTTAGCCTCAGCACAAAACTGAGATCCATCATGAAATCCTCTTAAGCTAGCTATGAAACCAAAATTACTGCAGATTCTAAAGATAACCACAAGGCATTCTATAGTTATGTCAAAAATATACATGGCAATACTCAGATCTGCTATGAGGTACAGCACATTGGCAATACATACACAGAACCAACTGATATTGCCAACATATTGGCTGAAGGTTTAGTGCAAACTTTACCCCCTTTTCACCCCAAAACAGCCTATCACAATACCTGAGGAATGCCAAGTCCATATTATCATGGCTACTCAGCTACAAAACGCACTTTCCAAAGCCAGGGATACAGCTTCCATGGGACCTGATAATATCCCTGGCTATGTTCTACATGAATTACAAAGTGAACTGGCACTACACCTGAGTACCCTGTTCAATCACAGCCTCATTTCAGGCTTTGTTCCTCCCTAATGGCACACTGCTACAGTCATCCCATTCCACAAAGGGGGAGTAACTACAGACCTTGGGAACTACCACTCCATTAGCCTAACAAGTCTCATATGTAAGGCTATGGAGAGCATTGTCATGGACCTTATAAATAAGGACATAGGGAATCTCCAAACTCTGGATCCCACGCTGTATGGGTTGGTGAAAGGTAGATCATGTCTGCTCAACCTGATAGACTTCTTTGAGTCTGTCACTAGAGCTGTGGATGAGGGCAAGGTAGTTCACACAGCCTACCAAGATCTTGCCAAGGCCTTTGACACCATCCCTCACTCAGGAATCAAAGACAGACTCACTAAACTAGGCATAAACCCCTATGAAATAAGATGGGTTGCCAACACTGTGAAAGTAGTGGACTTCAAATCTGACTACCAACCAGTTACAAGTGGTGTCCCACAGGGATTGATCCTAGGTCTTCTCCTGTTTGGCATCTACTTCTCTGAAGTTCAAGCCAAGACAAAAGGACTCTGGCTGACCAAGTTGCAGATGATTGCAAACTGGGAGCCATTATTGATTCTCCAGCTGATGTAGACATTCTACAAAAAGGCCTCACTGACACCCACGACTGATGCCAGAATCATGGCCTTAAGCTCAATGTCAAAAAGTGCATTGTCATTCTCTTTGGGAAAAATTCGGTGCCCATGAACTACCACAGAGACGGTAGTCCACTAAACACCAAAGGTGTGATAAGAGACTTGGAGACACAGGTTAATAGTAACCTCTCCTTTGATAACCACATTGCCACTGTAATCAGAAAGTCCTTCTATGTGGCACATCTCATTACAAAAGGTTTCTCATCCAGGAAGAAAGAGGTCATAATCCCTCTCTATTCATCCATCATTAGACCCATTATAGAATACAATGCCCCATTTGGTACGTACCTCACTAGACTCCTACAACAACTGGAAAGGCCACAGAAATACCTCACTAAGAGGATCTTAGGCTTTAGACACATGCCCTATATGGACAGACTCAACAAGCTCCAGCTATACTCTGTCTCTTATCGCTCTACTTAGTGGCGACCTCTGCTTGACTTACAAAGATATGTCTGCCCCGGAGCTGCTAGATATGCTACACCTAAAGAAATCCCAATCCCTCCATGCCACATGCTCCAGGGACATTAACCTCAGCACTACAATAAACAGAACATGCTGGAGGGACAGATTTATAACCAAGAGACTTCCCATACTCTTGAACAAACTTCCCATTCACATCAAGCAGAGCACTTCACTGGCCCTCTTTAAGAGAGATCTTGATGAGTGGGTGGGCAATAGGAAGTTCAGCCTGGGGATCAATTGAGTGGCCTTGCTTGACAGGGGCACTGGGAACTAACTTTGGGTGGCATGATGCCAGGGAATATTCTTGGGTTAGACTTATATAGGTTCCCGGGCCTTACCCTAGTCCACACCTATGAACCTATATGATGAACTGTTATTACCATACTTCACGTTTCTAAACTGTTTTTCACAGAATCCAGCAAAAACCTGAAAAGTAGGACACAATGCTGGGTTAGAAGTATTCCTCCCTTTAGGTCCCTCTAAAAGTGTGTAACAAACAAACAAACCATCAAAAATGAACTTCACATTTAACTCCCTTAAATATAATTTAAAGTCCCCTATCAAATTTGTTATATTAACCTTGTTTGATGGAATGTATGTGAAACCATGCTGAAGAATATCAGTGATGCAAAAAATAATAATATTTAAAGAAAGAGGGAAGGGGGGTGTGGCATGTTGTGTCACCATTGATTGGTCAAACATACATGCTAATGTCACTTACTCAGGATTTTAAATTGATCTAATGATTTAACATAACTGTCTGAAGAAGTCTTGAATTTGTTACAAGATGAAAGCACTTACCTTTGTATGTTTTTTAATGTTTTATTTTTTTATTACTGTTAGTGACTAAAAGTATTGCTCAGTTTCATATTCTGAGTGCCTGGTGCTCCATTTGTGTTTTTGTTCCAAGTTCGGGTTGTGTGTATTCTGAGCTTTTAAGAGCTGTTAGAACTTCACTCAGCCACACTTATAAACAGATAGTGTGCCACAATTAACAGCTTTTAAAACAGTTAGTTACGTCTACAGAGGTTGTGTTTCTGTTTCTCAACATGGAAGAAAAGATTCGCTGCTCAAGGTGAATATTTTGTCATCCATGTCTCGGACACATAATAAGCTTGTTATAGGTTCATAGGTTCATAGAGTAGTACTAGGCTAACTGCCCTTGCAAGCCACTTTAAGCCTAGCCAATTATCCCCTGTGAGATTCAAACCATGTACCTTGTGTTTGTAAGGCAAACACCTCAACCATTAGGCCACCCTCCCAACCCTCAGTGGCCTGATCATAATCCTGTAAATCTGCCATTTAGTTGGGCTATTTATGCTTTATCACACCTCTTTATCTAGGTCTATAGTTAAGATAGTCCCATTCATTCCCAAATGCACTCAGAAATAAGGAGTGCCTATGGTAATAAAGTAGACTTAGCAGACAGCATTTTTTTAATGGAGGTTTAGTTATAAGTAAAACACAAACAGGAAATAATGTAGTAATATAAAAGAAAAATATGTATGCACTGCTAGGGTCTTTTCCAATGTTCATTTCATCAATATTGCAAAATACTTACGGTTTTCTTCAAAGATGGGCATTAAATAAACTGTACTTAGAAACTGTAGAGTATTTCCCTTGAGAGTCTTTTGACCCTATACTCAGGGTCTCTATCACTTTCTTTTTAGTGAATAGCAGCTACAGTTACTTCTTCAGTGTGCAGCAGCATCTTCAGACTGTACTCTTCCATCACATGTACCTATTTATTTATTTATTTATTTTATTTTACATTTGTTAACCGGGAAATTCCGACTCGACCAGGTCCATTTTCAGCGGAGACCCGGGGAGAAAAGCTCCAACATCAAGTTATACAAATACAGTACATCCAGCATAATACACAAAACAGGTTACATCATGTATGCTGAGCATAGTAATATAACAAGAATTAATAAAAACACTCCAGGTAAAAGATATAGAACATGGGTAAAAACACAATGTCAGTCATACTTTGGTAAGAAAAAATATATCAATTAAGATTCTACAGTTAAAAGTACCCTTTCAGATGACCAAGCCTACAGGGGATCAGAGCTCCAGCATGTGATCAGAGAGGAATTTGGGGAGTTAATAGTAGTATGGGTAGGGTTATGTGATACAAGGGCATAACCATGTACTAAGAAGGTGCGATTTGAGGGAGTTTTTGAATATGGATGTTGAGGGGGCAGTGGACACAGATTGGGGAGAGAGTTCCAATTTCTGGCAACGGTGTGGGAGTAGAGCGTTTTCCCTGCATTATTGTTAGCCTTGGTGATGGAGAGGAGAGATTTTTCACTGGATCTTAGGTATCAGTTTGTAGTATAGATAGTAAGTAAGTTGGATAATGAGGGTTTTTTTTCAGGATATTTGCGAATATTGTAGGCTGTGCCCAGCTGGTGATAGTTAAGTAGCTGTGGTAGCTCCAGCCATTTTAGTTCTTTTTGTGCAGCAAAGTGATGGGTTCTAGAGGTTGAGTTAGTAGCAAACTTGGCTATTTTATTGTAGCATGACTCTAGTTTGTCTAGGTCACATTGTCTGATTTGGGTAAAGATTGGTGCTGCGTATAATAGAGTTGAGAGGAGGTAGCTTTGTGCAAGAGTGACTCTTGCTTTTTGTGAGAGAAACGACTTATGCCTGTATAGGGAGCCTAGTTTTTTGTGCACTAGTTTTATGGTATGTGAGATGTGAACATCAAAGTGGAAATTATTGTCTATTTCAATGCCCAGAAGTTTGGTGTGGTTAGAAGGGGAGATGGTGGTGCCGTCCTTAGATGTTATGGTAAAGGAGAGGGTTTTTTTTTTATCTATTAGGGGTAAATAGTTGCAGTTCTGTCTTTTTGGGATTTAGAATTAGTTGGATCCCAGATATCCATTTTTCTACTGAGATAAAGGTATCTTGAGTGAGTGTATGTAGGGTGGTGGGAGATGAGGTGGAGCAGATCACAGTTGAATCATCTGCATATTGTATGAGTGTGGCATGTTGTGTAGAGCATTTGAGGTTATTTGTGAAAATAGAGAACACCAGCGGGCCCGGTATAGAGCCCTGTGGGATTCCTATGGTGGTTGGAAGTTGTGTAGATGGAGTTCCTTTCCACTGGACTGATTGTTGCCTGTCAGATAGGTAGCTTCTGAACCAGGCTATAGTAGAGGAGGTGAAGGATAATGATGTTAGTGAGTCTAGTAGAATGGAGTGGGAGACCATATCAAATGCTTTTGAGAGGTCTAGGAAAATGGCTGATACATATTGGTTATCATTCATGTGAAGGTTTATATAATTAGTGAAAGATAGAAGGGCTGTGGTAGTGCTGTGATGTGGATGGAAACCGTGTTGTGTGGTAGATAGTAGATTGTGTGTGTTAAGAAATGTCATCACTTGCAAGTGGATGCATTTCCCAAGAATTTTGGATAAGGGGCAAAGGATGGCAATAGGTCGGTAGTTGGAGAATTCATAAGAATTACCTCCTTTATGGAGAGGAATGATGCGAGATACTTTCCAGAGTTTGGGTATGTAGGATTCTAGTATGGAGCGGTTGATAAGGATGGAAACAGGATATGATAAGGAGTCACTGGCCATTTTTAGGTATGCAGCAGTACCTTCCTGGAAACTCCTCTTCAGAGTGCTTTGTGAAGTCAGGAGCCGGGAGTTTGAGCTACACAAGGCTTAGTGAGTGCTGCTATACCCCTAAAAGCACCACCTCCTCATTAGATGTTATAGAGCATCTCTATGATCTACCTACCTGACATGCATTTCAACACTGCAGTTCCATTCTGAGAGATATCGTGTGGCTAATGCAACCCTAACTGATGTACATACAGTAGATGCTACAGCTCATCAAAAAGCACATACAATTCATGACAATCATGTCTTTCAGCATCACAAATTGAACCCCATAAAAATTTTCACCCAGACAATTTCATAGTGTTTTTTTTTTTATTTTCCAGCAGTCTGGTCTGCATTGTAAACCATTAATACCTAATGTCGTTAGCTATTCCAGTGATGCTAGTACTCTAAAATATCATAATAAAATATATGGGCTGTGCAGAAATCAGTAATAGATAATTGTTTACTTCATCCAAAGCAGAACATCTAAATTTGGAGCATTACACTATTCATAAGGAAAATCACCTCAGATACTTTGCATTCATAGGATGCCTCTGAGTGTTAAAATCTGCCAGTTGATGAAGACAGTGTATTTAGTTATTTCTCACAACAGACAGACATTTTTTTTTTATTTATTTAACACTCAATCTGTTTCTAGTTCTTTTATCTTCACAAGACCATTTAAAATCATATGTGAATGTCCCATAACTCATGAAACTACAAAACATTTAATTTCAAGAGCTATATCACCATATCACCTTTATTATACTGCCTGCATATTGTTAATATAAAATATGATATCATTAAGCATATGTATATATGTTTTCTTTCTTGATTTCAATTCAGGGCCTTCCTTACTAAACTGCAAGGCTTTGGAATGAGACAACAATGTCAGTAAATCAAAATTTAAGATAAGAAGAATTATCATTTGCCATAATTCTTAAAATGACATAATATGTGACATATTTTCTCTTTAGACTTATTTTTCTGCCTTGTTTTAGCTTAATTGACAATCAGCCATATATTTCCCTTTCCATCTCTTATGCTAGATATTGCCAGGCTTCTGTAATTGGCAAATAGTATGATTAATATAATGCCTATCATTTTTAGACAATATTAGAAAGTATAGCTAAAATCTATTTTTTAAAGGATCTATTATGCAGTTCAAATCCAACACACTTATTTAATGGATGATGCTTCTTTATTTTCTTTCATAGTACTTAACACTGAATTATTTTTCTGATTTATTTAAAAAAAAAATCAGTTGCCAAAGTTATACTTTAAAATTAGTCATTCTTTAGTCTTAAGTTTTGCATGAACTTCAGACTGAATGAAGATAAAACATTGAGTTTCAAGATCTTACTGGTGATGAATTGGGACAGATTTTTAGTTAACTTGTTAATATTCTGATTCATCTGAAGGAAAGGTCATACTATGATCACGTGTACTGACCAATGTTTGCAATACAAGCGGTTTGATTATTTATTACAAAATAAGACACAGAAAGGGGCCACTTTTGTTGCCCAACATCCAATATACTGACCACACTGGCCTGCCAATGCAGATACATTCCATACAAATAAATGCAATAGAGTCTGTTGTAAAGTATTTGTGTGGGGGGGCCTACATCCTCTGTACCCCCATGGTAGAAATTCTGATCTAGTTCCACCAGTCTCTGAATACACTATCTGTGAGTTCACATCTTTTCAGTAAAAAAAAAAAAAATGAATTTACCTTTTCTATGAGGTGTTACAAACATCAAGGTAGCAGAATGAGATGTGGGGTGGGGGAGGGTATCCCATACCAAGTGGTGCAGTGGTACAAAGACTCCCTAAAATGATTTCCAGTAAAACTGCAAATTCATTGTATTTACATTTATACTTACCATGATCACATACCAAGTACCAGAAAGCTGGTCTGTCAGATGCTTGCTGTGGTTTGCTGGGAGGTCAGTAAGCCAACAGAGGCATGTACAAGGGATAACAAAGCACAGGTATAAACACTCCAGTGTTCAGTCTCTGCTGCCAGCTTAGACATCTGAGCATTTTAGTGCTGGAATGGTGACCTAGCTGCTAATGGGAGGCTATGAAGAGAATTGCATACAGGATCTGGATCTAACTTCTAAATTCACATGGATGCATTTCTGACAATAAAACCTTCAAATTCTTTATCCTCTCAGTCCTGCTTTTTAAAATGTAGATGACTCTAGCCTATTATCCTCCAGTTTCACTGCCAACTTTGCACAGCATACTATCTTTTGACATTCCTAATGTCCTCAGTATTTACAAATCACACTCACTGCCTGCAGGCATTATACCTTCCTTTGAACAGCTACTCTCAGTGTGCCTACCCTCTCCAATGTCCACAACACATTCCCACTCTACTTAAATTCTTGCTTTAAACATACAACACTCAACAACACCTTAACACATCACCCCCTGTACTCTCTGCTTTTCACAAATGTGTTATAGGTTCATAGGTTCATACTAGGCTATCTGCCCTAGGGCATTTATAAGCCTAGCCAGAATGTGTTTGGCTTTCGCCAAACATTTTAAATTTATTTTGCTATGCCCTTTTTCGAGGTTAGTATACTGTGCCTCTGTCTAACAGTGACACAGAAGTGATACCCGGGGTAAACCTACAATCTCCCATCCACTCATCAAGATTCCTCTTGAAGAGAGTCAATGAGGGACTCTGCCTAACCTGGACTGGGATTTTATTCCAGAGTGAAGGGAGCCTCTGGGTTATGAATCTGTCCCTCCAGCATGCCCTATTTATTTCAGTGCTGAGGTTCAAGTCTCTTGAGCGCGTAGCTCGATGGGATTTGGATTTTCTGAGATGCAGCATGTCCATTAATTCCGGGTTGGACATGGCTTTATACGTCAGGCATAGATCGCCTCTGAACAGGCGGTATGCCACTGAGTAGAGCTGGAGTTTCTTTAACCGGGCAGCATATGGCATCTGTTTGAGCCCTTTGATCCTCTTGGTGAGGTACTTTTGGGGACTTTCCAGTTGCTGCAGTTGTCTGGTAAGGTACATCCCAAAAGGGGCACTGTACTCAATTATGGGCCTGATGAGGGATGAGTAAAGAGGCACGATGACTTCCCGTGATCTAGATGTGAATCCCTTCATGATTAGGTGGGCTATATAAAATGTTTTTTTAAACACTTTGGCCATGTGGTTGTCAAATGAGAGATTGCTATCAACTTGGGTGCCCAGGTCCCTAATTACTTCTTCTGTACTTAATGGATTACCACCTATGTGGTAATTTGTGGGCACTTTGTTTTTGCCAAAGGGGAGGACTATACACTTTTTGGCATTTAGCTTGAGGCCATGGCTCTGGCACCAGTTGTCTGTTTCTATGAGGCCCTTTTGGAGGATGCTTGTGTCGGCTGGAGAGTCGATTATGGCACCCAGTTTGCAGTCATCTGCGAACTTGGTCAGCCACAGTCCTTCCGTGTTGGCCTGTACCTCCGAGAAATATATACTGAACAAGAGAGGTCCCAGGACTGAGCCTTGTGGGACACCACTTGTAACTGGTTTGGAGTCTGACATGGCTCCAGCAATTCTAACCATGTGGGTTCTGTCCTTGAGCCAGTTTGCAATCCATCTAGTGACATAGGGGTTTATATTTAAGCTGGTGAGCTTATCTATAATGCCCGAGTGGGGTATTGTATCGAAGGCTTTAGCGAGGTCCAGGTAGGCTGTGTGGAACACCTTCACCTCGTCAATCGCCTTGGTAACTGTTTCAAAGAAATCAACCAGGTTTAAAAGGCAGGATCTGTCCTTAACAAAGCTGAACTGGGTAGGATCCAGTGTCTGTAGATCCCCAATATCTTTATTTATGAGGTCCATGATGATCCTTTCCATAGCTTTGCAGACTAAGCTAGTCAGACTTATGGGGCAATAGTTTCCAGGATCCATTGAGGCACCACCTTTATGGAGAGGGACCACTGTTGCTGTACACCACTCTTTGGGCATATATCCTGTAGTAAGGCTGAGAATGAACAGTAGTTTTATGTTTGGGTTTAGCTCTTCTTGGAGTTCATGTAGGACGCAGCCCGGGACACCGTCTGGTCCCATTGATGCTGTGTTTTTTGCTTTGGGGAGTGCGGCTCTTACCTGAGCATCTGAGATGTCAGGGGGGCAGCACTCTGCTGGGATAGATATTTGCCCTTTTGGTGGGGAGGGGGGGGAGAAGTTTGCACTGAACCTGTCAGCTAGGATGTTGGCAATGTCTGTGGGTTCAGTGTATTTTTTGTCATTTTGGACTAATTCTGAGCATATCTGGGAATTACCACCCAGGTTCCTAACACAACTAAAGAAAGCCTTGTGATTATCCTTAGTGTCCTGTGCAATTATCTCTCGAAGCTGGCCTTAGACAATTTTATGAGTGCCCGTAGTTTTTTGCTAATGCTGATCAGTGATGCCTTCCCTTTTTGGGATTTTGCTCTATCATTTAGTAGCTTCCTCCTTCTATTGTATAGTTTGTTTATGGCTGGGGTCCACCAGACAGAACGTCTGCCTTTGGAGGATTGGGTCTTGGTTTTATTCGGGATCGTATGATCCATGCATTCCTGAAGGTGTTCATAGAATGCATTTATAAAGGATTCTGCGGTCTGGGCCATATTTTCCACAGGCCCGGGGGCTTTGAAGGATTCCACCTCGGTTTTGAGGAGTGTGAAATTTGCTTTAGAGAAGTTTTTCACTGTGGTTTTCTGGGCAGGGGGTGGGGTCGGGATGTGAATATCCAGTGAGATTAGTTTATGGTCTGATCTTACCAGTGAGGGATACACTTCTGGTCTGGAGCATAGAGTCCCCATGTTGGTGATGATCAGGTCCAGTATGTTTTCCCCTCTTGTGGGAGTGGTAACAAGTTGTTCCATAGCATTTGAGTTTATAAATTCTAGGAACCTTTGGGCTAGGGTGTTGGAGCTAGAGTAATGCTCCCAGTCTATGTTTGGGTAGTTGAAGTCACCTAATATAATGGTGTTTGGAGAGACCTTCATATTTCCAGTGTTCTCAGGAAGGCCGAGTGGGGTTCCTGGGTTTGGGAGGGTGGTCTGTAGCAGGCTATAAACTGGAAGGCAGTTTTACCCACTGTTAGTTGCACATGGATAGTCTCTGATGCTTCGTACTTTGCCACCAACCTGGAGGTGTGGGTATCTTTGATGAATTTCGATACTCCCCCTCCTTTTGTGGTATGGTCCAAGTTTTGGGGCCGAAAATCATGGTATGAGGTATAACCTGGTAGTGCTGGGGTGCTCTCGGGAGCCGTGAACCAGGTTTCTGTTACTGCACAGATATTGATGTTCTCCATTATAAGGAGAGTTTCGAGTGCGTGCATCTTGAGGTTTAGACTTCTGGCGTTGAGCAGCATTACTCTTAGTTTCTTATCCCTTGTGATACCTATGGAGGTGGGTTTGTCTTTTGAGCCTTGCCTAAAAAAGGCACTATAGGGGCAGCAAGAGCCTTTGCCAATATCCGAAAGCCCAGGGGTGACACGTGCAAGCCATCCCTAGCGAAGCATCGTGGCTTGTCGAGCATATCATCCCAAGCTGACAGGCATTGGATCCCCTTTGAATGACACCAGTACTTAAGCCAGTTGTTGAAATTGATCATCTTGTCTTCATATTGTGGCATCATTCTTGGTGAGGGTAAGATGTTACTCAAGGTCAGGGTCATACCGGCCTGGGCTACATGCTCAGAGAGCTCCTTTATGTCTCTTTTCATGTAGTCCAGGGAGGTAAGTCTCAGGTCATTCACACCAGCATGGACAATGACTGAGTCATATTTGTACTTGCCTTGGAGTGACCTGAGTGCTTGTGTTATGTGGCGGATCCTAGCGCCCAACAGGCTGCTCACCGTGACCCTCTCCTTGTTCAGCCTGGTGAGCGGGATGTCAGTGTGCCTGACGATAGAGTCACCTATTACAAGTGTATCAGGTGTGTTGTTTAGTCTTAAGGGCTGTGACTGTTCGGCACACTGGCTTTGTGAGATATGTGTTGCACGTGTTTTGTTTTGGGGTACCGGTTGCTTGGTTGTCTGCTTTGGAGGTCTCTGCTGCTTAGGCAGATCTTTATTTAGAGCCTCCGAGTATGTTTTTGTGTGATTATGTGTTTGGTTTGCTGTCGTGTTAGGTCTATGTGAGACTGGAATTGTAGTGAGTGTGGTTTCCTTCTCCTCCTGACTGGTTATGCCAGTACTGAGTTGGGAGAGCTTAGCCTCCAGTTTGGCTATATGATTGCATCTCTCACATGTGTTGGAATTTGTTGGGAGGAGGAGAGGGTTGTCTGTGTACATGAGGCAGTTGCAACATTGCCTCAAGATTCCCAGATTCACCAGCTGGACCGGAGAGGAGATTGACAACTGACCTTTGGACATGCTAGAATAATATTGGGAATTCTTTAATAATTGAAAACAAGGGCCAGTGGAGAGTGAGGGTGTAGTGCTTTTAATTTTTAGTGCTGACTTATATAATTGCTTTAGTGAGCAAGTGCCAGGTAACTTAAGTGCAATGGGTTACAGCTAACTTAAATGCAAAAACGACAAACAGCAACTTTCTTTCAAGTGAAACAAGGAAATAAGTACAGTAAGCAATGCAGATATCACTAGTGATCCACAGAAGCGATGGGAAGCCGCGTATTAGGTGGAATTAGTGTTCCAGGGAAATGACAAGCAAACAAACAACAAGCATATAAACAAAGCTAGATTCAGCAGGCCTGGATCTAGTCTATGCTACAGCAAACAAGGTGTACCAATTTCAGTAAGATACAGTTCAAATATTCAGGCACTATAAACCTTTAACCAGAAATTCCCAGCTCAGAAGGGCAGAGTCCAACCTCTTCTCCCACAAGAGTGCAGACCACGAACCTTCTTAATGTAAAATAACTGGCCTGAAGCCCAAGTGCTTAAACCAGAACTAATACACTTTAAGAATAACAGACACTGGGCTCTCAATCAGCAGTTCCCAACTTATATAGTGGCTCTGTTACTCACCTCAGTCCATTTACCCAATAACCAAGTCTATTAGCTCTGTACTAAAACCAAACTGAATTGTACTTGTAATGCTAACACATCTTAAGCCTGCTTTATTTCCAGAGCTCCTAGATCCAGCTCAAGTAAAATAAAATTATTTAGTTGGGCTTTTTAGCCACATATCCACATGGGATGTATTGCAAATCCAGCAGTATGAATGTCTTTAGCCAAGCACTAGCTGTATGACTCTTCTTTTATATGTAAATCACACCTTTCTCAGAATTAAGGAACAACAGTCTTAAATTAATCTGATGGATCATGTTGGTTGGCATGAACTACACCAGAGTCTAATTTTTCTACTGCTACTTCTCAAAAATATATGGACCACCACCCCAGCACACTACAAACTCACTGAGAAACTCACATACTTTAAAAGCCTGATTGAACTACATCTGAATAAATCTTGGTTATGTTCATGTTCAGCTCCAGGCTGACTCCCCAATATCCCAGCATTTCCTCCATTTTTCTTCCCCATCTTAGCCTACTTATTTTCCAGTCATACACATCTCTTTTTCTCTCCCTTCACTTTACCTAAATCTTTCCAATTTCTTATCTTCTCTACCACATTCTAAACCTTAGCTATACTCTCAAATTCTCTATATCTCCTCACAATGCTTGCCTAGATAGTATCTATGCTATTATAATCTGTTCACTTTTAAAGTATAAATCCTTTTACTTTAGAGATACCAAAATTGTATGCACTCATACATATTCTTGTAAATATTTTACTGTATACCAGTCTTGTAACTATGTCTGTTTGTTCTGCAAAATATAACTTTTTTTTTTACTGAGAACTTTCTAAATTTGTTTGTTAATATAAATGTACTATAATGGAGCTTTTTAACCCTGACCTCCATTGAAAATGTGCTTTGCCCAATCTGACTTTCCTTATCAACAAAAACAAACAAATAAATAGTAAACTTTCCTTTTGCATTTTCTGTCAGAAATTGTTAAAAAATCTGGGAAAACAATTAATTGTATCCATATTGAAATGTCAACACTCAAAATACCAAGTGCTGACAAGCAGAAAAAATGACCTAAACCTGGCAGAAGAGTGAATCTTAAAGATTATTCTTCTCATTTAAACTTTTTTTATGCAGGGATGGCAAGCCCCATTTCAACCCCTTGATGTGGAGAACAAGAACCCCTCACTACGCAAACATATATACCAACTCTCAGATCACTGTACCTCGGAGAAAAGGGAGAAGTCCAAGAAAATGGCTATCTTGTACTTACAGTATATGCAAGTCCATTTTTCAGCCATTTGGTTTATGTGTTTTGGGACTTGCTGTAGTGGTTATGATATTTCAAATGGCTACCTGATTAATTACTTTGCTGTTGAGTATGGATACTAAGTAGGAAACAATTACAGCATATCTGGCTACATTTTATTACTTGTTTATTTTGCTTTTCCAAAGTGTATAGTGGGCAATGAAATTCATTGTTAGCTCAAATACTATGAGTCACAGTAACTTATGAATGCCCACTGTTTTCAATTTAAGGCTCATAAATAATCTCAATTTTACCTAACAGATATGTGATTTTCTAATCTGCAAGAAATGTAGTGCATTATAAAGAAGAGACAATTAAATGTGTTAATGAATATGGGTCATATTTGTCATCCATTTTGTTTTACATAGCTTAACAAACAGACCCTGGGATTCCATAAACTCCATGTAGGCTTCACACGAAGACTACACAGAATTTACATGTTTGTGTGGTGAGCAGCAGCACTTAATAAATATTCATGCCATGGCTCGCATTAAAATGTATGCAAGCAGGGTTTCATGGCAGCCAGGAAACAGTGCAAAGCAACATGGATAGCGAACTTTGTTACGGCATAGCAACGGGTTAGTGGGATTGCAAGGAATGCCACAAGGACTACCAGGGTTTTTCATGTATCAATGTATTAAGTTGCATGGACAAGACAGGACAGTGTATGTATACATTCCAACATACTGTGCTAGTGGGATTGCATGGAATGCCACAAGGGCCACCATGGTTTTTCATGTATTAATGTATTATGTTGTGGGGACATGACAGTGTATGTGTACATTCCAGCATACTGGGCTAGCGTGATTGTATGGAATGCCACACTGACCAACAGGGTTTTCAAATATGTTATGGGAACAGGACAGTATATGCTTTCTCTCCAGTATGTTAGGCTACCAGGATTATGTGCAAAGCCACATGGACCACCAGGGTTATATATATTAATGCAAATGTTGCAGACATAGAACAGGACAATTTATATAGTGCTGAGGACTGTAAAATTCTATTTCAGGCAGTCTGTACAAGTTTTGTGAATGATCTGTAAGGGTACATGAACTGCCATTTATAAGAAACAGTCATGGGAAGTGTGTTTATTGAATAGAGACACACACAAGTTGTTTAGGGATGAACACCAGGAAGGAGAACAAGTGAAACATTGTAATGTACTGCACATGAAGAAATTTAAAAGGAAGACAGTTGCTTCAAGAACACTAATCACATCTCCACATGGCATAGTACGGACTGCACAGTGACAAATGTATATGATGTGACTGTCACACAAAGTGACATAAAATTGGAGGATGTCTGTGTAATATAAGCATCCAGACATGAACAATGGAAAGGATATGTATCATGTATGTAAAAAGCAATTGGGGTTGGGTGTATATTATGAAGCTGTGCAAACTGATTTGCCCGAGTATGCTTGTATTGTCAGCAGAGGCTTCCAACAAGTAGGATACTGGTACAGGCTCATGGCCAACATTAAAACCATCATTACAATCATGGACAATATCAGAATGATACCACCAGTAATACCCATGTCTCTGACACAACATATGTGTTTCTGGGTAAGCATAGATGGTTCTGTACCAACACACTTGTACAACTATTAGAACATGATTCTGATGAAGTCCAGTTCAATGGATAAAAACGCTCGATTTTGTTTTAAATAAGTTGTTCATTAAAGAGTATTGGCCCGGTGTGATTTTTAAAAGTACACAACTATTAGAACATGTCAGCAATCTATGAGTGTAATGAAGTATACTCTCCTGACATTAACATATGGAGGATGTGTGAGGAGACACACTTGACATTGTGATCACTACAGGCTAGTTGGCTGGTGTGCATGGCAGAGATATATATGACACAATCCACACAGTCATGAATATAAACCATACCATCAATGTCAATGACTGCATCACCAAAACAGATATCCCACATGCATGTGGTATTATACATAGATGGAGGTTCCATGCCACCACACAGTAACATTTATGCAACAAAACTAATACCTATGTATGCACAAATAGATGTGCGACAGCTCACAGTGACAAAGGTGGTACACTTTAGTTACACATCATTGGAGGACGTGTATGGAGAGACATGAGAAAGGATGCATATTACTCAGGTATTAGTATGGTGAAGGCTGTGGACTATGAAGGTATTATGGCCTGTCGTGTGGATGTCCTGCACATACTCAGTAACCATGTTACATACAAGGGGGTACTCACCCCCATGGACACATACTGGTGGACAGTCCACATACCATATATTCCAGGACACAGGACACATAACAATTGACCTGGTGATAGGGTGTGATGTTTACATGATCCTTGGTTTGTGCTCATCATAATGAAACAAACCTCCACATGTTTTTTATTTTCATTTTATGTGTTGTCATGGCTGTGGTAGCAATCTGTGATGTGTGCTAATACTGTCTGTATTATTCCAGTATCACAATTAGAATCAATGATTGTTCACAATCTTTAGTCCTCCAGACAGTTGTTGGGACACAGGATTTGTATGTCATTCTTGATTTCTGTTATTTCAATCATGGACAGGAAAGGGCTTAGCAGACATACCTGATGTACACAGTTGATCACTAGACATGACATATAGGTCACTTCACACATTTCTACATATTTAGATGCCATGTATGTAATCTACTGTTCTACCCACTTGGTGATATAGGTGTCGATGGCCACATCTGTCATTGTGGCGTGAATACCTCAGTGTGGACTCCTGTTGACTGCCTTGCCTTTTTAGGTTCCACAAGATGATGCTCTTTGAGGACATCTGCGAGATGTAACAGACATAGATATAGCATCAAAAATTCATACGTCTGTTGCACACAGCCAGGATATTACTAGTGTCCATTTAGAAAGGTCCATGAAGACATGTTGGTCTACCTCACAAATCACAAGAGTCAGGCTGTGTCTGCACATGCATGCTTCATTCTCAGCCCACTCAGTGGATGCATGCCGATCCACACTCTTCTACGGGATCATAATCCATCTGGGGGGTGTCTTGAAGGGTGTATCCACTGTGTCAGGTAGGCATATGTTCTGAGTCATGTTATAGGTGATTTTGATGTTCTTATAGCCCATTGTTTCTGTGTGATAGGCCTGCATGAAGGTAACACAGTGCACACTGCCTATCTTGATCTGTCCTAGGGTTTGAATACAATCCCTCTACTCAGGTATCATTGGCAAACTCTACCAGCTGGGGATTAACACTTTCATCACTAGATGGTTAACCAATGTTCTTATCAACAGACCACATACTGTGAAAGCTGGTGACTCAACCTCTACCAGTGCAGAATTTACCATTGGTGTACCCCAGGGACCTGTTCAGTGCATTATATTGTTTGAAATCTATTTCTCAATAGTCCTGGCTATGAAATATGACCAGTAGCTTACCAAGTTTGTTGATTCATGCATATTGGTTGCACTCATCGAGTCCACCGATGATGTGACTATAATACAAGAGGGGCTATCACGCACAAATGATTGGTGCCAAAGCCACACAGTCTACTAATAAATAACTAATGTGTCAGGATTTGCACCTTATGTAAAATGGAATTTACTGGTAAATACACCACTGACAACACTGCCCCTATGATGAAATCAGTTGTGCAAGAATTGTGAATCCACATAGATAGCAATCTCAACTTTGACCAAGTTTCCACAGTGGTATTGAAAGGCTATGTCATGCACCTTAGAAGTCAGGTCATTATATCCAGATCTAAGGAAGTTATAACAGCACTGCACTCAAACCTCATCTGAACACTAATAGAGCATAATTCTTCCTTTTGCATGTACCTCACCAGACACCACCTGCAGCAGCTGGACAGACCACGGTGATTTCACACCAAGAAAATACAGGTCCTACAATCCATGCCATGATGTATGTGGATATACTGAAAGCCCTGCTCCTGAAATCTGTATTTGAAAGGATGAGATGACTTGTGCCCAGACTACAGGACATCTCTGACCCTGCCCTGATGTGTATACTAGACATCCGCAAATCAACAGAGTCTGTTGAGAGGATGATGCTAAATGCAATGTCCCACATCACCACATGCTGTTGTAAAATGCTCTCTCTACTATCAAACAAATGCACAAACACACACAGTTGACTGCAGTGAGAATAGAACCTCTACCTAAGTACACAGACTATAGAACATAGTACTTTGTGCAAGCACCACAGCTCAAGTCCAACTTGGGGTGTCTCAGACAACACTTTATAGCTGATGACATCAGCAGTGTCAGTTGAGGAAAATCTAATAGTGTCCCACATTCTGGTGTAAAAATCTCTCTGTAATGTCAAACAACAGCTCACACACACAAACACACACAGTTGACCGCAGTGAGAATAGGACACTTAACTAAGTACACAGAATACAGAACTCAGTACTTTACACATGTGACATAGCACAAGTCTGACTTTTACATGGCTGCTGGTCAACTTATAGTGAATGACATCAGCAGTGCATGTTGTAGAGAAGACGTTGAGAGAGATGCATGAAATGGATGTGTAAATATGTGCAAGCATCAAAATACTGTCAGTGCATGGTACTGGAGTGATAACTGCAGGATACACACTTCTGCTCTTCTGGCTTCACACACACACACACACACACACACACACACACACACACACACACACACACACACACACTTGACCGCAGTGAGAACAGAACCCCTACCTACCTAAGTACACAGACTACAGAACACAGCACATTACACAAGTGCCATGGCACAAACAGGTCTGACTTTTACAAGGTTACAGGTGAACATATATTAGATGACATCAGCAGGCCACATGGGAGACAAAATGTTGGGAGAGCTACATAGGCTCATAGCTTCATATGTACATAGGAGGCTACTAGTCTAATGGCCCTAAGGTGTTTAGAAGCCTAGCTGTGTAAAACACAAGTACCATTACTGAGCATAGTTGTATGGTTGTTGTTAGCAGAATGATTTTGTGAGCAGAACCAACTGGCCCTGTCCTTAAGGAACATAGCTGCCACTCCAGAGGTGACTATACAATCACCTAACCAGTAGTCAAGGGTGTGCTTGAACAGGGTAATTGAGGAGCACTGATTCACATGCAGTGGTAGCCTATTACAGAGCAGTGTGTGTTACTGGGAGATATATCTGTCTCCCCAGCATGTTCTGTTTATGTCACAGGCTAGGATGAGAACGTTGGGCCAAGTTATTTTTGTCCCATTTGCTCTGCAGATGTACAGCATTTCCAGTAGGGCAGGGTCTGAGACTGCTCTGTAGGGCAGGTACAGGTTACCTCTCAGTAGCCTACATAATACTTAGTACACTGACAGGTCTTTCAGTCTTTCCATGTATATCATGTTTGGAGGCCCTGGAGTCTCACAGGCACAACCCTTTGTTTTCTCCAATTGCTGCAAGTGTCTTGTGATGTACGGACAGAATGGAGTATTGTACTCAATTAGTGGTTTGTTAAGGGTAGAGTACAGCAAAGGTATGACCACCCTGGTCTTGGATGTAATTTCAATATGTATAATGTGTGCAATCCAGATTGTGTGTGTCACCACTATAGACACATCATGATGAAAGTGTAGATTGCTATCAGCATGTGTTCCCAAGTCTCACAACACTGTGTTTGAGTTTAGAGGGGTGCTATGTATATCATAATTAGCAGGGGTACTTCATTGCCAAAGGGGACAATGAGCCATTGAATGCACTTCAATGTTCAGTCTGTGAGTTTGGAACCAATTAATTCTGTGTGGTAGCTCCTTCTTTAATATGTTACCATCAATGGGGGTCTCTATATGAGTGGATTTACCAGCCATCTGCATAGTTAGTAAACCACAGGCCATCTAGGATTGCATGTACTTCAGGGAAGCAGTTTGCAAACAGTTGAGTTCCCAGGACAGATCCTTCTGGTATTCTAATGATAACTGGCTCCTGGTGGAGGTGCAGTCCCTAACTCTGAGAGTGTGTGTTAAGTCAATGAGACATTTCCGACATGGGAAATCTTCACTATGACATATGAATGACCCTGATCTCACTACCACAATCAACAGAACATGCTAGAGGGACAGGTTCATAACCCAGAGACTGCCCATGCTATGGAATAGACTTCACATACATGTCAAGCAGAGCACCTCACTGACCCTCTTCAAGAGAAATTTTGATGAGTGGATGGGAAATAGAAAATTCACTATGGGGATCACTCCAGTGGCTCTACTCGACAGAGACACTAGGAACTAAGGTTGGGTGGCACGATGACAGGGTAATCCTATGGGCTAGGCTTGTAAAGGCTCCAAGGCCATTAGCCTAGTACACACCTATGAACCTATGATAGTGTCAAAGGCCTTGGAAATGTCAATACAGGCAGTATATCCTGTTATTCCTCATCCAGGAGTGTGGGGTAAGTATCACAGACGTCCACAAGGTTCAATAAGCAAGATCTATTTTTGACCGAAACAAAATGTGTAGGGTCAAGTGTGTTGAAGGTTACCTATGCCCCTCTGGATATGGTCCATGCTGATTCCTTCTCTAGCCTTGCAGATAAGTGTTTTTATGGATTTACCATCAAATGTTCTAAAGGCACAATGTAATCTTTTCAAAATATCACCTTCACAAAACCACTTACTGCATACTAAGTAGGGCAGAATGTTGAAGTGCATTTAGCAACAAAATTGCATTTGCACTTTTGGCATTTACTTTTGCAGTTCATAACTGCAAATTATGTAACCTAATGTTTTAGCAGAGGGGAAATCCCACATGTGGGGGGCTGCATCCCCCACACCCCCTGCAAATTACATATTCCAAATCCAAGATTGCACTAGAGTGGGAAAAAGGATAATTTCCCCATCTGCGCTGTACCATGATCTCTAGTTGAGACATTGACCACATATGTGCGAATGCACAGTGGCATTCACTGTACTGAACACTCACAGTAGTGATGGTCAGCAATACGGGAAGCGGCCTAATAACTTTTGACATTCCCATATTCACTGCAACTTTATTCTACATTTTCATAGTAAACCATTTTTAGGCATGTGGGTTGATAGCTGTAGTTCTGCATGTTACCACTTTGATGTGCATTGCATAGCACACATCATCTGATATTACATTTTGCATTGTGGTTGATATATGTTTGGAAAAAGTACTGAGACACAAGGGTTGCAGTGCTTGGGGGGGGGTGGCAACAGATGGATGTATTGTAAATATGTGACATACTGTTAAGTAGGGCCTTCAGTTTGTAATGTTTACACATGTAATTTCATGTCATACACAGGAAATGGACAGTAAACAGGAGTGAAACAGCATAATTTAAACATATCCATAACGGGGCGAGCAGCAGGTTTGCACGACAGTTACCGAAGTGCATGCACATGCGAGATACACATATTTGTGTGTAGGTAAGCAGTGAGCAAATGCGAGCTGCATTGCTAAAGCCTGACAGCTAGTACTGAGTCAATGAAATACGGATTACTGACTCTGTGGCAGCAAGTGTTAATGCACAAATACAGTCCTTTTTTGGCCCAGAAGATATTGGGGTGGAATATTGGTGTATCTAATACTTAAAAATACATTTCATTACAGAGTGATAATGCAATGACATTAATTGTTTATATGAGATGTGTTGTTGCATTTTGCCACTGCTCACCATTGGTGTGGATTGATGAGCAATGCACACCTCCTTGCAAACCTGGAGATGGAAAAGTGAAGGGATCCATTGCTTTTTCTGCCACTTATGTGTCTTTTATGATTCTTTTTTTTTGACCAGATTAAAGGTATTAAAATGGGGTAGATAGGAAAGTGGTGAAATGGGGAGCAAGTAGGGGAAGAACAAAGTCTGACAGTTAGTAATGAGTTTCTGGAATACACCTGCTACTTAACTGACTCTGTGGCAGCATGTGTTAATGCACTTAATGCAGTGATACATTCCTTTTTGAGGTCAGATGGTTCTGGGTTCGAATGCAGCTGCATGTAATACTTTTAACTACTTTTGCATTACTGTTGCTGTGTGTTGGTATACATTGAGCACCATCCCACAATAATGCAGTAATGAAAAGAAATGGGGAGGATATGACAGTGATGAAATGGGAGTAACCAGGGGTAAGAACAAAGGGAAACCAGGGCAGGAATGTGCAGGAGGGAGGTGGGAAAGAACCATAGCAATCCAATTTTTTAACAGTGCAAAGTATACATACCTGCCAAATATTAACTGAATTCAAAAGGTCAACTCCAGAGAGAGGGGTGACCACAACACAATTATGTTGTATAGCCAATTGGACTGAATCAAGTTTGTCAAGAAGACGTGTGCGAAATGGAGACCTATGTATGGGGTGGAACAGGTGCCCATTTTTCCCATTTTTTTGGGGGGGTGGACAGAGATGCAGGAATGTCTGAGTGAGGTAACTTGGATAAGTGAGGAAGCAATTGCAGACAGGCAAGGTAAACAAGTCAAGGGACAGTGACGGACACAAAAGGTTGGACACCATGATTGGGGAGAGGATGGGGACATCTTGAACTTATGGTCATCAAGCTAGGTGACAGTGAAAATCGAGTTCTCATTCATTGGACTGTCATTACTGTCACTTTACTCCTCAGCTGGCTGGAGTGCCTGATGTCTGTGTCTTCTCCTCCTCCTGGTATTATATAAAATGAGGGAGAGCAGCCACTTCAGCTAGCATAGGTGTGCACCAACAGTACAATGCACAACCCTATGCACCATCCCTGGCAATTAAGCATAGATGATAAAATCACCACCTCCACCACTGCTCTCAGAAGGTATCAATGGACCAACCCCTGGGGTAGGACTACCTGAGGGGGCAGGTAATGCAGGGACAGCATGCAGTGCTGCCAGGTTAGCTCCCAGACAATGGGAATGGTGTGGGAGCCAGTGGAGAGGTGGCAGATGGATCCTGTGGGGCAGGCCTACCCCACTGGGTTGTGGAGCCTTTAGTGATGTGGAACACATGGATGACATGCCCACATTTTGACATAAAATAAATAAGTAAATACATAACTAATAAATAAATAAAAATAACGTTTAAAAAGAGCATAACGGTTGGGGTTGAGAGAAAATAAAGAGGCATGAGATTAGTACCTTCATATGTGACATACAATGCATTGATACAATTAATATTATCTTAACTTTTACTTTTAAGACTACCATACTATACTGCATACTATACTACACATATGCATGTTTGAGTTATACAGATTACAGTTTACAGCAGGACATGTACCATTGGTTAGAGCTTTTACTTTAAACCTTTAAATTACACATAACTAAAGAATTATGAGTATTACATAGTTGGGAATATGATCTTTGATCCCACACCTTTTGACTAAAGTCTAATATTGTACTCTTGGTTTGTGTTACAGACTAATGCATGTACACTTGCTTTTACATTTGTGATATGCATGCTCAAGTTTGATACAAATCTATAAAATACCAAAAGGCTATCTTTAACTTTTAATGCTGGAATAACACTACTGTTCTGCTGCATACTTACCACGTGCTTCCCTCATCCTTACCAATCTAGCCCCATGGGTTAATACATTAACCTCCTGGTCCCTGTTAGCTATGGAAAAAATAGAACAGAACAAAATACCATTTTGAATACCAGTCTTGCTTATATTCAGCTTTTAAGTCTTACAAGTACTCTCTGTAGTTTATACTTACACAGGTTTGGGATGTCTGCAGTCCTAAATTCATTGATCCAGTACTCAAGGGTATTATTCTTCCTCCTTTGGAAGTCATTGTAGCAATGCCAACATTGTTCACCATTGTGGGGGATACAGGTGGCACTGTTTACAGCCTGGACTGATCTAAAACAATTTTCTGACTTATACTGGGAGCCAGAATAGTCCCCCTGCAAAAGCCTGGCATAGTGATTCTTAACTAGGAGTCCACTTAGACTCTGGAACACTCCATCTCTGCACCCTAAACCTGACACCTTCCCTACAAACTCCTGCCATGTCTGCCATGGATCTAGAGCAATGGAGAATGATGCTTTCCCACCAATTCCAGTCATTGCATTTACTGGGAGTGCATACACAGTTTAAAAATGTTGTGCTCTGTTTACCATTGCACAAACATGGTATTTGGCAGTGCTCACCTCCGAGCACCATGTTTGCATAATGGTAAGCGGAGAGTGACAGTAGCAATCAAAGCAAATTCAAAGTTATTGGATGAACAGGCAGTTGTGTATGTGTGGTAGACAAATGTGAAGACCATGGCAGTCCAAATAGCAGAAATATACTTACAGGAATATAATACACAATATACTCACAGTCATACATTTAAGAATAAATGTGATAATACATAGATAAATAAGTACATAACTCACACAATACTAGTGCCTCAGTCCTCATACATATAATTAATATCAGCTACAACATATCAAGTATTGTGAGAGTGACTATAGTGGAAGTGGAACAGCAATAAGAGTGCATGGAATATGCTGTATTCGAACCCATTACCATGTATATAGCAGGTCTACACTTATACCTGTTGCCACAGGAAGGAAGAGAAAACACTTGTCTATATTAGAATTCATTGCTATAAACTGCAATATCACAACAGTAAAACAAAGTTTGTACACCTTGCACTAGAACCCAGGACCATCTGTATTCCAGACCTACTCTCACACTTGCTGCCACAGGAATAGTTACATGACATTCCCTATTTTACTAATCATTCTTAAGGTCTCACTATTAATTACCACTCAAGATCACATAGCGGGTTTGTGCGATGCCTAATAGTATTAAATGAATGCATCCAGTTTCTGTTTTAGTCTGTCTGGTTCCTGCCTGGCTAGTTGTCCAGTTTGCGCTAACAGGCAGATCATGCAAACAGTGACCACCTCAAAAAAATAAGGGAGAGGTGTTTGAAATGAGGAAAAGCAATCTATGACAAACACACTACAAAATTTTAGTACACATGAAATACTTCTACACAGGTCTGGATTAGAACCCTCACTCCAATGTACCTTCGGAACACAGGATGGGTGCCTTATTCCTCTTTGCCACACAAACAGATTTGCAGCAAAGACCTTAAATCAATATGCACAGAACCAACTGCAATAGCAGCTACACTGATGTCAAACCATACTAGTGTAATTTGTACATGTATTAGTTTTGGATGTAGTGCATGTAGTAATCACACAACCTATCATGATTATTGCTTGCAAATATACAGCTCTGCCTTACATTTCTGTGTTTTTGGCCATTCTTCTTTTATCTGTGTGAGGATATTAAGTGGAAATAAGATCATATGCAATTGCCAACAAATTCAGGGCAAGTTGGATGTCAAGAAACACAATCTGTGACTTGTGTGCTGCTTACTTACAATTCCAACCATATATCTAACACTTTCTAGATCTAACCTGACACACTCAGTGGAAATAAGTCAGTCTGCAGTGCTGTTGCATTTTCCTTCTCCCAACAACTAATCATTCACAGTTGCAATCTATTAAAAGCAAGCACTGTGGGAGTGCCTGCACTATGTTTACATCTCCTACATGGATCCAGTTTTTTGGGATTCAGTAATGCTAGTGAGTTCACACCTCATTTTCATCTTCACTATGCTAACAGCCCTGAATCTACACTATATAACAAGGCAACCATGTAGCTAGGCAAACTGATAGTGAGGAGAGTTGTATATGTTTGGAAGACTGCAAAAAACATTTTTCTTCAGGATATATCTATACAGAGGAGGAGTACTGAACTCCAGAAGGTATGTTTCCATTTTGTCACCTACATATTGCATATGCTGGAATGCTTTTAAGAAAAATCTGAAGCAAAGGGTTTTATACTTTTATACTCATGCAACAGTTAGAAGTATACTGATGGCATGGGCATGCTTGTCAAGCCATTTTAGAGGTATACATGACTGCCAATACATGAAAATGGAATGCTGTGTGATAAATATGTATAAATATTTCAAGGACAGGTCCTTTGATAGCACTTTTAGCATTTCAAAGATGGTTTGTTAGCAAAATGGATCGCTTGTCTGTTGTTTTGGTTGGAGGGAGCAAAGCTACGTTACTGTTATGGCACAAACACGAATGGACTGTTCTTTTGGCTGGAGCACAGTTGAGTTACTGTTATGGCACACAAGGATAGGTTGCTCTTGTTACTCTTCTTGCTTTAGATCATGCCCATTGTTAGTGTTTTACATCTCTAGACTATTTTATGTTTACCCAGTGGGCAATACTGACTAGCTATCTTTTCTGTTTTATCTGGAAACAATTATTTTGTAGTTATGTGATACTTATGTGTATTATCCTTCTGTTGTCTTTTAGGGCAGCTACAAGTATGTCACCTAGGCATGTCAATCCATGGAGACCCCCTTCACTGATGTCAAGAACCAAGTGATTTTAGATGGCTTTGGGCAACATGGTGCTTTTCTGCTGGAAAGGGATGGAGAGATATGGCATGTAGGATGCAAATATGGTAGCAGATAGTAGATGATGTCAATGCCATGGGTGGCCATGGCAGGACATATGAGCAGGTGCATCACAGGGCCACTGACATGATCACATCTGCATAGAGGAGATCAGCTGCAGTGGGCCATGACCATATGGTAACCAGGGGAGGGTCTACTAGGGGAACCACCTCTAATTCTCAATTAGGAGTTCTTGGCCAATATCAAAGATCCAGTCAGCTCCCAGGAGAGTGTAGTACACCATGTGCAGAATGTTGGAGCAACAGTTTCTGAAACAGCAAGCATATCCCAGGAGGAGCTTCCAGGTAGGCTTTGCTATCTGAACAGTTGGATACTGTTGCATAGTAAAAGAACTGGAATTCTGTGTCATGTGCCTTTTTGGGGGAGGGGGATTGAAGACTGCTGCATTTATAAGCTTAGCTTACAGTTGTCAGCCAATTTCTTGTTGAAATTATAGTTAATGGACATTTAAAGGGGTAAATATATTACCCCTGTGTTACTGTTAATTGTGATGATGTTTCCCTTACCTCTTGCTTAACTTCTTCCAGGACCATCTGGACTACAGAGGAGTATCTCATCTGAAGATAGTAAGGCAAACATTTTTATGTCAGTACTGCTGAGCAATTTAAAGAAATATTGTATTGTGTGATTTGGAGCTCAGGCCTGTTGTGTGTATTGCTGCACTGTCTGTAATAGTGGCAGTAATGTTAGTTTGTTAGCATATATACTGCATTATAGAAGTGCAGGTATTAATTTTTTCCTGTGTTTCTTGCTTTTTATAACAGGTGATCATGACAGTGGGAGTGTGGGCCCTGGGCCACCTGATGTCAGTGTATCATAAGACTCTGATGATGACGGTGGCCAAACTGAGGCACAGATAGGGAGTGCAGAGGTTGAATATGTCACTGAGGTTGACATACATCCATCCCCTGCATTCCCACTGGACACAGCCAGTTAGGCCTACACCTACCCAGTCCAGTGAGCCCATAGATATTGGATAGGTGGAGCGGGAGGACATTGATCAGGGTAGTCTGGTTACTGTGGCTTCAGTGCTAATTGAGTCTTGCTGTAGCCAAAGTGTGGGAGAGATGCCACATAGGAAGATTGATGGGATGCTCAGAGGAGGCCTGCTGTCCTTCCTCCACCTGTTGCAGGTGTCTCTTCCTTTGCCACTCAACATATATTTAGGGTAATCATGGAGGCACAGGCACATTCTCAAAGGTGTTCCAGGAAATGCTTAGGGTTGTAGATGCAGCAGTGTCTGACATCCATGACTGCCTCCACCAGGTCACCAATTCAATGGATTGGATGAATGACACATTGGAATGAGAGGTGTCTGTGATGGACCAAGGGGTGTCTGTCATGGAAAGAGCAGTGCCTCTGATAGAATGTCTGCTGTGTGAGGAATGGCATCCTTGTGGGAACAGGGCAGCCACTTCATCTGCTGTCAGCCAAGGTAGCCATGCCAGATCACTCTCCCATAGTGGAATTACTTCCACTGCTCCATCAGTGAGTGTGCTGACAACACCCAGACATGGCAGGTCATGGTCCTGGGCATCCCTGTGAAGGGAGCTCATACAGCAGACATCAGCCACATTCAGGTAGTAGCACTGCATCTGACCTTGGGCATGCACATGCTAGTGCAACTCCTGGCAGAGTCAGCTCTCTTGGTCGGGGATGGCAACCATGAACTGCCACCTCTACCATGCATGGCTCACACCTGTCTGACATACCAAGATGTAGAGCCAGCACAGAGCTTGGCTGTGTCCATGCAGACACTCACACCAATTTCAATTGGAGGACCTCTACAGACACACACACAACAGTTATTCATTTTATCTCACTGGTCATTTGTTGGTTTATCCACGTCTGCCTTCTTCTCTTTCTTACTCACACATACTCACTGACCTTTTGTGTCAGCCTAGGCTTCCTAGCCCCCCCGCCCACCCCACACACACAACAACTGGTGCAAGTGATGATAACTGTGCCATATTCCTGTTTTCTATCTTTTTGATTCAGGGATGCAAAAGCTTTGTGTCTGACGCTCAGGGTGCATAGCTAACTTAGTGCTTAGTATATCTGCATTTGTGGTGTTGAGCTGGTAATTGCACTTTTGACTTATATTGGCCTTGGAAAGTTAGACAGTTGATAGCACCAACATTTCCCAATGTTATAGTGAATGATCTTGCGAGGGTTGTGAAGTACGAAACTGCAGTGCGTATCATTACTTTCTTTTAACTTCTCTTTTTCATCAGTTTCCAGTACAAACATATGGTGCTAAACTGAGGGCACGCAATGATCATCAGTACTTTGAGAGGTATGACTGTGTGAATCTTTGATGATTGAGGCCTACTACTTACTAATGGACACATGTAAGTCAAATATGTCTCTGCTGTCACATGTTACGGTAAGGTCTGTACAGATCTCCCACCTTTTGCTAGCTTATCAGATCAAGTAATACAAGGATATGTCACGCAGTCCTGTTATTATTAAACAATACACTCCAGGTTGAGGCCTTACCTTGTAAATGCAGCAGTTGGCACATTTTTAGTTCAGGGTTGACTCTGTCTGATGCAAGCAGTACACATCCAATACACAGGGAGGTAAACTTTGTGTGAGTTGCCTGGCATCAATGTTACTATATGTATGTGAGTAGGAGGAGGTTTTAGGCCCCTAGGAGGTGAGTGAGTGTACTATGGATCGTCTCTTAGCCAATGCAGTGGCATATTGAGCACACCTACATCTGCCTAAGCCCACAGCAACTGGTGGTTCCCCTGTCACTCCTCATCTGCTTGTGGCTATGGTGACCTAGGCATAGGTGGTGGGATGTATGCCTCTTCCCCTTGCTGATCTTGCTAAAGCTGTTTTCTCAGGATTATGTTGTGTAGCATGGCGCATACTGTGAATATTTCTGTACATGTCTGTCAATTGTACTGCAGGGCTCCCCCAGATGTAGCAAGATACTGGAACCATGAATTCAGCAGCCCAAACACATGCTCTATACTTATTGTTTGACCATGCACCTAATTATGGAATTCTTCTGTGGGTGCATGTGCATTTCTGAGGGGTATTTTCAGCCACAGTTCCAGTGCATAGCCTGCATCCCCAGTAAATACCCTTGTGGGATATCTCCCTAGCAAACATCTGGTACAGTTGGCAGGTGTTTCAGACATATGAGTCATGGTAACTGCCAGGGTTGCCAGCACACATGTTCAAGATTATTCCTTTGGTATTACACATTACTTGGCAGTTGATAGAATGGTAGCCCTATCTGTTAATGTAGAGCCTACCCTGTTTCCTGAGTGGTACCTTAATTTTTACATGTGTGCAATCTATGGTACCCCCTACTTCATGGTAGTGTGCTACATGGTAGAACTGCATATTTCTGGCCTTCTCCTCAGAACTGCAGGGAAAATATATGTGGTCACTCAATGTTGTAGCACAGCATTCAGGAATTGGTGGAAGATCCTGGATGTTGATGCCTGTGGTACCCCCAGCATGTCCACTGTTGGTCTCTGAAAGGTACCTGTAGCTAAGATTCAAAGGGCTATACATACCTTTGTCTCCACTGGAATGGGTTCCCCTGGATTGGCTCTGGCTCTGAGTTGGGGACGGCAAAGGTTACAAAGTTCATGTAGTATATCTCTGTCCACCCTGTAGTGTTCCACAATTTCCACAACATGTTGGTTGTGATAAGTTAAATGATGCCTGGAAAGTCTTCTCCTTCTCAGCCTATGCATATTAACAGCAACAGCAGCACTGGTTTCAGCCCATAGCACAGACAAATGAATTAAAGCAGCAGCAGCCCCTGACATTCTGTCCATGTAGACTCCTTTCCACATCTGTATTCTAAAAGTTTTGGAATTCACAGGAAAACCCAGCACAGAATCTACACGGATGCTTTATACCTTGTTGAATAGCTAAACCATGTTGGAATGAGCTAAACCATGTTGGAATGGTTAATTAGCATGCAATGCAGCTGCTTATGCTGTAACTAGCATGCCACAGTGTTTACCTTGTTTGTGTGGTGGTGTGCGCCACTACACAGCACTTACTGAATCCAAAACTTTGCATGGCGGTGTGCATATTGCACAACAATGCACACACAGTGAAAAACAAACATATAGACTTTACTGAATTCCCCTGAGAATCTACATAAGATACATATGAAGGCCTCTGATCAAATCACAAACAGTAAGGATATTCTACACTGCAGAACTGTGTTCACAGTAGCACTTGAGTGCCATTATGATTTTCACTGAAGGGATTAGCATTAGACAGCTTAACTGACAACATTTTTTACTGTTTCACCTTGAAACAAGGGCATCTAAGTATGCAAGGCAAATTTTTTCATTTCTTCTGCAATGAAGATTACTTCCAAATGATCATGCTGGAGAGATTTTATTTTAAATATCATCCTTCAAATATTTCATGTCACAATGAATGTAAACAGACTGATAATGTAATTTATGTACAAGTACCAAGACAGTGCTCTGGCATGCAGGACTGATGGCTTTTTACAGACCTTACAGATGTATTAATACAAAACGATGTTAAGAATATTCCAGATTTGCTTTATCACCGCCCCTTTCTCTACATGCTGTGAACAGTGAAACTGAAGCTTTTTTTTTTTTTTTTAACAGCAGTCCTTATTTCACATTGCATGCCAGGGACACAGAATGGTTTAATTTGATGATCTCTTGCCTCAGTGCTTTGGGATAAGGAGATGTGAAAAATTAACAGTGTCAATTCAGCTCTGCTATTGGACCCATGGAACTCGAAGATCGTGTTCATAAGGCCAACAGCTACAATGCATTCATTTCAAAGCAAGCAGGTACAGAATTCTTTTACAGAGATGTACTGCAGCATTTATCCTGCTATAGTGTTCGATTCTGCATATGGTTTAAGCTGTCATACCTGAACAGTTTAACGTTTTTATTTGCTTTGTATTTTTACTCTCTTAGATTCATGCACCTACTTAATCTATTACTGCCAGATAATTTTCATTAATATGATGCCTATTAGATTAAAATCCTGCCTGTCTTGTCTAATTGTTATACCAAAAATACCTTGAATGCACAACCTTGAAATGATAAAAACAAGCAAATAAAAAACACTGACACTATGCCTTTTTAACATTGCTAAAATAATTTTAATGGTTATTTTAGAAGGAATCAGATTATTGACTACAGGCATAATGCTGCAGCAATGGTCATTATTGCTGAGTTAGTGATATACTGTGCAAGCAGAAGCTATGAAAAGCAAATCTGGTTTTAAGATTTCCCAAGAGCTTTGCAGCCTATTTGCATCTTTTTTCATATTTCTGGGGTTATTATTGTACTCCCAGAATCCACATATCTTTGCTTTAACATTTTACAGCATAGTGAATAAAGCAGATCAAGCCACCATAATAGATGTGGGCTGGTAGAGGTGGTCTTCATTACAGGTTCATTAAATATATCCTTTCTTTAACTAAATAAATAGTTATTGTTTTCCTATTTCTTCAACTTTGTTAGACTATGTCAAACTACTGGGGATTGGCATGTACTCTGAGAGGGCCACACATTTCTTTTCAGAATGTCAGACTTTCAAGATATCAGCTTCTCTGGTATGGTATGAGGAGCCTTCTCAAACATGAGTCATAGCAGACTTATTCAGAACAAGCTGGGGTGCACAGTCTTACCCAACTAATATCAAAAGTGCTCCGCAGCGCTGCTGAACTGAATGACATCACTAAAGCAAACCAACCAGATTCCTACTTGGGATCAGCTAAAGGCACTTAGAGTCTGTAATTTCAGTGTAAGTGGATATAATGCAGGATAACAAGTGGTTATGACAGAAAATCAGTCACTCATCATGCTACTGCAAACAAAAAATGACAATCTTGAGAATAGGCATTGAATTAATAATCTGCACATGGTAAGCTTGAAAGTAGACATAATACCACAAGAAATAGATTTTTTTCTGGATAAATGCTTATAGACAACACAGGGTCCTTATAGTTAAAATCAACATAAAACAGGTTCACACATTCTTTAGGCTAGTTCTAAATAAGCATTAGTTTCCTGGAATTATAGTTTTTAACTTCTTACATTTTCAGAGCAAACAGTTAAACTACTAGAAAATTAAAGGAATCTATTTTAGCTTATTAGAAGGTTCAGATGCTTCACGACTACTAATTATCACTTTTTAGAGGCTCAAGGCTGACCAAATCTGCTGACAACTGCAAGATGGTTGCAGTCACTGAATCACCCAAAGATATAGATATACTCGAGGAAGATCTGACACAGACAAATAACTTGTGCCAAAACCATGGCCTAAAACTCAATGCAAAAAACTACATAATTAAACCCTTTGGGAAGACAACCACCCATGCAAATTGCAACACTCCGCTAAGAATAGACTGACCCAGTGGTAAGGGATTTGGGAACTCAGGTTGACAGCAACCTGAAATTTGATCTCTATTTGTCCGTGGTAGTGAGAAAATCCTTCATTGTGGCACAACTTATAAGTAAGGGCATGGCACCCACAGCTAAGGACATCATAGTCTCACTATACTCATCCCTCATTAGACCAATAATCTAGTACAATGCATCCTTTGGCATGTAGCTGTTTAGGCATTTCCAACAGCTTGAGTGGCCAATGATGTTCCCCACTAAAACAATACAGGGTGTAAGTAATAAGCCCTATGTGGTTAGCCTCAACGCCCTGTCCCTGTACTCAGTTTCCTTCAGACTACTGAGGGGCAATCTATGCCTAACCTACAAGGCATTTTCCAATCCAGCCCTGGTGGATCTGCTACATTTTCATACTAAAATTACCCAGTCTAAGGATATAAACTTGATCTATGACATAAACAAAACAAGTTGGAGGGACAAATATGTGTTTCAGAAATTACCCTTTCTCTGGAACAGATTCCCCATTCATGTGAAACAGAGCTTATCCCTAAGCCTATTCAAATGATATTTGGACCAATGAATGGGAATTCACAAATTCAACACTGGCTTATTACCGGAGGCCCTTATGGACAGGGACAGTTTGTAGATGCCCTAAGGCACAGGCATATACCAAAGCCATTCTAGTTTGTGGGCATTGATCACTGGGAAATTGGGGAATGAATGGCTAGGTTTAAAAAGGCTCTAAGATCATTAGCCTACCAACCTCGTATGATCATATAAGAATACTTACAATCAGCCGTCAGCATAATGTCAGCCATGTGTTTGGGTAGCCTGACAAAGGCTTTTAGTTTCTACAGCTCAATATAATGTCCAAATCAATTTAGAATGGCTGCAACTCTTAAAAATGACACTATTCCACCACCAAACTCAACGTAATTGTAGAAACAAATACCAAAAACTGTAAAAGAAATCCAGGCCACCTTATGAGGTAAATAACAGTCTTTATAAAAAGTCCACAGTACAAAATCTTATAAGCGCTTTCGTCTACAAGCTAGACTTCTTCAGATAAGAAACATATTACAACTGCTACCCTTCTCTTATATAACATTTCCCCCAAATCAATCAATTAACATTTAAAAGGGAACTCTTTTTAAAAAGAAATTATTTTTAAAAATTGCACTTTCCATCAATTTAATGTCTCCGTGCATTTTCCCAAAACACAGCCCTACAAAACCATTTCTGTAGAAAAAACATACAACAATATTAAACTAAAAAAATGTATAAATATATGTATATGTACATAGTATTAAAATAAAACCTATCTCATGTTATTACAACAACAACTGTACATATTAAGAAGAGCCATATACTACTACCCAAAAATATGTATGAATACATAATATCATATCAAGGATAGTGTAGAAAATATAAATGTCCATGATTACGTACCTACTATACTATTATATAAGGAAAATAATCACATGTGAAATACTGATTGTTAACAAGGGGCATAGACCTATTTTATATACTAAAAGGCAGTATAAAACTAAACCAAAACGTACTAAATGTTTTCTGCTTTAGATATTAAAACTGGTTTGATGGTCACATATTCATTTAGTCCTGGTATAATAAAAGATTTTAGTCTCAACTGCCATTTCAATTCTTTCTCCAGCAAAATATTTTTTATATCTCCCCCCTTCCAGTTGTTGTCTGTGATGGAATCAATGATACCAAATTTAAAACCATTGTATGCTGGGCATACCAATGAATGTTTGTAAAGGGCACTCGTCTCTTTCCCTGTTCTTATATCGTATTGGTGTTCATACATTCTATCTTTTAGTGCCCTATCAGTTTTTCCTATATAGAATGCATGACAACCCTCACATTTAGCCATATAGACAACCATCCTGGTTTTGCAGTTGCCCTTACAGAATCTTACCACACTATTTAAATCATTATTTAGCCTAATATGTGTGTCTCTCAAAATCATATTACATAGATTACAATTACCACAAGCAGTAGTGGCCTTTAGATCATGGACATTTACATTTTCTACACTATCCTTGATATGATATTATGTATTCATACATATTTTGGGTAGAAGTGTATGGCTCTTCTTAATATGTACAGTTGTTGTTGTAATAACATGAGATATGTTTTATTTTAATACTATGTACATATATATATATATATATATATTTATACATTTTTTTAATTTAATATTGTTGTATGTTTTTTTCTATAGAAATGGTTTTGTAGGGCTGTGTTTTGGTAAAATGCACGGAGACATTAAATTGATGGAAATTGCAATTTTTAAAAAGAATTCCCTTTTTAAAAAGAGTTCCCTTTTAAATGTTAATTGATTGATTTGGGGGAAATGTTATATAAGGAAAGGGTAGCAGTTGTAATATGTTTCTTATCTGAAGAAGTCTAGCTTGTAGACGAAAGCGCTTATAAGATTTTGTACTGTGGACTTTTTATAAAGACTGTTATTTACCTCATAAGGTGGCCTGGATTTCTTTTACATTTTTTGGTATTTGTTTCTACAATTACGTTGAGTTTGCTGAGTTTTTTGGTTGCTATCCAGTTGTCCGCCTTTAGAGGTTACTAAAAATCATTTTTTTCTATCGCTACCCTTTATGGATGGTTCGTTATCAGATTCTACTACTTTGCTTAATGAAGATAACTACGGTTCTGACAGGGTGGTTAGAATGGAGCAAGAAGTTATGAAAGTCCGGGAAGAAATGGCTTTGTTAAAAGGTGATCTTACCAGGCTCATTGAGCTTTTGATCCAAAATACACCAGGAGGTGGCACTGTGGTTAAAGAATATACATCCTTGGCGGTTTTAAAACCTTCAGCAGCGATGATGACGTCATCTCCACGCTCGGAAGAACTGTGTACGAGTAATGGTGGACTGTTGGCGGGTATAGGCGCTGCAAAAGAAAGTTTTCCTCAAAAAGGAGTATTATCGACGGGTTCTTGCCATTGCTCCTGTTCTCGGATTATTCCCGACAAAGATGGGCGAGGTTTTGGTACAATTATCTCTGAAAAACAAGGTACTGTTTTATCGGCTCGAAATTCTGGCTTAGAAAACCATGGTTCTGTTAATTTTTCTAAAAGCATCGAAGTTAATGGAAAACGTTATGGTACAGGTGTGGTGCCCTCTATATGTTTTAATGAAGTGATGGACAAAAAATTTGACTTTAATATTAATTCAAATGGTAACCTTGGTTGTCTGAATGATAACTACAGAGGGGAAACTTATAAAGTAATGCCAACACTGAAAGAGATGATTTTTTTATTGGAAAATAAATTGTTTAAACTGAAATGTTTGCAAATTGACAATGGTTATCTTAAATGTTGTTTTAATAATAAAATTGTACCGCAGGGACTTAGATTATGTAAATACCCTTTTGGTATAAATTATACTGAACCCATTATTGATGATTTTCACAAATTTTTTAATGAATGTGGTATGGGTTTAGTGTCTAGGTTGATTAAATGTAATGAAGTAGTTTTGGCTACATTAACAGTGGAGGTGAATAAATTAAATGGTGATATTGTTAACGACCTGTTGTTCTCAGAGTATGAGCAATTATACAACAGGTTGTTAGCTAAAATAGACAAAAGGGCTTCTGTCATCTATTTTAGAAAACAAAAAAGTATGCAAGGGACAAACAACAATATGAGGTGGGTAAGGTGTACCCTGGCCCATATAAAAATTATAATAATAACAAAAATTATAATAAAAAGTATGATAAAGTGGGCAGTAAGGTGCATCCTGTTTTTAAGAATAGGGACACATGAGGGGAGCAACACTTAGAAAATAGAATTTTGGTGAATGATAGTGAATTAGCAGGAGGCACTGACACCCGTAGACCTTTGGATGAGTTAGATTCCTTTCCAGAAGAAGGTGAACATTTTTTAGAACCAAGGAGGTCAGAGCGTTTGGCAAACAAAATCAGGTATCATTCGGATTCATGTCAAACACCCGACACTTATGGGATGAACTATGGGTGGAAAAAAGTAATGAGGAAGGGGAAATAACACCAATAGATGGTACGGAAGGTATTGTTATGGAATATAAGGGTTTCAAAATATTTAATTATACTGCAATTACTTTGAAGAAGGAACATTTCACACTTTTTTCAAAAGGTTTTAAATTTGTGAAACCAGACTATGGAGATGTAGCTAAATTGCTTATTGATTTAAAGTTATACCTTAGGAAGTTGAATTTAAATATTTTGTTCAAGAACAAGAACAACAGTTACAGTAACAGCAATGAAAATACTAATAGAGATGTTAATAATTACAAAAAAGATTACCATAATAGTACGCCTGTAGAATTAGTGAGAAAAAGTACATACAATCCACCGCTACACCCTGTATTGCTAATGTTTGAAAAAATTGTAACAGATGAGATTTATGAAGAATATGTTAGAAATATATGGAAGGCACAACATTCCAATTTGGCTGCTGATGAAACACATCTATTAAAGGAATTGGTAGCCCAGGGTAATTGTCGTATTATGAAGCCTGACAAAGGGGGTGGGGTTGTCTTATTTGGTGTGGAGGAATACAACAATGCAATTATGAATATATTGTTGGACACTTCCACATATTCACCAGTATCAAAAAATCAGATTAACATTGCTTACAGTAGAATAGATTCCTTGCTTGAGGAATATTTGATGGACAATAGGATAAACACCAAATTGTATAATTTTCTAAGGCAGAACTATCCTTCTATACCTTGTTTTTTCGGTGTACCTAAAGTTCACAAATCAATCAGTAAACCACCCTTCAGACCCATAGTGTCAGCAAAAAATTCCAAGACTCATCCCTTAGCAGTATTAGTGGATAATTATACAAAGGAAGTAGTGGATAAAACTCCTCATCTTATAAAAGATTTGTGGGAATTTCTTAGTAAACTAACTAAAGATACATGGACTGAGAGCTGCAGCTTCTTGACAATAGATATTAAAGACCTGTTTACAAGTATTCCTCATTTGGAAGGGCATGAATACTTTGGGAGAAGTCTCTATAAGTACTCTACTCTTCCTGGTGACAAGATATTGTATATTTTGGAACTTATGGAGGTGATTTTAGACAATAACTATATCAGCTTCCAAGGGGAATACTATCAACAAAGGAGCGGTGTGGCTATGGGGGCAGCATGTGCCCCCGTCTATGCTAATTTGGTTTTACTAGAATGGGAAAATAGATATGTATTCCATTGTCATTTCCAAAAACATATAAGACTTTATCTGAGGTTTCTCGACTATATTTTTATATTGTGGAACAGTACTCAGGACATTTTGGAGCAATTTATGGACTATATTAATAGGAGTACTTCTTTTTTGTGTTTTACACACACATGGAATACAAATAGTATTAATTATTTGGATACCACCATTATAAAAACATCCAATGGTTTTATATCTAAAATATACCATAAAGACACCTGGTGTAATAGTTATTTACATTACACTAGCCACCACCCCGAGATGCAAAAGAAAAGTATTATTAAAGGTCAAGCTGTCAGAATAGCTAGGATGACCTCTGATTTCAATGACTTGTTGAAAGAATTTCTCTTTTTGGGTAGAAAATTCATGGAAAGGGGGTACCCTATTGATATGGTTATTGAAATTCTTGATGAAGTGTATAGAGGCTAGGGTAATAAATATGTGGCACTTTTGGGAAGAACTACAACTAACGTAATTACAAAAAGAGAGAAGGAAGGAAAAAATTTCTATGGGGCATGTGTCTTAGAATACAATATGTTTTCTGCATCATTCACCAACATAATTAGAAAAAATTGAAATACATTGAAAATAAATAAGGAAGTATATGAAACAGTTGGGAATGTACCTCTTTTTACATATAGAACTGGTAAAAATTTTAAAAGGATATTTGAGCAAGGAGAGAAAAAGAAAGGTATTCTAAAGGCCACTACTTCTTGTGGTAATTGTAATCTATGTAATACGATTTTGAGAGACACACATATTAGGCTAAATAATGATTTGAATAGTGTGGTAAGATTCTGTAAGGGCAACTGCAAAACCAGGATAGTTGTCTATATGGCTAAATGTGAGGGTTGTCATGCATTCTATATAGGAAAAACCGATAGGGCACAAAAAGATAGAATGTATGAACACCAATACGATATAAGAACAGGGAAAGAGACGAGTGCCCTATACAAACATTCATTGGTATGCCCAGCATATAATGGTTTTAAATTTGGTATTATTGATTCCATCATAGATAACAACGGGAATGGGGGAGATATAAAAAATATTTTGCTGGAGAAAGAATTGAAATGGCAGTTGAGACTAAAATCTTTTATTATACCAGGACTAAATGAATATGTGACCATCAAACCAGTTTTAATATCTAAAGCAGAAAATCAGTATTTAACATGTGATTATTTTCCTTCTATAATAGTATAGTAGGTACGTAATCATGGACATTTATATTTTCTACACTATCCTTGATATGATATTATGTATTCATACATATTTTTGGGTAGAAGTGTATGGCTCTTCTTAATATGTACAGTTGTTGTTGTAATAACATGAGCTATGTTTTATTTTAATACTATGTACATATATATATATTTATACATTTTTTTAGTTTAATATTGTTGTATGTTTTTTTCTATAGAAATGGTTTTGTAGGGCTATGTTTTGGGAAAATGCACGGAGACATTAAATTGATGGAAAGTACAATTTTTAAAAAGAATTCCCTTTTTAAAAAGAGTTCCCTTTTAAATGTTAATTGATTGATTTGGGGGAAATGTTATATAAGGTAAGGGTAGCAGTTGTAATATGTTTCTTATCTGAAGAAATCTAGCTTGTAGACGAAAGCGCTTATAAGATTTTGTACTGTGGACTTTTTATAAAGACTGTTATTTACCTAAGGTGGCCTGGATTTCTTTTACATTTTTTGGTAACTATTCCACCACCACTGGAAGCCAAATGCAGGTAGGGAGAACATGCTTTAAGAGCACAGACTCCCACAAATATGCAGCTGTAGACCTTCTCTATCTGGCTTTCACACCAAATGCCAAGGCCTGTATGCTGGTGGTGGCAAGCAGCTAAGGGGATAAACAGAAAATCTTTGGCCAGAGTTCTGTTCTAGGTCTCATTCACGAACCACTTTTCCAGCTGCTTTAGGAGAAAGTAGATGAGAATGATCTGTCTATATCTGAGAACAATGCCTACAGGATGGACCTTACTTGTGAGTTACCCCTTCATCTACAGCACTAGTTGCTGAGGAACAACTCCAGTGCATTAATGTCGAAAGTCTTACAATTTATTTGCAGGCACTCAAAAGTCACAAAAAGTAGCACCAAAACACTATAAAGGGAAGAAGGCCCAATTATGACTAATTTTCTATTCATGTATGTTAACTAATGCCAATGTCCACCACTTGATACAACTCCCATAGTAGTTAATTCAAAAGAGTGTGTTTCGTGGCTCCTGTATACTTCATGGGAATAGTGTTCCACAGTCTTGGTTATTTTGATGGCCTTTTTACCATTATTATCAGCTACACTGTTTTCCACAGTTCATTTGTATTAGTGATTAGTTTATGTTCTTTACTCATCACACTTATTCATACATTTATCTTACTTTTAATGTTACAGGTGTTAATTCCTCTGTCAAAAGTCACACTTATTGAGATATTTTTTTGAAAAGTTATCTTGATATTCTTTTTCTTCAGGAGATGAAAACTGCAAAGACAACATAGATGCCTATTCCAGGGCTGGAAAAACTTGCTGTCACAAATTTTGTCTTCATCATCTAAGAAGAGTGATGATTTTAGTTAAGGAGCAATCGAGGTGGTTTCTTAGCAGGAAGGTCAAGGAGGAGGAGGAGTACATTAACACATTACATCATGCTGTCAGGTGAGATTGTTCTTATGAATGCATACAACCCAAATGATGATCCAGTTTTTTTGTTTATTCTATAAAATTACAGTGTTGGCTTCCTTAACATGCATTCATGCTTCATTGGTAATGGCAGGGAATTTTAGTGTAGTTTGTGATTCAATCCATCCTACAATTTTTTTGACTGGTTAGTATAAGGCTAACTGCCCTTACAAGCCATTTTAAACCAAGACAATAACTCTGTGTGAGAATCAAACCCTGAACCTTCTGTATCTAAGGTAAAGACCTTAACCATTATGCCATACCAGACACAGATTTTATAGAGAAAGTAATGCTTTACCTTTATCCACATATTCATGCAGAATGGAAGCTGACTTTGCTTTATTGCATCTTATATCTTATATATGGAGTTTATAAATCACAGATCAGGCAATGTAAATTCATTATCCAGTCCTTCTTCATAGGTTCATAGGTTGGTACTAGGCTATCGGCCCTAGGGCCTATACAAGCCTAGCCATAACAATTCCCTGGCTATTTCTTCCCAGAATATTTGCTTCATATTAGTAAGACTTTAAGTCAAAAAAATGTGGAAGACATATCAGCTGATGACTGAATGGCATTCAAACCCATATTTCTCATAATTACATTCATACAATGCCTCATTTGTTTACTGGAACAGTCTCAAACTAGAGTTACACTCTGTTTTAGATGTTTCAAAATGCTTAGCTGTATGTATCCACAGACACTGTGCTGTTGGTAGAGGGGTGGGGTTAAATGTAAGCATTAGTGTTCCTGTAAGCATTCTAAACGTAAGTATAGAAATGATTTTGCTATATTTAGAGCAGTGAACTTCAAGAAGCTTATGCTGTAAAGCATTATTCCAAAATACATCTTAAGAGAGTTGCGTTTTAAATATAGGTATCTAAAAATATATAAAATAAACTGTTATCCTATTTTTGCTTGGCTAGGATCATCCATTTTATTTATTTTTTTTATATTAAGATGATTATTCCTCTTTCCCCCAGGGTCTAATCAGTAGATTGATGACAGTCTGTTGCCTAATACAGAATCTTTCTTAAAGAGATCACTCCATAAGCATATCCTGTAGACATTGTGGGCCTTAATGAACCTCATACCATTGAGTAGATGCATTTGGTTCTGAAGCCTATTACCTTAGATAATTTTCTGTACCTGTAAGGATTACCTGCTGATTTGAATAAGCTAGTCTACCTGTGTTTATCCCTGTTAGTGCTCAAACTTAACCATGCGTTCAATGATCATTATGTTGTTAAAACTGGTAAAGTTCCTAGCAAGGCTGTAAACTCTAGAATAATATCCCTACTAAATTCTGAAGCCAATTTATTGGCCTGAGGATTTCTGCTCTACTGAGCAAGGTAGTGACCAATCATCCGTCTGTCTTTGTAAGGCATTAGTCTAGAGAGTATGTATCACTGGTGGACTCTACACAATTTTCCAGCACTCCTGTATCTTCCTGAGATGAAGGTGGCAAAACAAAAGACTACCATATAGAAAGACTCCAAGTTTCCCCAAAACAATATGCTTACAAACAGCATAAAGCCAGAATGCATCACAGTAGAAACCAGTATGCATTCCAGAGAAAGCGTAATGATACTGAACAGCAGTGAGTAATTTAACAAAGCTTGGTGGCTAAGGAAACCAGGAGGATGAGAGTCCAAAAAGGTTGTGATTGGGACATTTTCACTACAGACATCTATAATATACATATCTCTGAGGAAGGCAGATGCTATGCCAGTAGATGCTGCTCATGGCCAATGAGATGGCACCGAGGAAACTACTATATGATTCCAAATGAAAGCAATGAGAACGGTGGGACTGGGTTCTTGAAAATGACTTCTGAAATACAGAAAACTAAGAAAGATCAAGCATCAGCCTTCCTCCTGCCTTGTTGTTCTGGAAGACCCAACACCTTAACTGTGTTATAGAAGCTACAGGATTCCTCTGATATTCCAAAATCTGGATTGTGTTTGGTTTTATGCAAATAAAGGCTGGGTGGTGCTCCTGCCCTACCACTTCTTTTACCCCTTCATATGCAGTTGCTCAACCATTCCATTTTTGTGTTGGGGAGTACGTGCCAAGCTAGTTGTTTGAGGGAATGACTGGTGAAATACAATCTTTTAAAAGCCCTTTTAGGGTACATAATCTAGCTGACTGAAATAGGTTTAAAAAGTTTCCCATGCTGTATGCGTTTAAGCATGTGAAACTGTAGAATGGGAACACTGTATGTTTGGAAGAACATGGGTGAGCAACAACAAAAGTAAGGAAAAAAAAAAGAATCTCCTTCTGCACTGTTACTCCAATGATCCACAACACCATCTGTAAGAAAAATGTCTTGACTATGGCTTTGAAAAGGTTAAGAAGGATTACCGATGACAAAAGCTGTCATCCAAAAGTACAGATTTTATTTTCATTTATGAACTGGTGCTGGACAGTCCAGTAGTACAATGCTTAACATTGCTATCTCTTTGTCCTTGGCCATCCAATTTGCTTTTGGAATGTGCACAATCTGTGGAGAATTAAAACACCAACAACAGAGACAAACCCCCCTAAAAGCACACCTTATAACTTGTAAAAACAGAGTAAGGAGAATCCACAAATGCCCGGCTATAATCAAACACTTTATTCACAACACCAATTAATTAATGCTCAAATTGTACACATTTTCATCCACATACACAGCAGACTTCTTCAGATGAATGGGAATGCAAGTAAAGACCCATTTTAAATAACCCACCATTATGTAAAGCCACCAATCATGAACAGCATTCCAGTTTAAAACATTCAAACCATTAAAATGCATTTGGAGTGTTTTAAATATCTTTATTAATAAAACTTATTAAAGAGCACAGAAATCGTTTTGTAAAAAAAATACTCCAGTCAGTATGTAAACAACTTGTAAAACCATTGGTTACAAAATATAAACAAATATATTTAAAAAAAATATATTTATGAATGGGAATTGAACACTAGCACCATCTACTGGCCAATCATATAGTTTCACCCTCCAAAATGAAAAAAAAAAACCCTTGTATATGTTAAAATACATTACATTTTAACTTAAAGAAAATTACCTTAAGTAACAATCAAGTAAAAGGATAAACATATTATAACTTCGCTGCTTTAAGCTTGAGAAAGGGGGCAATCAAAATATTCTCATTTAAACCAGGGTGTTTCCCTGCATCTAGGTCACGTGCCAGAACAATTCTCTGCATTCCAAAAGGTTTCCCACGGACCTCCCCTGATATCCATAAGGACGTTTTCTATTACAAAAAAAAAAAAACATTGCTTCTTTGCAAATTAAAGTGTGTTTAAACAGAGAGCTATTGCCATTACAGCTCCTAATATCATAATAATGTTCATAAATATGCTTTTTTAACTTTCACTCAGTTTTTCCTATATAGAATGTTCCACAGGGGTCACACATAGCAAGGTACTCAACTCCCGAGGTATTAAAATTGTTGTAGGAAGTCTTATCCTTACTCACAATGTGTACACTTTCCTTGTGTGTAATGTATTCACATTATAAACATGCCCCACATCGAAAGGTTCCTTTCCATCTGTTACTAGTTCCTAATTTAGAGTCCTTGTCACATTCCAACAACTGTTTGAGGTTCCTACCGTTTCTATGAATAATTTTCAAAGGATCTTTATCCAAAAAAGACAAATAAGTCAGTTCCACACATCTCTCCCATTCAGTTTTAATTATACTGTTCACAATACCAGAATCTGCATTGTATTCCACAATGAAAGCTCTATTAAAGTCACCAAAATCCTGTTTAATGTGTTCCTGTTCCTCCATAGTGTAAAATGTGTTCCCGAAAACAGAACTAAATTTTCCTTTTCTGAATTGTGTTACTTCCATCATAATTTCATTCAATAAAAATGGGTAAGACAGCGATTCAGGTCATAGTCTGCTATAGGTCCCCAACCATGCCCCAAGACTCACAGTCCATGTTCCTAAGCACCCTGGAGAATATTAGGGTCCAACCTAACACCCTCATAGTGGGTGACTACAACTTCCCCTCCATTAACTGAGAAAGCTACTCATGTAGCAATACACTTGACCAACGTTTCTTGTAATTCATTAATTCCAATGCCCTGGACCAGCTTGTTCTTACTCCAACTACAGGTAGCAATATCCTTCACCTGGTCATTACCAACATGAGTGACTGCTGCTCTACACCAATAGTCAACTCCTCCCTTGTTAGATTTGACCACAAACTAATGACCTTAGATATTCACATCCCTCCCTCCCCCTCTGCAAAGGAAACCACCATGACAAACTTCTCCAAAGCTAACTTTGGGCTCCTAAAACCAGAGGTGGCTAACTTCACAGCACCTATGCAAATGGAGAATAGTTGCATGACTGCTGAATCATACACCAATGCATTGTACAAACACATACACAAATGCATGGATCTCACCATACCCAATAGAACCAAGATGCTCTCCTCCAAAAAAAGGAAGCCAATCTGGTGGTCCTCTACCATAAACAAACTCTACAACAACAGGTGGAAACTGATGAAGAATAAGGTGAAGTCCCAAGACTGGAAAAACTCCCTTACCAGTCTCAACAAAAAGTTGAGATCCCTCATCAAATCCTCCAAAGCTAGCTATGAAAACAGAATTGTAGCAGATAGTAAAGACAACCACAAGGCCTTCTATAGCTATGTAAGGAATCTCCACGGCAATACCCAGATTTTCTCTGAGCTGCTACAGAATGGTACCTCCAATACCGAGCCAACAGATATTGCCAATATACTGGCCAACAGATTCAGTGCCAACTTTGCCCCCCCCCCCAAAGGACCAATCACAATACCAGTAGATTGCCAGGCACCCAGTATTACTGCTGCACAGGTTAAAACAGCACAGTCCAAGGACAAGAATACAGCTTCTATGGGACCTGACAATATCCCCTGGCTGTACTCTGCATGAACTATGGAGTGAACTGGCACCTCACCTGTGTGCTCTGTTCAATCCCAGCCTCACCTCAGGCTTTGTCCCTGCTGAATGGCACACTGCTATAGTCATCCCTCTCCACAAAGGAGGAGTGACTACAGACCTCAGGAACTATCGCCCCATAAGCCTGACAAGTCTGATATGCAAAGCTATGGAATGCATCATCATGGACCTAATAAACAAGGATATAGAGAGTCTCCAAACTCTGGATCCCACACAGGTGTATTTTGTGAAGGGTAGATCATGCCTCCTCAACTTGGTCGACTTCTCTGAGTCAGTCACCAGAGCTGTGGATGAAGGCAAGGTGGTTCATACAACCTGCCTTGATCTGGCCAAGGCCTTTGATACCATCCCCCACTCAGGAATCATACAAAAACTCACTAAGCTAGCCATCAACCCCTATATCACTAGGTGGGTTGCAAACTGGCTCACAGATAGAACCCACAGTGTGAAAGTAGCTGACTCCAAGTCAGACTGCTGACCAGTCACAAGTGGACTCCCACAGGGTTCGGTCCTGGGTCCTCTCCTATTTGGTATCTACTTCTCTGAAGTCTAGGCCAACATGAAGCGTCTCTGGCTGACAAAGTTCACAGATGATTGCAAGTTGGGAGCTATTATTAACTCTCTAAGTGATGCTGACATCCTACAGAAAGGCCTCACTGAGACCAACAACTGCTGGCAGAACCATGGCCTTAAGCTCAATGCCAAAAAACGTGTAGTCATCCCCTTTGAGAAAAACCCAGTTCCCATGAATTACTACATTGATGGTAGTCCACTGAACACAGAAGGAGTTATAAGAGATCTGGGAGCAAAGGTTGACAGCAACCTCTCTTTTGACCACCACATTGCCACTGTGGTCAGAAAGGCCTTCTATGTGGCACATCTCATTACTAAGGGTTTTGCATCCAGGAAGATGTCATTGTCTCCCTCTACTCTTCCCTCATTAGGCCAATCATCAAGTACAATGCCCCATTTGGTATGCACCTCACCAGACACCTGCAACAACTGGAGAGGCTGCAAAAGTACCTCAGAAAGAGGATTCTAGGCCTTAAACACTTGTCCTATATGGACAGACTCAAAAAACTCCAACTATTTTCTGTCTCATATCGCCTACTTAGAAGAAATCTCTGCTTGACTTACAAAGCCATGTCTGACCCAGCTCTGTTAGAAATGCTACATCTAAAGAAATCCCAATCCCTCTGCACCACATACTCCAGAGACCTCGACCTCATTACCACAATCAACAGAACATGCTGGAGGGACAGGTTCATAACAAAGAGATTGTCCATGCTATGGAATAGACTTCCCATACATGTCAAGCAGAGCACCTCACTGACCCTCTTCAACAGAAATCTTGATGAGTAGATGGGAAATAGAAAATTCTCCCCAGGGATCACTCTAGTGGCTCTGCTCGACAGATGCACTGGGAACTAAGGTCAGGTGGCACGATGCCAGGGTAATCCTACAGGAAAGGCTTGTAAAAGCTTCAGGGTCATTAGCCTAGTTCACACCTATGAACTGGACTGGTTACCCTTTCTCTCTAAATAACCCTCCCAGGTAGTCACTTTCATTTTCAAAGTCAGAATCACTAGAGGTCATTCTACACAATTATATATTGACCCATAACAATACTCTTCTTCTGAAAGAAGGGGTGTGCACTTCTAAAATGCACGTAAGAGTTAGAAAATAAATTTTTTGGAAAACCTTAGATTTTACCGCAACACCAGTTTTTTTCTATAGTCACATCTTCTCCTTTGCAAAAACATGCAGTAGGTGGCATGCTAATCCTTCAAATTGTCTAAGTCTCTGTTTGCAGTGTGTGAGAGAATGCATTTGATCATTCCCATAATGGACTGATGGCTTGTGTAGGATTTGTTTGCCTGACATAATTCAACTGCCTACTAACATAGTCTTATGTTCCTCCATGACACAAAACTGGGTTAAGTGGGTAATCAGGAAGTGTATGAATGAACTAGCATTTCAGTACTAAGCAAGACTAAAACTGTAAGTTAAAAAATGAATGCCCCAAAACTGCAATTTTTAGTTTTGTACTTTTTTGGGGCAAAGCATCTCTATTTCTGATTCTGTATGTTACTTGTATCCTTAAAACATAAGTGCTTGTCAAAGGCTGATTTCTTCTGATAACACCAGTGGGTAAAGGGATAAATCCTTGGTCATAGACCAGGTGACCTGAGATCAAATAGTGGCTTTATCATTTGACTGTACTGCCAGAGAAAATAGACAGGGAGGGATGGATTTGACTGTGCATACTGCCACTATTCAACAAAAAAGGGGGTAATAGTGCAGAAGGGCAATGTGTCATTAGGTATTAGTCTCCCAAAATCATTGATTGTTGTAGCCTTCAAATCAAGTAGGAGGAAGCATGCACACATTAGGGGAAGATATTATGGTCCACCATGGTGATGTCATTCTCATGTCCCCCTGCACTCTGGTTTGGATATCAAAATGCTGCCCTTGCTTGAAGGCCAGTGACAACATAAAGCACATTCATGGTTGCCTGACTGATGCACCCTCTCCCCCAAAACAGGTAAAGTGAAGGAGTGAATGGGCACCGTCTGATCGAAGGAAGGCTCGATGGTCAGCAGTCAAAAATCACTTAGAAAAGCAGGTCATTTCTTCATAAGTCCACCGCAATTAAACATTAAAGTAGAAGCCTCAGGACTCACCAGGAATAGTACTCATTAGGAAGATTGCTTACCCCACATTTACATATAGCAGGATCCGAAACAATGCTAATAAATTAAAAATGCTAAGCAGACTTCATTGGAAAGCATGTAAATGTTTAATGTCAGAAATCTATATTAAATACAGAGCATGCACATGTACAGTCGAGAATGCACATGTGTACATTCACACACACACAGACACATGCAGTTCAAACACTGCACTGGCTACTAAAAAAATATATATATAAACAAACAGCTAAGAATACCATGACCATTTGCAATTCATGCTTTTGTGATACAGTATACAATAACTTCAATCTAATCGTGCTGCAGAAATCCTAGTAATCAATATAATATTGGCAGGCTGTCTTAAACTTTGTCGAATGCGGTTTCAGAAAGTGGCTTTTACTCAGATTTTCTTCAAAACAGTCTTTCATAAAGTAATAAACTTCTGTTTATAACAGTACAGTGTGTTACTGTTATATACTCAGTGCATTTGATATATAAAAGTTTGATGGGCATGGAGGGCTTTCCCCGCAAGCATTTTTTTTGTACAGTTTGCCTTGCACACAATTCATCTGTCACAGAGGGAGGATAGGTAACAAGTCCACGCCAAAATGCAATTCCTCCTAACAGTTACACTCCTATCACCTTCTAAGTCCCGCCCTACATCTACCTCACTTCCTCTACATTACCGTCACAAATCAAAACTTCCCTTTTCAGTTAAATAAGCCTATCTCTATTCCATAACCTTAAATCCTGATACTAAACACTCACCCCCCCCCACCACATTTAACTCTCTGTGCCATTGCCAAAGATGTTCCTCGAAGAATTGGTTTGTTCCCAAATTTCGTTTAAAAAAAAAAAAAAAACACAGATATGAAATACCACAGGACAATGATTCAGACTAACACAGATGAAGCCTTCAGTACACAGTAAACAGTAAAAATATAATTGCATATGTCCATTGGGGAAGGCGGGAAGAAAGAGTAACATGAAGCACAGGGTGTAAAACTATATGCAATACACAAGAAAATATTTCTGTGCACAACATGCATGAGGCATGTTCCTAGTTATCTGATGCTTAAACCATGAATAACTGAATCGGTCCTCACAAAGAGATCTTCTAATCACAAAAAGTTTGACAGTATGACTCCCTGACACACCACCACATTCATAAAACTGACTCATTGTTTTACTGGTTTTGTTGCCATACCACCTTACTGAATTATATTGAGGTGGGGCCCTGTGGAGTCACACTCATAAAACTGACTCATTGTTATTTCTAGCTTCATTGCCATACCACCTTACTTAACTATACTATGGTGGGGCCCTGTGCAGTACAGGGATGAAGCCCTGGCTACAATCAGAGTATCATTAGACTAGCATCTCAGGCACTGGGAGAGCCTGACCATGCAGGAGGAGAGTGCACGGTTTGCTCCAGTTTATGCATACTAGGAGGAGGGAAATTGTGATCTCACTAGGCCGCACTGCTCCTGTGCATGTCATACCATAAGACCGAGGAATGTATACTTTGTAATATATGCCTGTGAGGTTAGTCCTTGTAGGTATGTATGTGGCAGCATGCACATGTCAGAATAGGGTACAGAACAACACTACTGACACCAGGGTGCTCATATCAGCCACAAGGGCTGAAAGTATGGACCTAACCACTAAACAACGCATAGTTGCTTGTATGAAGATGAGGATGGAGAACTGACAGGCAACATGGTAGAAAACTGTCCAAATCATTTGGCCGATCTGTTTCTCTTGTCAAAATGGGAAATCAACTTATTTTTTCAATTTCTGATTTGCCACTGTAGTAGCAGAGGTTCTGTGTAAGATTGGCAAACAGCAGGTTTAATTACGTTTCTCCTTTTCCCTACAGTTGTGCAGACTTGGAGTTGGTATAGTTAAGTAATAAGGATTGTGGGTTTGCTGACCCTATGCAGGCAGCTGTAGAAGGGCTTGCTGTTCTGCAAGAACACTTAAAGTTTTTTTTTTCAACCAAATATTCTGTCAATATAAGCAGATCAATGGAATGTTAGTCAACATGTCTTTTTGATTTTATATAGTTATGTGTATATACATCTACATATCCACACACACACACACACACACACACACACACACACACACACACACACACACACACACACACACACACACACAAGAGTATGTAGGTCAAGCATTTACTAAGTTGAACAGATAAAAACATTGCTGAGTTTTTTTCATCGTTTGAGATAGTAGAACAGCAAGGATATGGGAATTTGTCCATTCTCCAGTGTGGTGCAATCTTGAAGTTGGTATATATAAATAGCAGGGAGGTGTGAGGGTATATGGGGGTTTGCTCTTTTAAAAATAAGTAGTCACTGTATTTTTCTTTTCTATTTATTTTTTTTTTAATTCTTTGACTTCTGAGTGGTTGTGCTCAAAATTTGATGTACTCAGCATTCAACAATATGTCATATAGTCATATATAAATTGATAGATATGTATCACAGCGCAATAAACTGCACTCACTGACTGCAATTGTGTGAGCTAGAACTCAAAGTGGCTGCGTGTAACACTGTATTGGGCAATCAAGACTGGGGACTTAATGATCAATTAAAGATTAGAGATAAATAAACCTTCTCTTACAGGTGAAAGTACAGTTGTATAAGATCTTACCATAACAGTATATGTATTCTTTACACTTGGGAGATCCTGCTGAGGATAGCCTTAAGTCCAGCCAGTATACCAAAGCCTTTACATCACTGTGGCTTTGTATATTTGGCGTATGCTACTCGCACAAGCATAGTGCATAAAAGTGATGCATGGACGCACAATCCACAGAACTGAAATGCCCCAAGAGAACCAGACCAACCCTAGAAATCCAACGATATGTACATCTAGGAAAAGAAAGACAAAGGGCAAAAGTAAAAAATCTCTCGACCAGAAGAAGATCAACAGAAAGGAAAATGGAGTAGGAGGGTGGGATCGAATACTGCAAGAGTGAGAAGTAGGACGTGCTGTTATGGTAAGATCGGCCATCTTTATCACTGTTGTAGTATTCTTTAAACTTTGAAGAGTACAAAAGCTACTATAAAGTGTAGGAGGAGGAGGAAGGCAGAAAAGAGCCCTCCACAAAATCCCATGAAAGATAACCTTGGCTTATAATATTTAGTAAAGTGTGGACAGATGACCAAGTAGCAGCTTTCAGAATGGATCTACTTTCCAGACCTTTGATAAAAAATCACCAGAAGAAGTGACAACACTTGTATAATGAGCTCAGATGAAAGCTGAAAGCTGTTTGCTATGCAAGGAATAACAAACAGAAATGCCTTTGAAATCTAGGAGAATAAATTTAGCTTAGAAACTGCCAAACACAAGGTTCTAGCTGACATCAAAGATCAAAACAATACTAATTTCATGAACTTTAATTGTGCTTTGACTTAGGAATGGGGTCTATTCCTGTCATGGTATTAGAAACCCAAAAGATTTGGAGAAATTAAAAATAATGCAAAAGTTTGGAAGATGGAAAACGTTTAGAAGGTTTGTCAGAAGAGAGTGACACCACAGCAGGATGAGTAGAAGGGCATTTAAATAAAAATAGACAATCCTCATGAACCTTATAGAAACTATCAGTTTTTTAAGGAGCAGGAGGCTGAGAATCAGGAGACTTGGAAGTAGCAATGACATTATCTAACAAGGCAGCCAACACAGGAGTAACTGCCGATGGTTTAGGAGCATCCACCTAATGCAACTTTTAATATCTTCTCTGAATATCCAACACCTGAGAAGAATCCCACTTAAAGAATTCCATTATGCTAGCAGTTATGCCCCCAAGGGACAATTCTTCGTAAGGAGACTCAAGATCAAGAGACACTTCTTCATCAGAACCATAAGCCAAAGGAGAAGGCATCTGTTAAGAATATGACAAAGGCTCCTCACCAGACAGGGAATCCTCATCTGAGGAATCAGGTTCCCAAAATCATTTAGAAGGGGTAGAGATCCAAGGAGGAGTGGATACTGAAACCTCTTGAGGAGGATTTAGGGCCATTAAAGCAGAGAGCAAGCCATTCTCTTCGAGGATCACCATTCTCTGAGGATCCATAGGACAAACCAAAACATGCTTCAGTTTTTGTCTTTTCTCAGAAGGGACATCAGCGCTAACAAATACTGGATGTTCTGACCCTTGGTGAGATTTAGGAAGAGAACCAGTAACTTCTTTCTTGACCAATATCTGTAGAATCCCTCTAGGGAGCCTCCAAGATAACTAACTGCAGTTTCCCCTCTACATCTGAAGCAGATGCCTGCAAAGCCTCAGAGGACATGAGAAAAGATGGATCCATGCCAGCTTCCAGCAGGGTTGCAACAGAAGAATCCAACGTAAACACCAAACAACCTACAGAGCTGTTACCTGCTTCTAGAAGGAAGTCCGGTGGAGGCTGGACAGCTAAGAATCTGGCTGAGACTTCTTGGTCTTCTTTTGCCTAGCAGGAGTATCTCAGGGATAAAAGATTCTGCCATGGTACCCCAGGCTAACGGTCTAAGCTGTTGGTTTTCAAGAAAAATGGATAAGGAAGACAAACAGCTTTTGAGTGTCTTAGTCACAAATGCTTTACAGATACTACAAGAGGTATGGTTGTGGGAAGTGCCCAAACAAAAAATACACTATGACAATTTTTATGGGGAATCTACCTCCCACACTGATATTTTACCCTCTTGGATGACAAACTCTAGGCAGTGATAAAAATGCAAGACCAAGAAAGTAAAATAAAAAATAAAAATAACTCCAACAGGGCATTTATCTGGTGTTGCTAAATATTCAGTACAGGAACAAATTGTTCAAATAAACTGGCAAAATTGGCATTCGAACTGGCAACAAAAGAAGTCCTAGGTAGCTGTATATGTACTTCCCATTAATGCCATATGTTCTGCGCAGGGAGCATAAATGTGATGTGCAGCACAAACAAGATCCCTTTTAAGCTCATTTATACTGGCCAAGAACTGGGATGGACCAGGGTGGGACATCCATTTTGTATCGGACACTGCAACAGTGATACACAAGGACATCTGCCTTCTCCCTTATTTCTACATCTATACACCATTTCTGTTATTTCCCTTAACCAGAAAATAGTATAGCCTACTATCATGGCTGTAATGTTTCATTGAAAATATGAATTCTTCTGCATTTATGACCAAATAAGTCTTCTTCTTTTGGCTGCTCCTGTTAGGGGTCACCACAGCAGATCAACTGTTCCCATTTCTTCCTGTCCTCTGTATCTTGCTCTGTCACATTAACCACCTGCATGTCCTCTCTCACCACATCCATAAACCTTATCTTAGGCCTCCCTCTTTTCCTGTTACCTGGCAGCTTCATCCTTAGCATCTTTTTCCCAATATACTCTGCATCCCTCCTCAGCACATGTCCAGACCAACGTAATCTTGCTTCTCTGGCTTTGTATCCAAACCTTCCAACCTGGGATGACCCTCTAATATACTTATTCCTAATCCTGTCCATCCTCGTCACACCCAGTGCAAATCTTAACATCTTCACCTCTGCCACATCAAGCTCTGACTCCTGCCATTTTGTCAGTGCCACTGTCTCCAACCCACATAACATAGCTGGTCTTACTACCCTCTTGTAGACCTTCGCTTTCACTCTTACTGGTACTCATCTGTCACAAATCACTCCTGACACTCTTCTCCACCTACTCCATCCTGTCTGTACTCTCTTCTTCACCTCTCTTCCACACTCACCATTACTCTGAACTGTTGTTCCCAAGTACTTAAACTCATCCACCTTTGCCACCTTTACTCCCACACAAGTGATAGTACATAAAAACAATTCTTCAAACAATTACACACATTTCTAGCTAAATTTATCTGGCAGACTAAAAAAACAAGAATATCATCAAAATCTAACCCTACCAAAACTAAAAGGGGGACTAAACCTACCAGGCTTTAAACTATATTACTTTATTATTAACTGTAGCAGAATACTAAAAAATAGCAGAACACAACCCAACACCCAACTCGTGGACCCCAATATGGTTGGTTTTATACCATAACTATATTAAAACGTTAGATATTAACCCTAAAGCACTTCACTTCCAAATCAGAAAAGAAATATCAGCATATAAGATCATGGCCTGTTAATGTGACTGCCTTATAGAAATCCCAGCCACCTTCTATCCCAGTCCTTTACGAACCTGTACTCTGCATGTCCCTCTCCCAACTCATGGCATAACTAAAGTATTTCTCCCTCTTCTCTGAGAACTAAAGGTCCTGTTCTTTTTTAAAACAAAAGACCTTTCAAAAGTAAAGCAATGATCTTCTTTTTCTCTCATACTCTAGCTTGCCAAACTGCCCTAAGACCTTATTCTTTATCTTCCATGGACCCTGGATTGACTTGGCTTATTGTTACTGTACCTTCTTCTGTCCCCGGTAGAGCCCCACTCCGTTCGATATCACTACTCTCGGGCTCACTTTGCTCTCCTCCCAACCCCCCATATCATTTCCTTTATACCTGACCACTGGTGCCATCCTTCTATCAAACTCCTCCCCTTCCTGCCACACACACTTACATCCACTACAAACTCTCTACATATCTTGCAACTCCTTCCCTATCTCTGAACCAGCCCAACCCATAAAAGCCCTTCCCATCACATCAAAAATGCCAGACTTAATCTTCCCTCTCATACTTCTACCTATACTGCTCCTCTTATATAATATAACATCATCTGACACACTCCTTATCCCTGTACATAGACCCCCCACCATCCCTCACCTAAACCGCTTTTCTTACCCTCAGCAACCCATACATATCAATGCTTCAATCCTTCCAACAAATACACTACTCCCAAAAATAAAATCTCCTACTTTCAACCTCAGTACAACTAAGTATAAAACAAAACACTCTTACACCTACCTACAAAAAATGATAGATTATAACTTTTGAAGGACTCTACTCCTGCCAGGTGACAGACACCCAAACCCTGGTCCTACCATTACTCCTCAAACCCTGGTCCTACCATTACTCGCAACACTCTACAAAATATCACCTCCAATTCTAATCAACCATCTACACCCAACAATAATATTTCCTTCTACTCTATCAACACTCGAAGTATGCTCAACAAACTAAGCCATGTTAATGAATGGGTATCTTTTCATACCCCAGACATCATCTCTGTCACAGAAACTTGGCTCAAACCTCAAAACCATGATAAAGACATCCTTCCCCCTGGCTATAATATATTCCACCAAGATCGCTTAAAGAAAAAAGGTGGAGGTGTTGCTTTAGTTTACTCTAACCACCTCACTCCCTCCCTTCCTAAGGAACCAATCCCCTCCTTTACACCTGCTGAAATTCTAATAGCAAACTTCAAACCCAATAACTTTACACCATCACAGTAGTAGCCATATACATTCCATCAGGAGACAATATCACCTTAATGGAAAATATACTGTCATATCTCTCCCTAAATTTTACTAATGAAACCCATCCTTCATGGGGACATAAACATTAACTGGCAAAACATGAGCAATCCAAACCCTCCACAACACATAAACCTCCATGGATTTATAACGAATCTGCAAACCTACCCATATTAATAACTCTCATTCTTCAAGCTGCTTGATAGATTGGATACTTGTCTCTATCCCCAGCAAATACCATAATCCTGAAACTTTACCTGATGCCCTGAGTGACCTCTCACCTATAAAAGTGCAGCGATACATCACCCACTTCCCCAAACCACAACACCTTATCACCTGACGTAAACTCTCAACCTTTAACCCAGACACCTTTAAAACCCTCCTCTCAAAATTTAACTGGAATTTCCTTACACAGCTCCCACTTGATGAAGCAGTAAATGACTTCAACTCAACCTTCCTAAATATCTTAAATTCACTAGCCCCACCAAGAAAAGTTCAAATAAAGGTGAACATTTCACCCTGGCTAATTAAAACCATCTGTACCTTAATGCAAACCAGAGATAAGGCATGGAAAACATGGATACAAGCCAAACATCCTGCTGATCTCCTAAAGTATAAACAACTTAGAAACCAGACTAAAAACTCATCAACAAAGACAAAAAATATTTCTATTATAATCCCCACAAAACACTAAAATCCAATCCAAAAAATAATCTGGAATGCTGTAAACCAAATACTACATTCAGGTAACCCAACTTCCCCAAACCCATGTCCTGACAAGTCACCTGAAGAAACTGCCAATACCTTTAATACCTATTTTGTAGAATCTATTTCCAAACTATTTAACTCCAGCCTCTCAAACAACAACACTTCAAACCCCCCTATAAACCCCTCAAGCACAAACCCAATAGATTCCTTCTCTCTCAAACCTGTCCCCATAGACTGTATCAGAGTTCTACTTTCTAAGCTCAAACCATGCTGTATCAGCAGACAATATTCCTTCTTACTTTCTTCAGATTGCTGCACCCACTCTTGCCATGTCTGTATCCATACTAATCAACCACTCCATCTCTAAGTCTAAAGTTCCTACTATCTGGAAACATAGCTCTCAACCTCTTAGAGCAAGAAATCTGGACAAAGCCATAAATAATGGGGGGACAAAGGCCCAAAAATAGGGACAATTTTTAAATATTGCTCTTACAAACTTAGAAAGTTGACAGAATAACAGGTTTTGTGTTAGCATGAACTTTCTTAAAGGTGTAGAATTTGAAATTCAAATGTCTATCCTTATTTTCTGACTTTTATCTTTAATGACTTGACAATGATTTGCCAGAAAAACACAATTTTATGAAAAATGGACCACAAATATAATACAAAAATCTGGACATTTTGCAAAACTCTGTACAGTTGATAGGTATGTCTGGAAACAATTCTACACTCTTCCTATTCATAAAGGAGGTAACTATACTGAAATATCCAATTTCATACCTATTGCTATCCTCTCTCCTCTCTCCAAAATCCTAGAGAAATATATAGACAAACAAGTTATGCACTATCTATCACAAAAAAATCTTCTCACTCCTACACAGCATGGTTTCCATCCCATGCATAGTACAACCACTGCTCTGCTATCTTTTCTCAACACCATAGCCCTTGCCAAAGATGACCACAAATTCATATCTTGTCCATTCCTAGACCTTTCAAAAGCTTCTGACACTGTCTCACACACAATCCCACTTAATAAACTTGTAGACCTAAACTTTTCCCCGGATACAGTTGAGTGGTTCTCTAGCAATCTCTCTGATAGGCTGCAGTCAGTATGATGGGACTCAGGACTATCTACCCCCTCTCTCAGTAAGAACTGGAGCTCCCCTAGGATGCATTCTTGGACCTCTACTCTTTAACATCTTTACCAACTCACTCCACTCCTCTTGCCCTCTGTCTAACATTATCCAATACGCAGATGACTCTACAGTCATAACTATCACTAATTCCCCCTCAGAACTCCTAACAAATACCCAGACATCTTTCAACTCAGTAGAGACATGGCTTAGTAATAATCAGCTCATTCTCAACCCTAAAAAAAATAAATTACTACTCTTTCTGCCAAAATCTGCAAACTACATTAAACCCTCCTTTTCCATAAGATCCCTTAACAACACTCCAAAAAGAAGTAGAAAATAGCACAAAATTGCTAGGCATTGCCATTGATGACCAACTAAAATTTGATCGTCACATTAATAACTGCATTAAAAAAAACATCAAAAGCTAGGACTACTGTATAGGAACAACAAATACCTAACTAACGAAGCCCGGATTTCCCTTGCCCATGCCTACCTTCTACCGTGCATAACCTATTGTTCTCAAATATTTACAAATCTGAACTCTTCCCAACTTACCGAACTAGAATCAACCTACCATAAAATAGCTAGACTTGCAGCTCAACAAACATATAAATCTCATCACTGTCTCTCCCTAAAATACCTGAACTGGCCAGAATTACCTCACCTGTTCCTACTATCGCAACTCCAAATCATACATTCCATCCTATATCAGCCTAAATTCTTCCAAAGTCCATGTTCTCTCATCTCTCACTACTCCCCTACCAGACTCCACCAAAGCTCAACCCAAGACCTACTAAAAATCCTTAAACCTAAATCCAACACAGGGTGTAACTTATATAGCTACCATCCCTCTATTGGATGGAACAAACTCCCACTTGAAATAAGGACTCTGACTCACTCCAAATAATTTAAGCTAGCAGCCAAGGACCACATGTGTAGACACTGCTCATGCCACTGTACTCACCGTCCCTGATTATTACCTTTATAATTCTGCCAAACTAATGTTCTAAAGCCTAGTGTTAACTAACTTAGCATTAACTGAGTCAGTTTATGCTTCCTATGATACCTCCTTATGCTGCTTCTATACTCTGCTCCCTGAAATTCTTATATAACCTTTTAAGTCTCTGCTACTCAACATACAAACTCCTATATTTAGCATACTCTCTCTTTTTAAACTAGAAACACACAACTCATTTCACTTTTTAACCTTAACCTTTTTGTATATAGTTACTTGCTTCATCTTTCAATAATATACATATATACATTTTTTTTGTATTCTAACTACCAAAACTTTCCTATTGGAATTTTTTATGGAAATGTATATGTCTTGCTGTGTTTTATTTTCATTCTAAAACTTTGAAGCTTTTCTCCCCGGGCCTCTGCTGAAAAAGGGCAATAGCTCAGTTGGACACACCCGGTCATCAAATGTAAAATAAATAATAATAAATAATAATACATAAATTGATCCTCTAAAACACTTTATCAGCATCGTTCAACAGCTATTTGCTTCTCTTAATCTCTAGCCAGCAGAGATAAGAAAAATTAATAATACAATGATAAATCTCAATAACTTCCCATTACTAAAAGATAAAAGAATCCGAGATCTCTACCCCTCTCATAACTGTTCAATTACATTGATGAGATCTCAACTTAACTTGCCAAAATCATGCACGATTATCCTGAGACAAATCAAAGAATTATGTTCCAGATACCTGATCAGCATTAGTAAGAAAATGAGGGCCCTCATCAAGTCAACTAAAGCTAATTTTGAAAAGAAAGTTGCCAAGGATAACCATAAGGCCTTCTATGGCTACGTCAAAAACCTAAATGGCAATGCTCAGGTCTGTTCTGAGCTAGTATAAAATGGAACAAAATACACTGACCCTTCTGACATTGCCAACATCTTGGCTGACAGGTTCAGTGCAAATCCCCCCCCTCCCCTCACCACCTACAGGGCCTATTACCATTCCAGGGGATTGTGTAAGTCCAAGTATTACTGATACGTTGGTTAACAAGGCTCTATCTAAAGCTAAAAACACTGCCTCCATGGGACCAGATGGTGTCCCGGGCTGTGTCATACGCGAACTCCAAAAGGAATTAACCCCGCATCTTAATACCCTGTTCAGTCTCAGCCTCTCCACAAGATATGTGCCCATAGAATGGAGGATGGCAATGGTGGCCCCACTACACAAGGGTGGAGCCACAACTGACCCTGGAAACTACCGACCAATAAGACTGAACAGTCTGATATGTAAAGCAATGAAGCGAATAATTATGGAACTCATAAATGGAGAGATTGGGAACCTCCAGTCGCTGGACCCCACACAGTTCGGCTTCGTCAAGGGCAGATCATGCCTCCTGAACCTGGTGGATTTCTTTGAGACAGTTACTCAGGCTATAGATAAGGGAAAGGAGGTACACACAGCTTACCTTGACCTTGCTAAAGCATTTGACACCATTCCCCGTCCAGGTATTATTGATATGCTCACCAGCCTGGGCATAAACCCTTATGTCACAAGATGGATCGCAAACTGGCTGTCAGACAGATCCCATAAAGTAAGAGTAGCGGGATCTATGTCCGAATCCAGACCAGTAATGAGTGGTGTGCCTCAGGGCTCTGTCCTGAGGCCCCTCCTGTTTGGCATATACTTCTCAGAAGTACAGGCAAGCACGGAAGGGCTGTGGCTGACTAAGTTTGCAGACAACTGCAAACTGGGTGCTATAATAGAGTCTCCGGCCGACATGGAGATCTTCCAGAAGGGCCTAAATGAGACTGATGCATGGTGTCAAAGCCATGGTCTCAAGCTAAATGCAAAAAAATGCATAGTAATCCCCTTTGGAAAAAACAGAGTACCTGCAAACTACAACACAGGAGGTAATCCCCTGAAATCTGAAGAAGAAATAAGGGATCTAGGGATCCAAGTAGATAGTCAACTTTCCTTTGATAACCATGTTGCCAAAGTGGTTAGAAAATCCTTCTATGTGACCCATCTGATCACAAAAGGGTTTGCATCAAGATCTAAGGATGTAATGGTGCCCCTTTACTCTTCCCTCATCAGACCCATCATTGAGTACAATGTACCAATTGGAATGTACCTGGCTAAACATCTCCAGCAGCTGGAGAGACCACAAAGGTACCTAACCAAAAGGATTACTGGCCTCAAACAGTTGCCCTATGCAGCACAATTGAAAAAGCTAAAACTGTTCTCTGTTGCATACCAACTTCTCAGAGGTGATCTCTGTCTAACGTACAGGGCCATGTCCAACCCAGAATTGTTGAACATGCTCCATCTTAGCAAAACCAAATCTACTCGAGCTACATGCTCTAGGGATATAAACCTCAACATAACAATAAATAGAACATGCTGGAGGGATAGATTCCCTTCGCAGAGACTTCCCTTACTATGGAACAGGGTCCCGATCTACATAAGACAGAGCCCCTCACTGTCACTCTTCAAGAGGAGCCTTGATGAGTGGATGGGTAGCAGAAAGTTCACACCTGGGATCACACCAACAGCACTACTAGATAGGGGCCAAGGGTACTAGCTGCTAGTACAAGGATCTAGGGAACTACTAAATGGGAGGTGAATACCGCACAACATGGCTGGGCTAATATATGCCTTTGGGCAGATAGCCCAGTACCAACCTATGAACCTATGAACCTATACCTGCAAAATACCAACCTAAACACAGTAGACATAGACAATTGTGAAACTCTTTGGAAAATAATGTTATCCAGGGGAAAGATGATATCTAATACATATAAAATGATAAATGAGATCAAATTTCAAAACAATCTAGTCTTCTCTAAATACTGGCTAAAAATAAACCCATCCATCACTCAACAACAAATGAGTCATGCTATGAAGTTAACCTCTAAGGCAATACCCCTAAAAAAGTATCATATACACAACTTATGATTAACAACACTGTCTACCTTACCCCTACAATACATCATAAATTTGACAGATCCGAGTCACCAAACTGCTCATGCTGCAGATCTAATCCATGTTTATTGGATCTACAACTGTGTGTACAAACTATGGAACTCCCTAAAACTCCAACTACAAAAGATAGGTTATGAAAATGCAACACTGACATGGGAATTCACACTACTTCATATTCCCCCCACAGATATACCCAAAAAACAAATCAATATACTTATAACAATATTCTTGCTAATGAAACTATACGTAGCATCCAAATGTCTGGATTACCTATCATAAGGGAAGAATTTAAAAAAATGGCCATCAAACATTTGTTAGCTCATAATTTGATAAATGATATAAGAAATAAAAATTATAAAAAGTTAGAAAACAGGAATCAAGTAGTTAACATAATTCTAGAATAGCTAATCTTAAAACTCACACTGACACTCCAAACAGAATACAGGGCTACATACCCAACCCCATATTTAGCCAAACTTAGGTACGTTTTTATAACATTGTAAGCACATTATGAGAAATGCATAAGAGGATTGTATTGCACTTTGCACATACTGTAAATAGTTTTATGTTTTGTGATTTGTGAACATGCATTATATACCAGTATTATATGAATTATTATATTCAATATATTCAATATGCAGATGACTCTACCTTAATCTGTACTGCTAAAAACATAGCCTCCCTCCAGTCCCTTACCCAAACTATGTTCCAAAATGTGGAAAACTGGTTTATGAAACATTGCCTCCTCCTTAATCCCAAAAAAACAAACTTACCGCTTTTTACTCCAACTCACAAATCTTCCACACCATTCTTCTCTATAACCTCTAACAATGCTACTAACATTACCCCGGATACTACCACCCACCTACTAGGTGTTACAATTGACAATCGTCTTAACTATGATGACCATATTAACGCCACCATAAAATCTGTTAACAAAAACCTTGGTACTCTTTATAGAATCAAACCCTTCCTTACCCCCACAGCCAGGAAAACTACTGCCCAGACCAACCTCATTTCTACCCTTTTCTATGCCTCTGCTATATATACTAACCTATCTAAGAATAACATCTCCAAACTTTCTACCTGTTATAATAGCATAGCTAGATTCATTACATGTACACCTTTTAAAAATCACCACTGTCTTAACCTCAAACAACTAGGATGGCTAGAATTGCAGAACCACATACTCTATCAACAGTTACTTATCACTCAAAAGATCCTACACCACCCCAATAATACCCCTATCCTCACTAATCTGATTTCACCATACAAAAATCTAGCTACACTACATTCTGCTAATAAACTCCTGGTCTCCTCGATTAAATCTAACAATAAAGCTGGTGACTCCCTTTTCTCAAACACTACAGGCAAAAACTGGAATCAGCTCCATCCTGAACTATCTAACCTACCTTCTACATCTCTATTCAAAAAACATATTAAAGAACATCTTAAAACTCAGTGGCTTTGTCCCTGCGCTAACCCAGACTAAAATCTATTTCCTCTCCTACTCATACCCTTTTCCCCACCCTTCTAACTTAGGCCTCTAACCTAGGCCTCCTAATCATGCTTCGTTTTTCATAGTAAGAGAAAAAATTATAAGGACTTTACTCTGATGTGCTCATAACCACTTTGTGTTTAGTACATCTGCCATGCTTTACTTAAATAAACTTTTAGCATAATGTCTATATTCTATAATTACATTACTGTATTTTTGCTTTTAACCAATGCTACCACTGTACTGTTTTCTTACATGTCCTAGTTATATATTGTTATATATTGTTAACTGTGTTTTACTGTTCATGCTTGGAGCTTTCCTCCCCGGGCCTCTACTGAAAATGGACATAAATCCAGTTAGACTAGCCCGGTCAACAAATGTAAAATAAAATAAATTATATTTATCTATTTGATGTTTTGTTTTATGCCAAAATAGAAATAAAGATTTTGGATAAACAAAAAAAAATATGAATTCTTCAGTGACGTCATCCTTCTCTATTGCTTCTTTTCAATGAGGTCTTTCTGTGTCCTGTTATAGTCATTTGTTCCTCAATCTGTCTTCTTGTGGTTTTAAGGCCACAGTATAGTCTTCTCCAATTAGTTCAGTCTTTGTTCCCAACAATCTCTATGCAGCTTGACTGAAGAAACTCCAGCTGTACTCGGTTGCATTCCACCTACTCAGAGGTGATCTCTGCCTGACATACAAGGCCTTGTCCAATCCAGAATTGATGGACATGCTCCACCTAATGAAAACCTTATCCCCTCAAGCCACACACTCTAGGGATCTAAACCTTACCACAACAATAAATAGGACGTGCTGGAGGAATAGATTCCTGTCCCAGAGACTTCCCATGCTTTGGAACAAGATTCCAATCTACATTAGGCAGAGCTCCTCGCTAACACTCTTCAAAAGAAACCTTGACGAGTGGATGGGAAACAGAAAGTTTACCCAAGGGATCACTTCTGTGGTTCTGCTGGACAGAGGCACAGGGAACTAATCTAAGGGGGCACAAAAGCCAACACATTCTGGCTAGGCTTATAAATGCCTTCGGGAAGATAGCCTAGTACCTACCTATGAACCTATGACATAATTCACACAGAGTATAATGTGTATAAAATAATTGTACAAGACAGAATTACCCAGCTAAGATACACATGCCATGTTTCCAAGGAATTTGAAAATGTCAAATTAAACGTGAAATGTGTGACAAACACCTGAGGCCGCATTTTCAGACTAGATACAGGGCATTTGCACAGTGTGTCATTCTATCCTTCTGGTCTTCTACTGGCTATTACCCAGACTGCAGTCAGTTTCTATGCATTGCATTGTTCTCTGAATACTTTCCCTATCTCTATGTCACTTTGTTTCCAAATAACAAATTACGAAAAGAAAAAAAAAATCAACCTAGAAAAAAATTGGCTAACACGTCTTTGTAAATATGACAGAGCAGCTGTTATATTTTACTGAGATATGTAGCACCCTGGTGTTGTACAGCTAGCTATGTCCCCCACAAATGCATTTATATATGTGGGCAACATACATCAAGATGACTGATATGCCCCACAGGAATACACAACAATATACAGTACCTGATGGAGCATACATGCCTCAGCATAGTACCATACATTAAAATGAAGATATAAGCTGCATAGGTTCATAGGTTGGTACTCGGCTATCGGCCCTAGGGCCTATACAAGCCTAGCCATAACAATTCCCTGGATATTTCTTCCCACAATATTTACTTCCCTGGACCCCTGTCTAGCAGGGTGACTGACGTGATCCCCAGGGTGAACTTCCTATCTCCCATCCAATCATCAAGGTTCCTATTGAAGAGGGCCAAGGAGGCACTTTGCTTGACATGTATGGGCAGTCTATTCCAGAGTATGGGGAGTCTCTGGGTCAGAAACCTATCCCTCCAGCATGTTTTTTTGTGATGACAAGGTTTAGATCCCTGGAGCGTGTGGTTCTGACTGACTGGGATTTCTTTAAGTGGAGTATGTCCAACAGCTCAGGGTTTGACATGGCCTTGTCTCTCATCACACTTTCAATGTTTAATGTACTGCCACCTATGTGGTAATTCATGGGTACATGTTTTTTTTTCCAAAGGGGATAACTATACATTTCTTGGCATTAAGCTTGAGCCCATGGCTCTGGCACCAACCATCTGTTTCTGTAAGGCTCTTTTGTAGAAAATCCACATAATTTGTGGATTCAATAATGGCTCCAAGTTTGCAGTCATCTGCAAACTTTGTTAGCCAGAGTCCCTTAGTGTTGGCCTGTACTTCAGAGAAGTAGATGCCAAACAAGAGCGGTCCCAGGACTGAACCCTGCGGCACTCCTCTTGTCACTTGTCTGGAACTGGATTTGGAGTCGGCTACTTTTACAATCTGTGTTTTGTCAGTAAGCCAGTTGGCAACCCATCGATTGACATAGGGATTTATGCCCAGCTTAGTAAGTTTATCTATTATTCCAGAGTGGAGGATGGTGTTGAAGGCCTTGGTGAGGTCCAGATAGGCTGTTTGGACCTCCTTACCCTCCTCCACAGCTCTGTAGACTGATTCAAAGAAGTCAATAAGGTTCAGGAGACAAAATTGGCCCTTCACAAACCCAAACTGGGTGGGGTCCAGTATTTGAAGGTTGTCAGTGTCTTTGTTTATAAGTTCCATGATAATGCATTCCATGCCCTTGAAGATCAGGCTCGTCAGACTGATGGGACGGTAGTTCCTGAGTGGAATAACTGCAGCTGTGCACCACTCAGTGGGCATAAAGCCTGAGGTGAGGCTATTATTAAACATGACACTTAGGTGAGGTGCCAGTTCATTTTGTGGTTCATGTAGTACACAGCCCAGGATGTCGTCTGGTCCCATGGATGCTGTATTCTTAGCTTTGGAGAGTGCAGTTTCTACTTGTGTGGCCGTGATTATTGGAATTTGGCAATCTTTTGGTATTGAGATGGGCCCTTTAGGGGGTGAGAGGGGGGTGAAGTCGGCACTGAATCAATCTGCCAGGTTATTGGCAATGTCCTTGGGCTCAGTATATTTAATGCCATTCTGTTGTAGCTCAGACAGATCTGAGCATTGCCATTTAGATTCTTGACATAACTATAGAATGCCTTGTGGTTATCTTTGGAATCTGTGGCAATTTTATTTTTGTAACTAGCTTTGGAAGACTTTATGAGGGATCTCAGCTTTTTACTGAGGCTGGTAAGGAAGTTTTTTGCATCCTCTTTTCTGCAAAAGTTTCTTCCTTCTGTTGTATAGTTTGTTTATGACAGGAGACCACCAGATTGGCTTACGTTTTTTGGTGGTGAACGTCTTGGTTCTATTTGGGATGGCACAATTCATGCACGAGTGGATGTGCTTGTACAGTGCCTTAGTATAGGATTCAGCAGTCGAACTTTCAGCTCCTTTCTGCATGTGTGTGTCATGACGATTGTCACTTCTGACTTGAGTAGCATGAAGTTGGCTTTGGAGAAGTTTTTTATGGAGGTTTCCTTACTGCGGGGTGGGGTGGGATGTGGATGTCAAGGGTGATTTTCTTATGGTCAGACCTGACCAATGAGGGGGTGACCACTAGTGTAGAGCATCTATCTCCCATGTTGGTAATGACCAGGTCTAGGATACTGGAGCTCCAGGTGGGACTATGGATTAGTTGATTCAGGGCACTGAAATTTATGAATTCTAAGAACCGTTGGGAAAAAGTGTTGGTACCTGAGTAGTTTTCCCAGTTAATGGCAGGGTAGTTGAAATCACCCAGTATTGGGATGTTTGATTGCATCTTAATATTTTCCAGTATGCTTAGAAAGATGTAGTGAGAATCTTGGGGCATGGTGGGGGATCTGTAGCAAGCTGCAATTTGGATTGCAGTCTTACCTAATGTTAGTTGCACCTGGAGAATTTCAAATGCATTGTGTTGAGCAACTAGCCTGGAGGTGAAAATATCCTTGGGGAATATGGACACTACTCCACCTTTAGTGTTTTGGTCTTGGTTTGGTGGCTGAAAAGTGTGGTAAGAGTTGTAGCCTGGTATTGCAGGGGTGCTCTCTGGAGCCTTGAACCAGGTCTCAGTTACTGCACAGATATCGATGTTCCCCATTTTTAGAGGTGCCTTGAGAGAGTGCATTTTGAGGTTTAGACTTCTAGCATTGAGTAGCATTACCTTCAGATTTTGCATACTTGTATCTGTTACGGTGGTGCTGCTGTCCTTTGAACCTTGCCTAAAAAAGGAACTATAGGGTTGGAAAGAGCTTTAGCCTGGGCCACATAATCTGAAAGCTCTTCATGTCTCTTTTTATGTAGTCCAGGGAGGTACGTCTTAAGTCATTCACTCTAACATGGACAATGACATAGTCATATTTGTACTTGTTGTGGAGTGACTTGAGTGCATGCATTATGTGGCGGATCCTGGCACCCGACAGACAGCTGACTGTAATTTTCTCCTTGCTCAGCCTGGTGAGTGGGACATCAGTGTGCCTGACTATAGAGTCACCTATGACTAAAAGTGTTGGGTGCATTGTCTTGCCTTAGGGGCTGTTGTTGGGTGGCACTCTGGTGTTGTGAGCTATGTGTCACTTTGGTTGTGATTGGTGTTTGTTTGCGTTTCAGCTTCAGAGGTCCTTGTTGCTTGGGCAGTTTAATGTTAAGGGCCTCTGCATATGTGTGTTTAGTGTTGCTATGTGTGGATGTTGATGGTATGAGTTTTGAAGGGCTATGTGTTGCTTGAGGTGTAGTGCAGGTGTTAACCTTCTCCTCTTGACTGTCTAGCACAATCTCGGCTGAAGAGAACTTTGCTTCCAGTTTGGCTGTGTAAGTGCATCTCTTGCAGGTTGTAGTATTGGTGGTAGGAGGAAAGTGTTGTCTGTGTACATGAGTCAGTTGCTGCATTGCCCTAGTATGCCCAGATTCACCAGGTGGACAGGAGAAATCACCAGAAGCTGTCGCTTGGATATGCCTGTTTAGGTGTTTTTTTTTGTAAAGTATAAGAGCTGTTTTCCCTTACCTTTGCAAGGTACTTTGCAATTATAGGCTGTTTAGTGCCTATGATTAATTTTTCCTTATTAACAAGGAGAGCTGAGTGCTTGTATCAGTTTAAGGCTTCCTAGTGCTTTCCAGCAGGTTCTAGAACAAGTTCTAGTCACAGGGGTTCAGATTTTCATGCTACTACTGAGAAACCAGCTAGTTCTAAGGGAAATTTTGAAGAGCAGACTTACTGTCACCTGGAATAGCTTAACCACAGCCCTGCGGCGCTGCACGATGTGAAAAATGTGCAGACACATGTGTTTTTAAGCCAGAAAGTTTAAAGGGATAGAAATCAGCCCAAAATGGCTAATAAAATTACAATTTCAGAGCTGGAGACCTCTCCTCTAGCGTTAGATAGGCAGTACAATGCTCACCAGTCCCAACGGTAAGCAGTAGAACATCCATCTACCACAGCAAGGTCTGGATAGCTCTAAACACACAGCATAAAGTCCTGAAACCAGCAAAGCCTGGGATCTGGCCTATACTAGCTAGGAAAGGCAGGAAAAGAGCAAACATGATCATTTTTTTTTGTTAAAACAGGCTAAACAATACAATAATACAGTAAATAAGCACAAAAAAGGCTAACACACTTGAGTTTGTAGCCCTAAACAATAAATACAATTAAAACTTTACAAAATTAGCATTTTAAAACTTGTTAAATGAAGCAAGGCAAGTGCACAACTGAAAAACGATTTAAGAGGCAGTAATACAGTAGAATAAGTAGCTAGTCTACATATACAGAGAGGTCTATATATACAGAAAAGTAGCTAAAACAATTCAGATGCAGTGCAGCCAAGAGCACTTGAGTTGTAACAATATTAAGGCAAATACAGTTTTAATAAATGCACTATAATTTACTCTGTATTTCTAAAATGTTTCTGAAGCACAGTCAGAACACAAGAAGGGGCGGCCACGGTGGTGCAGTGGTTAGTGTTGCCGCCTCACAGCAAGAGGTTCTCTGGTTCGATTCTCAGCTGGGGTGCCTTCTGTGCAGAGTCTGCATGTCCTCCCTGTGGTTGCGTGGGTTTCCTCCGGGTGCTCCGGTTTCCTCCCACATCCCAAAGACATGCAGTAGGTAGATTGGACACTCTAAATTGGCCCAAGGTGTGAGTGTGTGCATGTGTGTGCCTTCTGTGGAAGGTTAGGCACCAGGCTGGCAACTCAACACTGTAAAACTCCACTGCCAATCATGAGCAAACAGATGATCTGCTGTGGCAACCCCTAACTGGGAAAAAAGCCAAAAGAAGAAGTCAGAACACAAGAAGATTCAGGCAATTTTTTTTTTTGTTTTTGTTTTTTTAGAAAGGGAGAAAGGAGGAACAGAAGGTAAGAACTAAGTAGGTTGAACTTCCCAGATGTTCTCTGTGTATTAGGTAGAATGAGCTAATGACACTAGACTGGGAGGAGTATCCAAGATCAAATTTAGAGTAATGCGGGCAACTGCAAGGCCAGCAGGTATAAAGACAAACACAAAACAAAACACAGATTAGGAATATGTAGAATATTGTAGCTACTACCTAAACTTTTTAGGCAGAAAACACTACAGAAATGTGTATCACAATCACAGTCAGGAGTATGGACAATATTATAGCTACGACCTAAACTATTTTAGGCAGAAAACATTACAGAAATGTTTATCACAGCAGAAAATCAGCAGTGAGCCAATAGCTATGAAATACAATACAAGTACGCAGTATACGATAAAATTGCTATAAATATCTAGAATAAGCAATAACTACTACAAATAAGCAAGAAAACAGGCTACCTTTTGTTATATATCATAGATCAGGTGCTCCTCCTCAGATAGCTCTGTGTGTAATGGCTGAAACACTCAAGTTAACTTCTTGAGTAACAGAAAGTTGAAACCTGAAACAACTTAAAAAAAAAAAGCTCAAAAGAATCAATGAGGTGCTTTCTCCAAGCTGTAGAGCTGGCAACCCAACTAGCCAAAGACCATAAACACTACACTGTCATTGAAGTGGGGGGTGGTCTTTGCTAACTAAGATGGCCTGAACAAGGAGCTCAGAACACAGCCTCTAACAAACAACTAGGCCAACAAACACAAATTAGGAATATGGAGAATTTTACAGCTACTACCTAAACTTTTTAGGCAGAAAACACTACAGAAATGTGAATCACAAAGACAATCAGGACTATGGACAATATTACAGCTACGACCTAAACTATTTTAGGCAGAAAACACTACAGAAATGTTTATCACAGCAGAAAACCAGCATTTAGCCAATAGCTATGAAATACAGTACAAGTATGCAGTATACAATACAATTGTTATAAATATCTATAATAAGCAATAACTACTACTAAAAATAAGCAAGAAAACAGACTACTTATTGTTATACATCACAGATCAGGTGCTCCTCCTCAGATAGCTCTTTGTGTAATCTGTTCAAATCTGTACATAGCAGGTATATAGTTGCTCAGTTGTGTTACAACAGTACACAGAAATTGTTGTCCAGAAAGTCTTGTACAGTAACAGAGAGGTGTCTAACCAAAAATAATGCAGCCTAAACCTGGACATGCCTTCCTTTGCAAGTGGCATTTTTCATCATTCTACTGAGTCTTTTGCAGCTATACCAGATAGAATCAATAAAAAGGTATCTAGCTTGTATTCACTGTGAGAAACACAGTAGAACTTTTTTTTTCATCTTAGTAACAAAGCATGGACTTCATGTTAGAAACTCTGTTTAACAGGAAAATGAAATGACAGATGGAATAAAGATTCAGCCATTATGATTCCAGTCCTGCAAGCAGTGAGCAGAACGAGTAAGAAAGACAACCCCATATATGCAGGCTACCCTTCAGACCTGCTTATCCACCAGCTCATTTACGCAACATGAAATCAAATTACTTCCGCAGTTTGGCTGCAGACAAACTGCCTGCTATAATCATCATAGAAATGAAGAGAACGTGTAGTGAAAAGTAAGATCCAGAATGCTCCGTACAAAAAGTCATTACTTGGACAATACCAGCACAATACTTTCACTCTTAAATTTTTTTTTGACAGTAAAGAATTTTACATTCTTGTAATCTACCTATTCTACAAAAGAATGGAAATGCATACAATATATGTGTACTTTACAAACAATAACTGTCATTTTCATCAATGCATGCTACCAAGTAAGCACATGCCAATTTTCAGTGAATATTAGAACAATTTTAATACTACAACAAATCTTTCAGCTTTTGTGCATACATGCCTGTGTGTGTGTCAGACATATTGTATGTAATGTGTAAAATGTGTGTTTAAGAAAGACTGTAATGGTGTGGGCTTCCATATAACTTATCAAAAGCAAACAAGTCAAAGTTCTATCTGATCAAATTCAACTTAACCTTGCCACCTCCTCAGTAGCTGCTTATTAGAAAATCGCTAACAGTGTGGTTTCTGAGTGTGTGCTGGCAGGGATTCACTGCTTTTCAAGCATCCTTTTTTGTCATGCTTTTATTACCTAAGGGTTGGCGTGGTATAATGGTTAAGGTCTTCACCTCACAGACATAATACACAGGGTTTAATACTGACCTAAGGTTATTAGCTAGGTTCAAAATGGCCCTATAAGATAGCTAGCCATTATTTTCATATCAACATATACACAAATTCATGGAATAGGGAAGCATGGGGTTTGTCTTCATGCAAAAAAAAAAAAAATTATACTTGCTTTCTTCATTGGGCTTGAATTCCCAACCACTTCTGCTAGGTATATTGGCCTTTTGCCTCATCATAACTTGATGTCTATGTATATATATATATATATATATATATATATATATATATATATATATATACACACACACACACACACACACACACACACACACACACACACACACACACACACACACACACACACACACACACAGTAATATATCTCTAGGGACTTCAGCTGAAAACCCACATTTTTTTAGTGGCAATCACCACTGTAGGTAGGAGTAAGTCATTTATTTATGTTTATTTGTCTTTTTTGACTGGGTTAGTCTGACTAGGATATTGGCCTCTTTTCAGAAGAGACCCTAGGTCATATTTATAATACTAGGCACATATTGGCCAGGGCAATGGGTATCTTCCTCTACTCTTTTCTGTTTGGAGCAATGTGTTGCTACAGCAACAAGGAAGGGGTCGAAGATAAGTAACAGCATGGAGGGGGAGAGAAATACTATAAAGAGTTTGCAAGTAGAAATTAAGAATTTAATGAAAAATATGTTTGATATGGGGTGTCAGAATGCAGACAAAGATTACTATATGGTGGATAGTGCAAAGTGATCAGTGTTTAGCTGAGTAAATGGAAAAGAAAGTAAGCTATTCTATAGGAGTTGTACAGATTACAGTACTCATGTCAAGTGGGCTTGCAGATGATGTTCTGTTGTTGTTGAGTAGTTGCCTACTCCTTAACGCTAAAAAAAACAAGCTCCTACTCTTTAAGCCTACTAATAGATCCCCTGCACTAGATTTCACTATCTTATCTAATAATGGAACCATTATATCACCTGACCCCACTACCAAACTGCTAGGTGTCACAATAGACAACAACCTTACCTTTGACTGTCACATTAATAATACCATTAAAAATGTAAACAGGAAACTCGGCTCTCTCTATCGAATTAGGACTTTTTTAACCTCCCCAGCCAAAGCTACTCTTGCCCACTCTCACCTCATCTCTACTCTTCTCTATGCCTCACCAATCTACACTAACCTCAAAAACAATCTTCACAAACTATCAACCACCTACAGTAACATAGCCAGATTTGTTACTGGTAAGCCTTTTAGAACACATCACTGTTTAAATCTGCAGCAACTTAACTGGCTTGAACTGTCAATCATGCTACGTCTTTCCCAACTTACAGTTGTCCATAGAGCTCTATACCAAAGTCAAAATACACCTGCACTTTCTAACCTCTTAACCACATATTCTAATCTAAACTCCCTCCGCTCATCAAACAAACTGCTAGTTTCCTTGACAAAATCTAATAACCTAGCTGGTGACTCCCTCTTCTCAAATGCCTTGGGTAAACACTGGAATCAACTTCCTACTGAACTTACTTCTATGGCATCTACTACTTTGTTTAAACAAAAACTTAGAATCTACCTGAAAAGCCACTGGATGTGTCTCTGTTCAAATCCAGATTAAATGTTAATTCCTTACCTACCACTCCTCTCCCTTTTCTTACGCCCCCCCCCCCTTAACTGGCCTTTCACCACCTTGCCTCCTTCTCCTCACAAATCCTATTCCTTGCGTCTCTGACCCTATTCCCAGGAAGCTTATATCTTTATCAACTCTACACTGCCCTTCTACTGCTTTTTTTTTGCTAACTCCTGTCCCTTTACTCTCTCTTCTCATGCTACAATATGTAATTATGCTAAAGATGATAGTATTTAGATAGTCTAGGTAGTGTACTTCTTTGTAATCTAGTTTTAGGTTTCAATGTTTTAGTTCTTTTCCCTGGTCTCTCTTATTATTTATCGGGTTCTAGAAGTTGTATTGATGTTTAATAGAATGTATTTTAGTTTTTCCAGTTGCCTTCTTTTTGTAATCAAGATGCATTGGTTGAAGTGTTACAAGTCTGTAACTTGTTATTTGTAACTTGTTATTTGTACTCATTATAAATCTCTTATGTCCATATGTGGAGCTTTTCTCCCCGGGCCTCTGCTGAAAATGGAAATATATCCAGTCAGACTAGCCCGGTTAACAAATGTAAAATAAATAAATAAAATAAATAAAATAATCAGAGTGATCCAGGTGACAGTTCAGTGGTTTCATAGGGTGATATGGTAGATGGCACACAGTTTGGTTTTGTCAAAGGGAGATCATCCCTGTTAAACTTGCTCAACTTCTTTGAAATAGTCACCAAAGCCATGGACGTGGGGAAGACAGTGCACACCACCTATCCTGACCAAGCCAAAGCCTTCAACACTATTCCCCACTCTGGCATAACAGATAAACTCTCCCACCTAGGCATCAACTTGTATGTTACCACATGGGTAGCTAACTGGCTCACTGACAGTACTTACTCAATAAAAATAGGGGAAGCTACCTCTAGTAGTAGACGTGTAACAAGTACCAAGGATCAGTCTTGGGGCCTCTACTGTTTGGGGTATACTTTTCTGAGGTGCAAGCCAAAGCCAGTGGTCTGTGACTGACCAAGTTTACAGATGCCTGCAAGCTGGGTGCTGCCTTAAATTCCCCTAGTGATGTGAACATCCTCCAAGATGGCATTACCCAAACTAATGACTGGTGTCAGAAGCATGTCCTTAAACTGAATGGCAAGAAATCCATCATTATCCCCTTTGGAGAAAATGGCATCCCCACTAATTATCACATTAATAACAATGTACTATAAGAGCTTAATCATTCATGAGGGACTTGGGCACCCAGGGTGATAACAACCTGACTTTTGACCACCACGTTGCTTCCATTGTATAGAAGGCTTTCTACATGGACCACCTCATAAGTAAGGGTATTTCATCCAGGAACAACTAGGTCATAACATCACTGTACTCCTGCCTTATCAGACCCATTATCAAGTACAATGACACCTTCTGCATGCACCTTGCCAAGCACATTCAGCAGCTGGAGAGACCACAGAGGTTCCTGACAGAGGAAAATTCAGGGTTTCAAACACCTATCCTATACTGATAGGCTAAAAACCCTGTCCCTCTACTCAGTCTTGTATAGACTGCTCAGAGATGACCTGTGTCTGGCATACAAGGTCATCTCAAACCCAGCCTTGATGGAGTTGCTGCATATCTGTAAGTTAAACCTGGTCTGTGGCTTTAATAGAACTTGTTGGTGGGATATATATGTCTCTCAAAGACTCTCCCATCTGTGGAATAGACTCCCTCTCCATGTCAAGCAGAGTGCCTCTCTAGCCCTCTTTAAGAGGAACCTGGATGACTGGATGGGGAACTGAAAATACACTCTTGGGATCCCACCTGTTTCCTTGCTGGACAGGAGAAACAGGTGCTGATTTTGTGGCAACATGGGTGAAATTCTTGGCTAGGTTTATAAGGGCCCCCAGGCCAATAGCCTAGTATCATCCTATGAACCTATGACTTTTCCGGAAGTGTTAACAATAGCAATTTGGAAAGGGAATCCAGGTGATGGGCAAGAGAGAATGCTGCAGTGACAGAAAGCAAACAAACAGTGTAAACAAACTGAAGAGGAATCCAGTTTTGTGGCAGCAGGGAATGCAGCAGTTAAGCATTACATACAGCAGGTAAAAAAAGAGAGCAGCAAAAAACTGTAAGCAGAATGGTTTTAAAAAGAAGAGAAGGCTAACTGTGAGCATAAGAATAAAAAATGACACCATAAATTATCAATATTATGTGTTAAGCAATCTGATAACAGTTCTGTGATTTAAAGCAAAAAAGTATATATATATATATATATATATATATATATATATATATATATGTATATATGTATATATATATATATATATATATATATATATATATATATATATATATATAAACAAAGACCTTTTATGATTTAACATTTGAATCTGAGCGACTGATGACCAGTTAAATAATCAAAGCTCTTAGGAGGGGAAACACCATAAGATTAAAATCATCCTGAACAAGTAAAATAAAGTTCATATCACCCTACATCAGACTCATTATTTAACAGGAGCAGTGGGTTTTCAATAGTGATAGATGCAACAATTACTGTACTTTTGCTGTTTGGATAAGTGGACATTTTGGGGGAAATCATTTTTACGCTAAATTGCAGAGTGAGTCATGCAGAGAGGAGATTTGCACAGACAGTTGTGAGAGTGTTTGTGTGTGTGTGTGTGTGTGTGTGTGTGTGTGTGTGTGTGTGTGTGTGTGTGTGTGTGTGTGTGTGTGTGATGGAGTAAATGATGAATGTGTACACATGTGTGTGTACTTGTAGGCATGCTTGTGTGTGTGACTGCTTACATGCTCATTTATGTGCACTAGCTCATGGGTGAATGATTACGTGTGCACCTGTGTGTGTGTGTGTGTGTGTGTGTGTGTGTGTGTGTGTGTGTGTGTGTGTGTGTGTGTGTGTGTGTGTGTGTGTGTGCCTGTGTGTGTGTGTGTGAATGCTTATGTGCAAATTTCTGTGTATGTGTTTACAGAAGTGAACATGTGTGCATCTAAGTGAGTGCTTCTGTATGTCTGTACATGTACATGTTTGCATGTAGTTGTGCTGAGAAAAAAACAGCAATAATATCGGATAACTTTCCTTTGTCCTTTACAGTGTTCAAGGGTGGCTTGATTCTTAGGTATTCATACATTCACTGAGCTGGTCACAGGATTCAGTTCAAGTATCAGGAAAAGCAAAGAAGACAAAACTGAGAGAAACTAGAAAATTGTGTTTCCCCAGGAAGGGTAACATTATAAGCATGCAGTGGAAATAAATATACTGTGGCAGTAAGAAAGCATTAGAGAGAGGGACTATGATGCAGTTGTATGAAATGCACAAATATCTAGATCTTTTGAGAAGCATGGGGAACCCTTGAACTGTGAGTTATTTCATCAAAAAATCTAGTATTTTAATTATTTCCATGCATATTTAATTGCATCTCCAAGTCACCTGTAGCTTAATACTTTTTTTAAACCTTTAAGTTATTATTTGTTTTTAACAAAAAAAAGTTACTTATTTATAATTTCTGCTTGGGTGGTCTGGTGCCATAGTCTTGTAGCTAAGTTTACAAGAGAGAGAAAGGCATCCATATATTAATAGAAAAGAAAAAAATATATATATATTTTCCCATTTGCATACATTTTGCATTATTTATGTTTTTTTCTTTACAGCAACTGTCATTCAGTCCAGCAATATATAAGTTGCTCAGTTTGTGGTTTCTCTTAAACTTTATTCCTGAACATTATTCTGCATATACTGCTCCTATAACTTCCAATTACTTTTATGTAATTTGCTCCTTCCCTGCTCTAACAATCCTGTTTTACCATAACTACATTTCTACCTGGTCTATCATATTCTTGTACTTTTATTTTTCATTATTGAGAATTTTGCTGAAAGATCTGCACCCATACAAACTGTTTATATACATATTCTTTAGAAAAGATTAGATATTATGTTTGTCTGTCTGACCTGTATTTACAGAGTTTTCCTTACCTCTCAACTGTACAGATTTTCGTGGAATGCCCAGATTTTTGCCTCATATTTTTAGTCCATTTTTCATAAAATTGTGGTTTTCTGTAAAATTTGTAGGAAGTCAGTAAAGACTGAAATTAGAATCTAATGACAGACATTTGAGTTTCAGACTTCATAACCTTTAGAAAATACATGCTAATGCAAAACCTGTTATTCTATCAACTTTCTAAGTTTGTAAGAGTAATATTTAAAAATTGTCCCTATTTTTAGGCCTTTGTCCCAGTTTTCGTTATGGCTTTGTCCAGATTTCTTGTTCTAAGAGATTGAGAGGTATGATTACAACTTCTGCTGATTTCACTTTACTTTTATTGTTACATTGTTGCAGACCCCCCCCCGTCCCCCCCCCCCCACACACACACACACACTTAACATTATATACGGCTCTACCAGCTGCTACCTCCTGGTTGCTACAGTAACCACAGGTTCCCCTGTCCTCCCACTGTAAAAGTTAAACTCCTGTTTTTCTAGCCTACCTTTGACCTTAGTGGTGAGAGAAATGGGATTTTTTACAATTTCTGAGTTGCATAGCTCTTTTGGCTGCATTTTTGGATTTGATTCATTTCTAGCTTGTCTCATATAACCTGCATTGCATTGAGCTGAGCTCTCCCAAGATCTTTTACTCAAGATTCTGAGAAGCATGGAAAACCTTGAACTGTGAGAGTTTTCATCAAAAAGGGAAGAAAACAAAAAGCTCCATTAAGTGCATCACTACCAATGGATCACCCTATAGTGGGCTGGCTGCTCTAAAGCCTTTTTCTCTGTATGAAGCCTTCCTAAGCCATACGGCACCAGCAATGTAAACCTGAAGCTTCAGTAATCTGCACTGAGTGAAATGAATCAGTCCTTTAGCTACAGTAAAACTTGCCTAGGATACCTCTACATCTCAGCCTAAGAAATTAGGCACTCCCACCCTGATCTATCTAAAGTCTATCTAAACTACCCCTTCACCCAAGCAGCAACCCAGCTCAAAGCATGTATAGTTCCCTAGCCTGCTTAATCAGTCCTGTCTCATACATGAGCAAGCAATTTTCCACAATTTCTGTAGCCAGTCTGACAGAAATGGGTATCTCGATGCAATATAAGAATTGCCTCATGGTTTCTGATGGTCATCTATTAGTCAAATAGCATAACACAGTGTGTGAACGATGTACATGTAGAACGGCACTGGTAACCTCTCAGACACATATAGTTCAGACATCAGGATCGTTCATAATAAACCACACATCACACCTCACCATGACCATCGTACAATCTTTAATGTTTCATATGCTGAGGTTCTCAAGATTAATTTGCCTGTATCTCAAAGACTTCTAAAACACAATCCAGGCACAAAGCACCCTCAGCAACACTGTTTGCCTGTTAAGATTAGCACTTCAAATAGGAATCATAAATGCTAAGTCCATAAGGCAGGCATCCACTAAATCAAACATTCTAGTTATAGCTCACTGCATTTAAGACCTACAGCTGTACCTCTTGCCAAGCTGAGCAAGGAAAGAATGATGGATACTTGCCTGTCTGGTACAAGAATCCATCAGATCACAGACACACGCACTCAGGGTTTTGAACAAGTCATACTGGTACATGTTGTTCTTGAACTAATACTGGTATGACTGACATAATACATGTGGGTGTCAACAACTAACATCACTGACACCCATATGTACTCTGTGATAATACTTCTGGATGTCAATGACTTGAGACGTACCACCTTGGACTATATGAAGCGAGACATGATGGACCTCTCTTGACTGTGTGTCCTAGGCATGTATGAACCTAGCATTGAGCAGCATTTTACCTTCTTCATGTATGATGTCTCAGTATGAGCAAAAAATAATTGACTTAATAAATTGGCTTAATTTTTAGTTTCATTTGAAGGGGGTCTAATATTTGTCAGCCTGGGAGGACATGATTAAAAGACCACACTGCTTTGCCAAGAATGGACTGCATCTGTTCCCTCTAGGGTTTTGAAGATAATCAAAGACATTATCCTCCCACCGTACCATTTTTTAATGTTAATCACCAGATATATCTACCAATATAATGAAACAAACTAATAGAAATTTGAAGGGGTTAGTGATCAATGTTTAGTGCATAAACAAGAAACTCCAGTTCGTACAAGCTCTGCTCACTCTGGAGGAGGTAGACATGTGTATAGTGACTATGACATAGTTAAAAATGGCAGAGAGTACTCTGGCTGTCCAGGCATACAATACCTTCTGCACTTTTAGACCAGGCACTGTCCATGAGGGAAAATGGTAGATGTATCTCAATCTTCATTCAGAAGAGATTCACATCAAGGCTGTTTAAGCAGCATAATGCACTAATGGTTCTTTATGTCCCAATCACCATGAGAAAGATCTTTTTCTGCATATAGGCTAGCTATAAAACTCATACCTCTTAGAGCAAGAAATTTGAAGAAAGTCATATATAATGGGGAGACAAAGGCCTAAACACAGGGACAAGTTTTAACTATTGCCTTACAATCTTAGAAAGTTAATAGAATAGCAGGTTTTGAATTAGCATGTCTTTTGTGAAGGGTCTGATGCCTGAAACTCAAATGTCTGTCATTGAATTCTGATGTGAATCCTTTATGATTTTCCAGAAAACCATGATTTTATGAGAAACAGATCAAAAATACTATGAAAACATCTGGACATTCTGAAAACATATGGACAGTTGAGTGATATGACAGAACTCCCTCTCTGATCCAAGAAAGTCACAATGCCTATCTACGAGAAATAAAATCACTCAGTATTAAACCCATCACTGTCTTCATGGGAGATCTAAACTATTTCATGGAAAACCTGTACCACCACTAGTGCAAAAGCACAGAGATTCATGGACTATCAATACAAATGCCCTAGAACAACTACTCAATGTACCTGCTGGGGGAATAATACCTTAGACCTTGTCCCTTACTAATATTGGAGCATCTTACACCATCCCCTGTGCATCTTCATCACTTGTTATGTCTGACTAAAAGACATCTCACATTTGAACATTTAATCCAGGGACCACTTCCAACCTTGATGTCGTTGAAAAATTCTCCAGGACAAACTACCAAGTGATAAAGTGATACACTGGCAAACTTCAAAGCCCTTTCAAACTCAGTTAACTCTACTGAATATGTGGAAACATACACCACTAAAATATTCCAGCATGTAAACACTTGCAAAGATTTGGCTGTAGCTGGTAGAAACACGCATACTACAAAAACAAGCCCCCAGTAGAATTTTAATACCAATAATCTTTACAATAAAAGAAAGTGATTATTGGCTAAGAGTAAGAAGAGCAATGCACAAAATGATAGAACCCTCATCATTAAATTAAACAAGCACCTCTGGTGCTTAATTAAATCTACCAAAGCCAAGTACATTGCAAAAATAGCCACAAAGCAAAGGACAATCACAAGGCTGTTTTTAGTTATGTTTGTAATCTCAGGAGCACAATACTTCAATGCACACAAGTTGAAGATATTGCTAATCATTCGACTGATAATTCCATATCATGCTTTATCCCTCTCCCCATTGACTGGTTGGGAGGGTGGCCTAATGGTTGAGGTGTTTGCCTTACAAACACAAGGTGCAGGGTTTGAGTCTCACAAGGGATAATTGTCTAGGCTTAAAATGGCTCACAAGGGCAGTTAGACTAGTATGAATCTATGAAACTATGAAACTTACCACCAGCAACCACACAAGATCAAGCACTATTAAAAGCAAGAAACACTACATCAGGCAATATCCCAGAATGTTTCTTAAATAGCATGAAGAATGATTTAGCCACTTCCCTAAAAATACTCTTCAAATTTAGCCTCCTTACAGGTTTTGTACCAAGTAAATGGAGAACAGCAACAGTTATTCCCCTACACAAGAGAGGATTTTCCACTGACCCAGGCAACTACAGACCCATATGTTTGATCAGTCTTATATGCAAAGCTATGTAAAGAATTATTATAGAATTAATCTAGAAGGAGATAAGTAACCTCCAAATACTGGACCCATCTTAGTTTGTAAAAGGCAGGTAATGCTTATTAAACCTGGTGGACTTTCTTGAAAAGTACACCAAAGCAATGTATGAAGTTAAAATGAAACACACAGTCTACCTCCACCTGGCCAAGGCTTTTGACCCAATCCTCCCTAGTCAGACATAGTAGAAAAGCTTAACAAAACAGGAATAAATCCCTTTGATACCTACTGGATTTACAACTGGCTCATTAACAGTACACACAAAAAGACCAGTTACTATTGGAGTTTCCTAAAGTTTGGTGCTAGGACGTCTTCTGTATGCCATTTACTTCTCAGAAGTAAATGTCAATAACATAGGGCTCTAGCCAACTAGGTTTGCAGATGACTACAAGCTAGGGCAGCGATCAAATCACCAAAAGACTCAGACATCCTACAGGAAGGCTTGTTCCAAAAAATAACTAGTGCCAGACACATGGTCTAAAGATAAATGTCAAAAAATGCATCATCATCTCCTTTGAACTCCTCTGGGGATATATGACAATGCAACAAACATCCTAAGAGTTGAACCAATAGTTTGGAATTTGGGAAGTTGGGTAGAAACTGACCTACCTTTTGACCAGCATGTGTCAACTGTGTTAAGGAAGCCCATCTATACTGAGCAGCTCATAAGCAAAGGGAATTACTCCTAAATCACAGGATGTCATTGCCCCCATTACTCAGATCTTATTAGGCTAGCAATTGAGTAGAATGTCTATTTTGGCATGTATCGGTCCATGCACATACAACAACTGGAGTGCCCACAGAAATGCCTTACAAAAAGGATATAAGGCCTAAACAATATGTCCTACATGGATTGCCTCAAAGCCCTATTGTTATATTCATTCTCTTACAGACTGTAAAGAGGTGACCTGAATCTAGCAGAAAAGGTATCCTGCAAGAGGCTGCAACACATTATTGATGGACTTACTTCACATCTACAAGTTTAATGATATTATAGATACTCGATCCAGTGACCTAAACCTCTTCAACAAAATTAACAGAATGGTTTGAAAGTACAGGGACTCCACAGCCATGTAAAATAAAGCTCATCACTGACCACATTGAAGCACAACTTGAATCAATAGACAGGAAAAAGTAGGTGGGAATTCTGGGATAAATTTTCAGATAGATTTATTCCAATGCATGGTCCCCTCTAAATATTTACATTTTGATGGAGTAATTATCACTAGAGTAATATATAAATGCAGATCATGGAAATGGTTAGGTGAATCTAAACTCTAATGGGATAGGCTAATTTTAAACACCAATGGGCTAATTGGCTAGGCATAAAATGGACTGCAAGGGCAGTTAGCCTAGTTCTAACCTGAATGCAAATATCGTCCTCAACCTCCTATTCCCATTGTGTAACTAGGGGGATGGGTAGTCAAATCAATGGTGACCAAATCACCTGACACTAATGTTTGTAACACAAGGTGGTTAGCCCTGACATGTAAAAAAAAAAAAAAAAAAAAAATATATATATATATATATATATATATATATATATATATATATATATATATATCACACACACACACACAAACACACACACACACACACACACACACACATACACACACACATATATTCTTAGGTATTTATTAGGCTACTGACCTTTGAGGATCTTAAAGTCTAGCCTTACACTCCTATAGTAGATTTTAGCCCTTATATTTTGCATATAAATAACCAAGAGGTTAGTAGCAGGATATGTTGGGACAGTTATATTTCACTGCACCGCTGACTCACTAAATTGGCATACAATACATTCATCATAAACGGCCGAAACTTGATCAATTAAGGGGGAAAGTATACACAGTTTTATTTGTGGGGGTGGCAAGCCCCACCCTACACTCCCACACCCTCTGCTAATTATATACATCACCTTTGAGATTACAAATTAGTGGGAAAAGGGCAAAATCCCACCCTTCATTATATAACAATCCTGCTACACAAACCCCAGTATCCTGAGATGAACCAGCAGTTCAAAAAACAACTCACTTAACTAAACATTCTATGTAACAAATATATGAGCAAACACACTGAATCCATTCATAAATTTACACGCTTCCACTCTCAGTGAGGGACAATAGTGTTAAAGCAGGGGTGAATCTGCAGTTTTCCATCCATTCATGCAAATTAGGTTTGAATACAGTAAGAAAAGTACTTAATTTTATGTGGAGTGGAAGACAATTCTGTACAAGGGGTATTCTCTGTGATGCATGTACATTCCTCCAAAATGTTCTATTTATGTTGTAAGAGAGACTGAAATCCCTTGAGCAGGTGTTCTTGCTATCATTGGACATTTGAATGTGTAATAGTTTTGACAGCATAGGGTCTGCTAAGGCTCAATACGCAAGGCAGAAGTTGCCATTTGTTACCATGAGTGATAAAGAGAAGAAAAACAAGGTTTTGAGATGGTCTGCATGTCTTTTTGATTTAGAGCTTTGTTATCTTTAGTAAGAAATCAGTTTAGTCACTCCATTTGTGACAAATGATTAAAGAGGTACATACTGAATGGGTGATAATATTCATTGATCAGCCCAATGCGAACAAATTAAAATTATTTTAGCAGACATCATTTTTTTTTTCATTATGCAGTCTGTTTAGATTCAGATTACATCACTGGGGTTTATTTTTACACTTGTCATTGTATTTACTTCTGAGGGGGGATAGTTGTATCTATGTAGCTATTTATAAGTGTATAGAATTTGGTGGTAATGGATTCTGCATAAGCAGTGGGGTGATCAAGGTGGGAGGAGCTTTTGAATTTAACTAGGTCAACACTGATTTGACCAGAGATAAAGTTACAACTGGTGGTGAGCAAAGCTGACTCATATTGTTAAGGACCAAAATCAGATTTTTTTTCCCCCTAGGTGGATGTGACCTAATTGATCCAGACAGTTTGTACTGATGAAGTCTAGACATTTCTGACTATATGAGCTTGAGGATGTGTAAGTCTCCCAACCGATGGAGGGATAGTTGAAGTCTAATCGGAGAACGGTGTTAGCTTAATGCACAGAGAATCCATACCAGTTAGATAGGAGATACAGTGAGAGGGAGACATAGAGGATGTCCTATTATTTGCTATGATAAGTATTTTTGTTAATATGATACTAGATGTAGTGGAGTTCCAGGTTATCTTGTCTAACAACTTTAGAGGTGCCATGTTTAGTGTCTTCATCTAATAAAGTGGGCCTAGAGGTGTGGTAGGCATTGAAACCCTGCATTGATAGGGTGATTTCATTAGTCTTGAATGTCTTACAGGTCTTTCTAACAAGTCATATATCAATGACTTCCAAAGTAAGGTGGTTTTTGTAAAGGCTCTTTAGAGTTGAGCAGCAATATCTTTACGTTAACCAAATTCTGTTTTTTTTATGCTAGAAATTTTAGAAGACTGATGTCGCCTAAAATAGCTTTATGGGGTGGACAGGAAAACATTGAAGGCATATATGCAGGCCATCCCTGGAAAAGCTCTTAGTACTGCCTGTTATCTCAACTCAGACCTATATATATTGCAGCCCTTAGAATGACACCAAATGCTAAGCCAATTGTTGAAATCAATCATATTCTTAATCTTTTGTTTGTATTCTGGCATTTTATTGAAATATAGATAGAGAGAACCAGATACAGATACACCTATAAATATAGATGCAGATATAGATACAGATATACATATACATATGGATATACATACACACAAAGACAGAGAAAAAAAGATTATTGAGTATATTTATTAATCATTAACTTTTATTTATTCATATGAGCCTGTCGGAAGTAGTACTGCAACCAGTGAACAAGACAACTGAAAGAGAGAGGAAATTAGAGCTAATCTGGAAGTGTCTTATGGCCTAGGCTACAGGAGAAAACTAAGGAAAGGAGCAAAGAGATAGAGCTGTTGTGGGCCTGAAATGGTTTCATCTTAGGTGGCTTACATGCTACTGCATAAACAGGAGAAGGATCCACTGGTATCAGTGCTTGAGGCTACCAATAATGAGTGAAAATACAAAAAGTTTAAGTAGAAGTTAAGTAAGATCAGTGAATCTGTAACAAACATGAATGCCTGAAGTTAAAACAATTTTATATAATACATGCAATAGACAGAATTAGGGAAAGGTAATGTTCAGAAGCCATTCAAAACTAATCCATGTGCGGTTATTGAGATTAGGCATGAATAATATATTTTTGAGTAACAGTTAAAAACCTTTTGTGACAGACAAGAGAATTAAGCATGGCAGGTGAAAATAGGTATTTTTAATGTTTGTTACAGATTCACTGACCTTACTTAGGAGAAACAAATGTACAAAAAGCAACCTTGACTTTGTAGGGGGAACAAGGTCAGGATTAGGAAAGATAAAACTGAGAATAAAGCTTTCTTTGAGACAAATATGTGGGTCAGATATTTGAACCCACTGAACCCAATTATTTTCAGGAATGAAAAGTCAGGTAAGCTTCAATTAGGTATGTAACACAAATCAGATTCCCCTGTCAGTGAGGTATTTTTGGGGATGTTCTGGAGAAAGCTATTAGGACATATACTTAAAAGGATGAGGCTTTGCAGTATTATAGGTAAGAGTATGACTAGAAGAGGACAGAAAGGAACTTCATTTAGGGTTTATTTAGGTACAATAAGTTAATGAACATCCAGGTGTGCACGAAATGAATCTAAAACTGCATAATATATATTATGACTACAATTAAGTAAACAGAAGTGCACAATATGGATGCTGGCTAATGAATCATAAAAGAAAATAACGGTGTGTGTGCTGAGGTGAGACCAGAATAAGCCACGTGAATATAGCTGAAATTCAGGTAACCCCATCAGTACACCATAATGTTACTACTTGTTTATCTATCAGATCATCTACAACATAGAAAGAAACAACCAAAAATAACTTTGCATTTTTTTTATTGTACATTGGGTGCCTGTTATAATCACCAGATCCAAAATTCTCTGTACAATTCATCATTACCGGGATAATGCCTGTGAGAAAGTCTTACTTTTTAACTCAGTTGTTTCCTCAAGACATAAACAAAAATCTTAATATTTTAAATCATGTCATTTACCAGCAGTAAGAATTATGGAAATGAAGCAAAATGAAGTGGTACCATACAAATAATAGCCATGATCAACTGTCCTTATTTACAATTTTCAGTTAAATGTAAAAATTATTATAGTTCACCGAATACTTAATTAAAACTGTGTGAGTGTGTGCATGTGTGCGCATCAGCGTGGTAGTGTGTGTGTGTGTGTGAGTGATGTCCATTGTTTCCTTATACATGATCTATAATACATGGTGGCCATCAAACACTGGGAATCAAAAATGGCCTGCCACATATACAGAATATGGCGGACGTTATCTAGAGACCAATATTGTAATAAGTAAGATTCATGAACAGAATAATCCATATGGCAGAATGCTACCTCAGGACATCTTTGCTAAAGTTTGTATTGAGCATGCTCAGAAGGATGTACACTTTAGCACTGCAACAAACTCCTACTCATATGCAGGTTATCTGCCAAAAGCATCACTGTCACTGCAGACTGTGTTTCATACACAGACTACATCATTCACTTGTTGCTTATGAGTAAGGGGTGGAGCTTTCTAATGATCAGCAGCTGTTCTGTGCTTTCTTGATCATGTGTTAACCTTAACCCTACTCTGTCTAGTGCAGTAGCCCCAACCCTAGTTGTTACCTTATGAAAAACTCTTTCCCTAAGACTATCACAAGTCAGACTAATTCTATATGAAGGTTGTTAAGTTTTTTTTTTTTTTTTATTCTTGTCTGTTTTGAAGTGGAGTGATCACAAAGAGAATGCTTGTGATTTTTGCATTTTTTTTTTTTCTGTGTGTGTGAGTTTGGACAAGCAGAAATTGATGTAATGTACAGCACTGATATTTCTGCATTTCGATTTTTGGGAACATATCTACAGGTGTTTTTTAATTTGTCTCTTGATTGGGTAAGCCTGCTAGACAAAATGTCATTTTCAGGGGAGACTTGGGCATGCTGACTGGTTAAGTGACTTGCTCAGTCACATAGTAGGAAAACATGGCTGGAAGTAATCAAACTGTACACTCTTGACTAGAGGAAGCAACTTGTTAAAAGCTCAGAGCCTTAATCCTCTATACTAGTTGCTATATTACATACACATACATATATATTTTAATATATATATATATATATATATATATATATATATATATATATACACACACACAGATATATACATACACAAATATATATAAATAAAATAAAATAAATATATATATATATATTTATATATATATATATATATATATATATATATATATATACACACACACACACACACATATATATATAAAATATGAATATATATATATATATATATATATATATATATATATATAAATATGAATATATATATGTGCATGTGTGTGTGTGTGTGTGTGTATCTATATATATATATATATATATATATATATATATATATATATGTGTGTGTGTGTGTGTGTGTGTGTGTGTGTGTGTGTGTGTGTGTGTGTGTGTGTGTGTGTGTATATATATATATACATTTATATATATATATATATATATATATATATATATATATATATATATATATGTATACACATATACAGCCCCCCCATACCCACACATCTATCAATATAGGGTTTACTATCACAGTCCCGAAGACCACAATTTTAAAAATAATATTCCCGAGACTATTCTATCTAAAGACCAATATATACAACTACTTGACTTGCATCCCTGCAGGACCCATGCTACCACTCATTCTTGGGTTCCCAACCAGTGCTGGCATTTGACTTCAAATCAAAGGGGGGCTGCAGGAGACAGCTGAATGGGAGGGGTCAATGGCAAGGGGTGTGGTCAACTAGAACGGGGAGGAGCTATGCTCCAAGCCACAAAAACTGTAACTTTAATTAAATAAGCTGCCCTGGGTGCCAAACTGTCATTATGAGAGTCCAATCAAGGCAAAATGAAGTGTAGAAGAAAAAAATATTGCAATGCATTGGCTGTATGACAGCTTACTTAATATCTAGATGGAAACAAAAAGGTTGAGAGGCATGAAAAAAAAAAATTAAGTACATTACTGGAATGCCAGTCAAAATCAAGTATAAGAAAAACAAGCACCACTCAACTCAAACCACTTCTCCTTGCACTGCATTTCGAGTTATAATTTATATTCAGCTTTATTAAAGTACCAAGTAACATGCTAAAAGTAGCAATCTCTGTGATACCCCACTTGTAAAATTTTTTCTTATCCAAAAAAGACCTGCTGCCTGACAATGACTATCTACTTGTTTCATGGGGAAAACATGATCAAAGTAAAAAATGAAAAGCAAACAAGAAACAAGCTCAAGATACATTGCTTAAAGGATTACTGCACAGGTTATGGACCACACATGATATATTTGCATTCTGTTTAGTTTACAGGTAAAGCCTGCAAAGATGACTGCAAGTCTCCAACAAATGTAATGAGCTTCTTAAAATAATATAGTCCTGTCCTTTATTACAAATACTGTCATATGCATTTCAATATCCAATGCTTATACGTTATCTAGTTATGTAAGTATTATCTGCATGGCAACAACAGAAAGGCTTTCAATGTTGGCAGTTCTTTAACAATATACATATTAAAGCTTACTTGCATCTTACAATCTCAGACAAGTTTACCTGATGGTCATTAAAGCATTGCTACTGAAACACAGAGCAACAGGCACTTTCTGAATAATAATAATAAGCATACATCAACGGTATAAAAATATGACAGAAACCAGAACATTCTGCAAAATGAAGGACAGATGAAAAGCCACTGTAGTACTTGGGTCTTCCTTGGAAGGGGGATACTCTACACATTTACACCACATAACTGCTCCTTTCCTTGCTTGGACACATCCAGAGTCACTACGTTGGGGAGTGGGGTGCAACAAGTATGTCACAATTTGAAATGTCTCTGGCTGACTGTGATGGCCCTGACACATTTGTCATACCTCTCAACCTCAGAGCAAGACATCTAGACAAAACCATACATAGAAGTAGAACAAAGGCCCAAAAATAAGGACAATTTGTAAATATTGCTCTTATAAACTTAGAAAGATAATAGAATAGTAGGTCTTGCATTATTATGAATTTTCTGAAGGGTATGAAATCTGAAACTCAAATGTCTGTCATTATTTCCTAACTTAAATCATTAATTATTTGACACTAATTTTGCCAAAAAAATAATTTTATGAAAAATGGAACAAAAATGTGATGCAAAAATATAAAATAGCCACACAACACAGCTGGAAACCTGTCAAAGAAGGGACACTTTTTTAAAATATTAGTACTGCTAACTTGAGCAGCTGACAAAATAAAAGCATCTACATGCATTTCTGAAATAAAAGTAATCTATTACTCTGATTATTACAGTTATTTATTAATTGTAAACCCTCCACATTTTCTTCCAAAATTGCCATTTTGCAGAGGGATTATTAGGGGTAGAGCAACATTTTGAGCCAAAATTGGGGGCGGTTGAGAGGTTTGGATATGCCTAATTCTATAAAGCAATTTATTTGCATGTACCTCCCAACCTGTTAATGCAGGAAATCTGGACAAGGTCAAATATATTGGGGGAACATATAAACAGTACAAAAAATTGTCGTGTACAAACTGAGATGGTTCATAGAATATAACAGGTCTTACTTTAGCATACATTTTTCTGAAGGTTATGAAGTCTGAAACTCAGTGTCTGTCATTATTTAGTGACTTAATTCCTAAATGATTTGCCAGAAAACCACAAATTTTATGAGAAACAAACCAAAAATAAGAAGCAAAAATCTATTCATTCTGTGAAAATCTGGACAGTTGAGAGGTATATTTCAGCCAGGGCTGTCTTTGAGTTTGCTGCCCTTCCCCTTCACAAAATCATCGTCAAATAGAGCCTTCCCCCTGCAGCCATTCCAATGACCCATTACTTGGCTATTTCACCCCATTTACCATAAACACTAATGTGCATACTGTTTTACTTCTATGATGATTTGGACTTCATTTGAAAGTTTTATTTTGCATTTTACAGCACAAACACTAAGATGCCTGCTAAACAAAGCAATGCAGTCTCACAATGAAAACAGACTTAGCATTAAAACTTCTCTGCCCTTGAAACTCAAAGTCATTGAAACAACATTGAAACCCACATTCAAAGAAAATACATTTTGCCAGTGGCAGATAAAGATTAACTTTGGGCTGTTTTCAAATCATAGGCCTCTTGCACACAAAACATACACATGCTCTTTGATACACCTTCCTGACTGTATTAAACTACATTCCTTGTACAACACAGTACAGTTGTTAGAGGGCATTTTAAATGTATTGTTTTAACATTTTTCCAGTAAACAATGAAACCAAATGCTTGCACCAATAATGACAAAACTGCAAAATTCTGAACATTTTTCCAGTAAACAATGAAACAAAATGCATGCACCAATAATGATAAAACTGCCCAATTCAGAACATTTCCATCATAAAAGTCTACTCAAACTTCTACAGTCCACCAGTATTAATAAATATGTAAAATCTCTGAAAAAGTAAAAGTCATCTAAATAATTCCACATTAAAGAAATCTGTAACTAATGAAGAGGTTGCTGCTAGCAGACAACTTTATATTTCATTCTTTCATTTACAAATAAAGTGCCTGTTGCCCTTGAGGAAAAATTACCTATGTTGCATTAAAAAATGATAAGCTAGTAATATTGCAATAGGGAATGGGCGGAAAACTGATAACAGGTTCACAGGTACTGGGTATCTTCGCCAAAAAGGACTGCAGCATCCACTCCCTTTACAACACAGTACAGTATTAGCAATGCATCTACCTACTGTGGGAGTAGAACCCACAGCCTTCTGCATAAAAAGCAAGTATACTACCTGTTGTGCTATTAACAATGCAAGCAGGCTCACCATAAGCAGCACTAAACTTTTGTTCTCCTGCAGCTCTCATCTTCTTGTAAAATCTACTTGACACTCAGCTGTATCTCTGTACTTTGCAGCACAAGAAATCTGGAAAAACCCAAAATGTATTGTTAGAATAAAATGCTGTGTTACCACCATACATTTCACTGCTAAGTATTGAACCCAGGACCCTGTGCAAAAGTCAGAGAAACATACCACTATGCCACATTTTCTGTTTTGTGAAAGAGTGGAAGACTGAAACTTAAATGGTTACCATTTAGTGAATTCAGTTTTCACCATAGCAGTCAACCTCTTAGCACAAAACACCTGAACAAAGCCAATAATGGGGGAATACAGCCCCCAAACATATTCAGTGAATTCAGTTCTCACCATAGCTCTCAACCTCTTAGCAACAAACATGTAGACAAAGCCAGTAATGAGGGAATACGGCCCCCAAATATATTCAGTGAATTCAGTTCTCACCATAGCTCTCAACCTAAGCACAAAAAACCTGGACAAAGCCAATAATGGGGGAATACAGTCCCAAAAATAGAGACAAATTTAAAATACCCATGTTATAAACTTAGAAAATTGTAGAATAAAAGGCCATGTTCTTTCTGAAGAATATGAAGTCTGAAATTCAAATGCCTGTTATTTTTATTTAACATTTGTTAACCAAGAAAGTTTGACTTGGAACAAAAGCCAATTTTCAGCAGATCAGGGAGAAACACTCCAGACATGTCTTTGTAAGATTAAAAGACATGCAGACTCCACGCAGAAAGCAGTCCAGTCAAGAATCAAACCAGAGAACCTGTAGCTGTCAGCAACAATGCTACCAGTGCACCACTGCACTACTGACTTTACCAGGAACAACAAACATACATAAAGCACAGACTTAAGAGGAACAGAACAAATATGATGCAAAAATCTGCAAATTTTTACAAATGGTGGTGGGTAGGGAATTCAGGCCCTTACCACCTGCACCCAGGGTACAGGGTTCAAGCCTGGGTATTCTCTACCCACCTTTACACACAAACACACACACAGCAAAGCAGCCTTGAATTAGAGATGAGCACTTGCTCAAGGCTGTTTTTTTATTTTTATGAATTTTTGCAGTTCCTGTTTGGTGCCTTTCCTGTGGATTTTGCTTTGTGTATATATGTGGGTGGGCAGTTTCCTTTCCACAGACTTGTACATACCAGCTCTACATTTGCACCAACTTGAGAAAGGAAGAGTCTGCCCAAACTTTGGATTCACTGCTGGTGCAATTTCAAGCTGTGCACCAGCAGTGATTTCCAATAAGGAAGCAGTGACCCAGGTGGTGACACACGTGTACTCCTGCACTACTTACTGACTGTAACTCTCACAAACAAGTACTCTGCTAACTTTACAAAGCACAGGGCAAATCTGTCAGAAACAATGACACACATTTTGCAAAACATCATCTCCCTAAATCACTTTTCAAAATTTAACCTAAAAATACAACCTTCTTCATACATATGACTAATTTCATTCAGCAAAATTAATCTTCTACAAAATATGATTTCCATGAGTTGTGATTCTACTATTTCACTGCTCTTCTAAATGAATGGCACTCATATATATATATATATATATATATATATATATATATATATATATTTATGTGTGTGTGTGTATGCACGCTTTTATATATATATATATATATATATATATATATATATATATATATATATATATATATATATATATATATATATATTCATATGGTATACTATCATGTACTCACAGCAGACTTGGTCAAATCCACTTTGCGCAAAACTCGGATGTTGGTAATGTCAAACTTCGATATAGCGGAAAAACAAATCTTATCCCTATCTTGACCTCTGTTAAAGCTTGTCCCTAGATTGCAAACACACACACACACACACACACACACACACACACACACACACACACACACACATATACAACTTAATCTCTCTCTATCTAAATATATATATATATATATATATATATATATATATAGACAGATATACTCACACACACGTATACATACATACGTACACCTAAATATATACAGTTATAGATAAAATCATTCATATTATCTTGTACCACACTCAATTTCAATTTATAAATCCACTTTTATTGCCATTTAATAGAGCAAACCTGCAACAGACTGGGGTTTTGCCTTTGGCTTTATCAACGTTTATATTCTTTAATGTTCTGTTTCAAAATGATTGAAAGGATTTTCATGGATGCTGAAGGAAGGAACACAAACAGGATCCTCATAGTGCAGTTCAGTCATAATATGGGCACATTATAAAGTTTATTACATTACTTATTTGTGCACAATGTGCAATCATGGGCCTTTATGCATACCATTTTCTGCAGTGGCAATATTATGCTACACATCAATTGCTCTGCGCCTACCTTAATTACTGAAAGAAATCAAATGAGCACAACAGAGCCACGGCTGATGCTATATTTGGACTCATACATATGCAATGTAATTGAAAAAGGCTTCTTCCTCATTGCACATCATGTAGTACTCTTTTACATTTCATTATGAAGGGTGGACGTGTGATCAGTATGTAATCTCTTTCAAGTATTGACAGGATCCATGGGTATGAAGATTATGTTGCATATCACAGTGGTGGAGTATGTGTGCATGCATGCAAGTGCAAATGTACACACAGTCATACGTGACTGTTTCTGTCTTTGTGAGCAATGTGTTTTTGGTGCAACAGACTCAGGTTTATTTATGTAATTATTTATTTACTTTAGAATATTTGAGAGTTTATATACTGAATAGCGCTTTGTTTACTTATTATTACCTCCACAACTTGCTAGGAGTTTTTTTTTTTCCTTTTAATTTTTTATGGGTTGGTGTACACCTATGGCAGCTTGGCTATATGATCCAAGTTTAATATGCTGTGCTCAGTGTTATCTGTTGTAGGCAATAGTTAGTGCATTATTCTGCTGAGTACCTTCATATGATTATCAAATCTATATCAGAGTTCATAGCTGCATGCAGTGATGCTATTCTTGAGCAATTCTGAGAGCATGTTTGAAAACTTAGTAGGTCTGTCATTGAAATTCTGGTACTTAGCAATTTTCCTTATAATGATCCATATTTATAATTTTCCCTTAGAAGACAAATAGCAAGGGTCACTACTACTATAGAACTGTGAATTTCCGTGAGTTTGTTTAAAGGTTCTCTAATGATTTGTAAATTTTCTTGAAAAATTATTTCATGCGATCATTTATAATCACATAATTGTAAGTAAAATATGGAAAAGGCTTCACAAATATACTCTCCGGATGATACAGTCCTGAGGCATATTCTTAAAGATGATGGATTAGATTTTTTCTTTCACATCACATGCAGTTAGGTTTGTGGTCCCTATTTAATGGTTTTATAAACTTTTCATGTATTACACCAATTCATTATGTGACTTTGTTTAAATTATATTGCAAGCATTGTTGGTCACTGTCAGCTTTTTGGTTTAATCACCTCTGATGCTGATGCGGGTTTTATCATGTGAACTTATAATCTACCTGCTTCAGAATACTTGGCTGCTAGCTCTTGATCTCTTTTTCCTTCTGACAGGCTAAAAGTGAAGACAGAATGTGGTGCAAAAGCTTTCATTGCTGACTCTTTCTCAGTAATCTGAAACTACTTCCCTTTGTAAATAGTCCATAACACAGATGGTTTATGTGAAATTTGGATGAGTATGTTTTCCATTTCTAGTGCCTGATAATTTCTTGTCTCTGTTCCTTAGTACAATAACAAGTCACAAGTCTGTGAATGGCATACTATGCTATAGATCCTCATTTGCATGCTGACTGTGTACATCAATTTATCTAGCTACACAGTTGCATGTGTTCCTGTTCTTTAGCATTCTGAGTGGTCTGGCTTATGTTCACGAATTATGTAAGGCATGGTAATTGAAAAGGCTTTGATATTTAATGCCTTTCCATAACTTACAAAAATTTGACAGTTATGAGCAATAACAGTTTATAGAGAAAAGACAATGGTGCAAAATTCAGTTAGTTCAAGTTCTGTAAATAGTCCAAAAGCATTTATCAAAGGCTGACAGACTTACAGCTTATTTTAATTCTAGTTAGCCCTTGATATAGACTGAGTGAATAAGTGCATTGCCAATAACCAGTTTGTAATAGCTTTCTATTACTATTTATATTAGAGACATTGATGCATTTTAAGTCTACATCTGTATCACAAATAGATGAACAGGCCCCAACATGTAGAATATATAGTAAGCCTCTTTAAGAGATTGTCACCACTAGAGAGACAGGATGTAAAGTTATATGTACCGGTTTCAGTGGACTGTTGTACAGTAAGAAAACAGAGTGGAAGACTTAGCAGAACTTCATTTCATGCCTATATGATCTGTGTTATGTTTGAATCAAAATGCTAAATTGTATCAGAAATCTACCAGAATCACTATAAGTGAAGCAAAAAGTGGAGAGTGCAGTGAAGAGTCCTGTGTGTGGCATTTGTGGAAAACTTGTCAATTTTGTTATAACGGGATTATAGATTATTTAGGCCAGTCTTGTGAAGGTCGGTGAGAATATGAGACTATGAGATCCATATAGGAGGGAAGAAAGCAGGGTGAGATCTGGCAGTGGCAAGCCTGGCATTGTGGGTAAGATATTGCCTGGCCTATATAAGGTGCCAAGCTTGATGTGTATTTTTTTGTCAAAGAGACATGTTTTTTAAAAGTTAGATTCTCATCAATAGTGACACCTAAGAGTTTGGTATGAGTTGTTGGTTCAATTTTGGTTCCATTTGAAGAGAAGAATGACAGAGAGGTTTGACATGGTTTGGATTTTCTATGTTTGAAGATTATTAATTTAGTTTTATTAAGGTTTAGGATTAGCTGATGTTGGGATAGGTATTCTTCTGTTTTGGAAAGATGATTGCATTTTCAATTGAAGTTGCAGGGGAGTGGTGTAGAGCATATAAGGGTTGCAGTTAAAAGACTATGAGATGACATGTGAATATAAAATCAAGAGATTTGTCAAAAACAGTTTGGAAATAATTTATAACAGGAAAGAGATGCATGAACACCATGATACTGATAAATTAAGCATGTGATACAGTTATAAATGACAGAAGGAAATATCCTGAACTGTGACAGTTATATACACAATGAGGCAAAAGAAGCCATTGTGCTTAAACATGTAAAAAGTAAGCATGACTTTGTAACCAAAAGAAAACATGTGAGGCAACAATGCTACAAAAAAATATATATTTCAGCACACAGTACATATGGAAATAGAGAATTGTGTCTGTAAACATGGAAGTAACAATTACAGGAAGGAAGATCAGTCATTGATATGAAGAGAGAAACACAATCTTCAAAGTATAGTGTTCAAAATAGGTATTAGACAAACTATTATATAATGTCCAGTCAAGCTTTCAAAGTGCTTACATTGTAAGAAGTAAGTGGAAACTATCCTTGTGCAAGTTGCAAACTTATTTATGTCATAGGTGTCATTGGGTAAAAATTATTAATCAATGACTTTAAGCTTGTATCTATGAATTTAAGCTTAAGACATACAAAATTCAGTTTCAGACAACTGGAGCAAAATGAGTAATCGAATAGATTGTTTCACTAACACTATAAAATAAAAACCTACGCCTGTCACATAAAATAATGAATAAAATCAGTATTATAAAGTTAGTTTATTAAAAAGAATAGCTGAGCACTTTTGCAGCAATTAAAACATTGGATAAAATTGTTATGAAAGCACTCACCTGTTACATTGATTAAATGAAGTGACTAGCAAGACAAATGTTATGACACCGAAAATGTATGATGCATATGCAAATAATGATTTGCTTTCTTAACCATGAAGATTGATTTACTTGAATCAGATGCTTGGAAAACTAAAGAATATTCAAAATGGTCCTGCTGTTGTGCTATAATGCATATACTAAGGAAAGTCCCAATGAAAATAAATTAGAATTAAAACCCATAGCAGGTACACAGAATAGATATTTCAGGGTTGATTAAGAAACAGGGTATGCCTGCTGATCACATGAATAGTATTGCTACCATGTTCAAGCCTAGCAAAATTTGCATATTCATAAATCTGTACAGCTGAACAACCTTATAAACTGCAAATATTAGAGTCTTTCTATTATTAAAGAAGTTGTTGCTAGTATAACAAATGCAAATTTGTTTACTTGTATTATGATGAGAAAGTGGAAAATCAAGTTAAGTAAGCAACATTCCAATGGAATTATTTAATAGCACAGTAGGAAAATAGAGAGATTGTGTAAACTTAACGATTAGCATTTTTCAGCATCTGATGGTTCACACAACTGTCATACAAGGTACTGATGGGTTTGATGATGCGAGTGTCAATGATGGTATTTTAAAGGCATTGATGCTGCTTCTAAAATCACTGATAACATTCTGGTTTAAGAGTATTACAAGAAAAGAGCATGACAGAAGACAGATTCTATTAATAAAAAAACAAAAAACTTTGTATACTCTAACGCTGGGGTAGACAAGTGTAAAATAAAAGATAAGAGAAGTGGTTCACATTTTAACTGAGTATGCTTTTACCACCTGGAGAGATAAACAAGTGTTAATGAAATTTATTTGTATGTTACATTATATTTTGAAGTCAATTTTATATTTGCTTAAGATGAGTATACCATTGAATAAATTAGTAGAACAAGATGTGACATGGTCTTGAAGTAATGATCAATAAAGCCATCTCTAGGGCTCCTCTACTGTATTACTGTGCTGTGAATAAGACTGGTATATTATAAGTTGGTGCCACTAAAAGTTTATATTGAAAATGCAATTTTGCAAAATAAGAGACATTACCTGTGGTTCAATATTATTTATTAAATGACAGAAAGGATTTGTTCAACTTGAAAGAAGTTGCTTCCACTCATTTATGCCTATGAAAAATTTTACCAATAAGTTCATGGAGAAAGAGCTAAAGTTGAAAGTCACGATAAATGAATGAAGAACATGGCCAATCAATCATTGTACAAGGTATCATCAAGGTTGTAAAGACTGCTGACACATCTGCTAAAATGTCACTTTGAAGTTAGTTATAAGCCAATATATCCAATGCAGATAGCAGATGCTGAATCATTCATAGCTGCATAAGCAGAAAGATCTGCTTAATGCTTCAACATGTGTTGTTAGTAAAAAGAATATGCCATAATTACATGTTTTTATATATATATATATATATATATATATATATATATATATATATATATATCAATTGGTTAAATTCATCTTATGACTGAATTTTATTGCTTATTTGATTTCATTGTGTTTGCAATTATAAATAAAAACCTATGCATCATACCTTTCAACCTCTTAGAGCAAAAAATCTGGACAAAGACATAAATAAAATCTGGACAAAGCCATAAATAATGGGGGAGACAAAGGACCAAAAATAGGGATACTTTTTAAATCTTGCTCTTACAAACATTAGAAAGTTGACAGAATAACAGGTTTTGCATTAGCATGAATTTTCTGAAGGAAATGAAGTCTAAAACTCAAATGTCTGTCATTATTTTCTGACTTCAACCCTCAATGATCTACTAATGATTTGCCAGAAAACCATAACTTTGTGAGAAATACTTTAAAAATATGAGGCAAAAATCTGGACATTCTGCAAAAATCTGTAAAGCTGAGAGGTATGCTATGCATAACAATGAATTTGAGGTAAACTGGGGAAGATTCAAATATGAAATCATTGAAAGCCTTTACCAGGAAAGTTTAGTCAGAACATAATAATGCTCATTTAATGATGGAAAAGATATATAAAAGATCTGTTGTTCAAAGAAGACACTCTTGTTATGTCAAATCAGATATTAAAAGAAATGTTACTGAGAATACACAAGTGTCACTTGGGAATAGTCAAGTGTAAAGGAACTGCTTGTAATATATTATTTTGTTAAGGACTGTTACTGCAAATAGGAGACAAAGTTCAGTACTTTGTTGGGTATAAAGTATATCACAGTACTAAGTCAACAGATGTGGTCATGTCTGATGGAGTTCAAGAAAAACACACGGACTAAATCTTGTACTGACTTGTTCCACTGTTAGAAGTTCATTCATTTACATATGCTGACTACTACAAAAACATTCTGCAGGATATAAAGTTAAATGATTACATGTCAAGGTATGGCAAGTGCATTGAAAGGGGGTTTATATCACTTTGTCAAATCTCACATCAGAGAATACTTCTTCATCGAGTACCTGTTAATTGAAGTGCTTAGTCAGCGAACATACTTTTCAGTGATTTTTTTTTCCTAGGGCAAACCAATGGTAGGACTCCCTAGCAGACATGAACAAAATCATAAAACTTAACATCTACCCAGGTTGGGGACCTACACCCCCAACTAAATATCCCAGTTCTGAAATCATACTACAGTGGGGAAAAGGGCAAATTCCAGATGGTGGCCAACCATTGTTTTGCCCTAGGAAAACTTCTGCTGAAAAGTCCATTGGCTGAATAGGAGCTTCAATAAATAGGTGTTCAATGAAGAGGTATTCACTGATGTGGGATTTGACAAAGTAATATAGACCCCATTGAAACATACAGCTTTATGACATAGGATACCATGGACTGTTATGTCGCACCATGAGTCACAACATACTAATTCTTAGTTTAAGATTTATTTTAGGAAAAACAATAGAATCCATGCATGTTTTTTCTACTTTTAATTATGAAGAACCCAACAGTCAAACAGAATGATCAATGCAGACTATGGAGCAGTTTTACTGCTCTGTGAAAAATTCATCAACTGTCTTTTAGACTTACTTGAATATAGAAATTGCCCCAACTGTCTCTTAGAATTTAGTTTCCACTGAAATCACTTTGGAACAAGTCATTGAATCCCTATCAAAGGCTAAAAATAATACTTCCATCTTGGTGACAAGCAAACACTGTCTGAACCTCTACTTAAAATATTCAAACTGAGTCTATCGACAGACTTTGCTCCTGATCGCTGGAGAATAAACACTGTGATGCCCCTATACAAGGCTGGTCTTTCTAAAGGCCCAATTAATTATAGAACAATCAGCCTCACCAGTCTTATATGCAAAGCCATAAAACATATCATAGCAGAACTTATTTATGCAGATATAGGCAACCTAACTGACTAAGATCTCAATCGCTTTTGATTTGTGAAAAGAAGGTCCTGTCTCCTGAACCTAGCAAGTTTCATTGAAAATTTTATAAGGAAAGTGGACAGTGATCCCTCTATGCACACTACTTATCTTGATCTGTCCAAGGCACTACCTGCCCACCTCATGCTGGTATTATTGAAAAATTAGACACATTTAATATATATATCCCTGCATTGTCTGCTGGAATGCAAATTGGCTATTCAATAAATCACAAGTTGAGAAAGTTGATGGCTCCCTTTCTGAATCTAAAATTGAGTCTAGTGGGGTGCTACTGGGATCAGTTACTTATTTTGAAGGCATCCAAGCCAATATTTCAGAATTGTGGTTGGCCATGTTTGCTGATGACTTCAAACTGAGCACTGTGTGCTTATCCACTTGCAAAAAACAATCCTAGCGATGGATGGAATATGTGCATACATGATATATCAAAAACTCTCTCAACTAAATGAATAAAAAAGTGCAGCACAGTAGCATTTCACAGAAAAGTTGCTTCCACCTCATATGTTATAAATGGTACTTCTTTTCAGGCAGATATGGTCAGAAAAGATCTAGGTACTTATGTCACTAACTCTCCTTTGATCATCATGGTTCCACCATAGTCAAGAAATCTTATCTGGCCAAGTTGATTTTTCAAGGGAGTATCTTCAAGGTCCTAAGTTGTTATCCTACCAATGTACTCCTCTTATCAGACCCATCACTAAATATAATACCCCTTTTGTATGTACAATCCAAGTGTATTACTCAGTTGGAAGGTCTTAAATCATCTGCCCTGATGGGTTAGCATGATCCTCCTCACACTCAGTAGCCTACAGGTTACTGTGAGATGACCTGTGTCTCATTTATTGGCTATGAAAGACCAAGTCCTGTGTGACCTCATATTTCTTTGCAAAACCAATGGAAACACATACACTAAGGTCCTAAATCTACACTAACAAATAAGCAAAACTTACTGGAGGGAACAGTTTTTGACTCAATGTATTCCTAGCCTATGGAATAAGTTACCACTATAGGTCAAACAAAATACTGCTTTGGCTACCTTTAAGGCTAGTCATGATTATTGGACACATAGACACATGTTTATACCAGGATTTAATGTGCAGCCAGGAAATATTTGGGAGGTGAGCACTGTTAAGTGCTTGAAAAGAGTCTATTTAAAGATGTATATGGCCTGGTATCATATGGTCCCATTCATTTACACCTAGTGTGTTCCTACGGTTCTACCTCACTTAAACGACATGCCAGAACATCGACATGGAAATCGCGAGCCCCAGAAGATCGACAGTTCAGAAGACCGACGCGACGGGACCCAGAAGATCGACAGTGCAGAAGACCAACCCGACGGATAAAAGCACTGACGCCGAGGATGCCGACATGGGAAAAGGCTGTGTAAGTATGCGGTAGTGACGGACGTTAGGGTGCAAGTAAGGTAAGTGTGGATATTGACGGTCTGTGGGGATAGGGGTGGGTTAAGTGAGTTAGGGTTAGGGAGCGGGTCAGGTAAGTGTGCGGTAGTGATTGTGTTTGGGTTAGGGGCGGGATAAGTGAGTTAGGGTTAGGGAGCAGGTCAGGTAAGTGTGCGGTAGTGATTGTGTTTGGGTTAGGGGTGGGATAAGTGAGTTAGGATTAGAGAGCGGGCCAGGTAAGTGCGCGGTAGTGACGGACCTTAGGGTTAGGGTTTGGGTTAGGGTTGTAGGTAGTTGTGTATGTGAGGTTTAGTGTGGATTTGTAGGGATTTTGGTGTGCTTGTGTTGTGTATGTGGTTTTTGCACGGGGAATGTGTTTTGTTTGTTGATTGTGGTGTGTGAAGTGTATGAGGTTTTGTGTTTGCGTACCGTCGGTTATTTCGTTGTCGGGCATGTGGGATTTTGTGTTTTTGTACTGTCGGTTATGTGGTTTCGGTGATTGCGTTGTCGGTGTTTTGGTGTTTCGTTTATGTGAGGTAGAACCGTTCCTACATATTAAAGAAAAATATGACAAAAGACTGTCTAGATTAAACACTTTTTTTCTTGCTGAGCAGAGAAAACAAAGCAAAATAATAAAATACAGTAAGTATAGATTGAATTATACTAATACAAATCTATGAATGGATGATATAAATATTATAGTCCACAGTACTCTTTACAGAGTAAGTCAGAAAACACGCACTTTACATAATTATGCAGTAATATAAATACATTAGGCTAACAATTCTCTGGTAGAAAGAAACTGAAGGAATAAATGAGCTACATAATTATATTTAACAAAACACATTCAAGACTTATGCAGATACAACCAAAACGAAAGTTAGGATCTGCAAACAAACTGAAACCACATCAAAGGCAGTCACGAAACAAAACCTTTCGCCACCAGGAAGTCAGCCAAAGCTCTTTTATTACAAAACCAAGTGAACAAGGCTGAAAGCCAACCACCTAAACATGTAAACGCCTTAATCCTCAAAATAACAGACAGTATGCGTTTTTGTCAAATTCCCGACTTCATCAGATACAAACTAAGTATCTGCCATCCTATTAAGAGGCGAATTGAGCAGACCAGGTTTTGTTACCATAATATAAGGTAGGACATAACTAAAATTGATAAAAAAGCAGATTGGTGAAAGGGGTAATTGCATCACGTGGTGAAAAATTAAACATCTACTTGCAGCTATTTTTCTTAAGATGAGTTGCCAGCAGTGACCTATATAGCTAATCCAGAGGATTGTTTGATGTCGGAAGATAGAACACTCCAGGACATGAGGCAAAGAATCTAAAATGTATGATCACTTTATCACTTTTTGTAGTACTACTGCATTGTTTGTTTGTATCCTGAATTTGAGTTGTGGGGATGGGGAAACTGCTTGCCATCTTTTTTACAGAAGGGTGACTGAAAAAGTGGTGATTTGGGCTCAGAACATCCACATGGTAATGCAGAGAATGGTGATCCTTGAATATGTTTATCGGATGGAGACTTACTGAAACACGTGGATGGAAAAAAAGAAAGCATTTTCACTTATTTTACATCATTTCAGATATATTCAATGTATTCATGCATGCATCATGCAGTTATCAGTGGGTTATGTCATGTTATGCCCAACAGAGTCCATTTGCTCCAGCATTTCAATGAAGAAAGGAAGCAGGATAGGGAATCCTCATAAGAAGGGTTTCCCTGTAAAGGCACCACAACTCATAATTACTCTAAAGGGTGAGTACAGTAGACTTAAGTGTGCAGTGTGAACTGTTTTTGAAAAACACTGATTTCACAAGAGTATTTTGTTATAATGTTGCATTGCATGCTGGAAAAGGCATGAGTACAATCCAGGTGGAATGGTGCATCCAATTAGCATGACCCCAATGCCCACAATGAACCTGGCAGAGGTCTAAACCACAAACTTGTACATTCATCCTTACAGTAATGACACCCAAGAATGTACCTCTTCCAGCATGCTAGCACTGGATACATTGATTTAATTCCTCCTCATCACACTGACTTTGTCATACATCTCCTATTTACACCTGTTGCAAAAGTGAAAATTACCATGCTTAACAGGGTCACATTCTAGACATAGTATGAATGCCATACTTATCTTCTCTTCATCCAAGCACAGATTGAGGTCACGACCTAGCCCCTACCATCTGAATATCAGCATTCATTGACATTTCTAATCATGTTTTACCCATCCTGTCAGTGTCTAGAGTTTCGTCTTGGCTCTCACTCATAGCTTTGCTGGAAATGAAGTTGTCACAACACATGCAGTTACCCTGTCAGTGACTGATGCCCCCAGGCCCCTTATATTCAACTGGAGTGATAAAAGCTACACTTGCACATCTAAAATCCAGTCAGGCGGAAATTAGCATCTACCAAATTTGTTTATCAGTATTCTATTTCTTCAGCTTTCAACAGTTTGTTATTATTTGGTCTTTAGCCTCAAGTGACCAAGGAGCGAACACTCCTCATTCCAGCAGTCTGTCTGCAGTCAGGAAAGATGGTGTTGCCTACTTTTCAGACTGCCATACTATTTTGTTCATCATACCCTATGTGAACAGGCCCAGGTAACTGCTCTAACTACTATACTATATGTCATGCTCATTATGGTTAGTCACATGATGTTTCAGTTTAAGAATTACACCATAGAAGAACTGCAATGAATGACTAGATTGGCTTATCGCCTAGGCCATATTTTTTTCTGCTGACTTCTGTCAATCTGTCCTTCCTGCCTTCTGTTTGACCAGGCTTGGTATTTCTATTATTACAGATGGTTTTCAGTCAGGGCTCACTGTTGCTAATATCCTGTCTTTCCAAATCCCTACGTTTAGTTTATGTTCTGATTTCATTATCTTGTTACAACCTTTACTCCTAACTGTGGCTGAAAATGGGATTGTGATCAGAACAGCTATTTAGAAAGACACATCTTAAACATATAAATTAAGCATTTATTTTTTATTGCAAGTACTTAGAAAATTCCCCCTGATATTTGCTTAATTCGCAGTAACGTCAAATGTTAAGGTTATTTTTTTATTTTATTTTATTTTGCTTTCAGTAGCTAACTGTTGCTAAAATGACATTACTTTGCAACAGTCTACTTTTGAAATGTCATTAAAAACAGTCACACCTAATCACAGTTGTTCTGACTAATACAAATCAATTATATATATAAGGGATGCTTCCCTATGTGCCCTGATTTTCAAAATATCATAGATCTCTAAAACCTATTAGCATCACATCATACTGTAAAGTATAAGGTGACTACTATTAGGATTTGTATGCAGGTGCTGTAATATTATCGTGAGTTACAAAAAGCCATCCAGTGGATTGCATATAAATTAATAGAAACAGCTCTGAATAAAACATGATTTTATCAGAGTACTATGTCTGTAGTCATCTTAAAATTATAATCCATTACTTTTTGAAATGCTAAGTTCATTAGGTCAAAGTATGTTGAATTAATTTCTCAGGAATCTCAAAATACAGACTAGTTACTCTGAAGCTATGTATCACCTGTTCTGAAAATAAACATAGTACCATGCGAAAAATGCTTTCTCTTTAAAATTTTATGTTTTGCCTGCAAGGGCAAATGAAAACAGTTCATGTTTGTAACTGCAATTGAATTTCACAAATGCAAACGCTTTAAGATGCCAAATGTTGTTATTAATATTATCTCTACTACTGCTCTGACCTCAGAATGTTCAAATAATGCATATCTTTATTTTAAATGAAGGAAGCATCATCTGCTAACAACCTGGAGAAATTTCAATTCTCCTTACAACCTCTTCTGAGGACCCTCAAGGTGAAAGCAATTTTCTGAGTATGCGTGACAGAGTTAAGGATGGATGAACTTTTAAAAATGGATTTTACCCACTTCACATCTCAGAACATTGACAGTCTAGCTCCTACTCAGGCCAGCATTTTTACTTTAATGGATAAAATATAAAAAGTATGTCTCACATGTCATATGTGACAGAACTGTAATGCACAGTTATGGTAGGGAGATGCTATTTTTTTAAAAGACTGACATCTCTTGCCACTATCAGTTTCCCTAAAGAAACCACAAAGACATATTCAGATATGTTGAAATTGGGATTCTTTCTTATCTTATGAAATCCTGTAATGTGATGGGATTTTTTCAATTAAACTAGTTTTAAAGAATTCAATGATAATCCGAATAATTCACATAATTTAATTTTATTTATTCTCCCAGTAGACATTTCAGTAACTTACGCATTTCAACTAATAGCATAAAATACACAGAACGTCTGCACTCAGCATCACGTCACGTGCAACAGTCTCACTAGGGATAACACAGTGGTGTGATCTTTTTGATAGTTTAACTTTATTCAAGGAACATATTATTTATCTGAGCATGTTGACAACTAATAAAGTTGCAGTGGATGCAATGAATTTGCTGATAGCAATTGCAGCACCAAAAACATATTACAAGAAAGACAAGCCTTTCAATCATGCTGACAAGTGTTTATATCAGATGCATAATTTCTACTAGAATGTATATAGCCAGTAATCAATAAATTGTAGCATATCATTATCATTCGCATGTAATTCAAATTAGTTTGGGCCTACTGCAATTGCACTGAATGGGTTTTATCTGGCCTTGTTTTATCCAAGTTTGGACCTGACAAAAGGTGATTGACTTGGAGATGACTGTACATTATTTTGATCTAGCTGGTTAAGTTTGCTGTTCCTTGTGAGAAAAAGGAATGGTTGCGCCCCTGCTTGCTTAAATTGTCTGTTGGTTCTCCTGAATTTTGTTTTGTAATTAGCTGTCTTCTGTTTATACTGCCCTTATTGGCCATTTTAAGTCTAGTCAATGTTTGTCAAAGGTGAGAATCAAACGTTGCTCCTTGTGTTTGTGAGGTAAATACTTTAATTATTATGCCACCCCCCACCCTAAAATGGTTAAACTGTGAGCACCAAGAATCAAACCCTGCAACTTGTATCCATCCATCAATTCACAACCCCGTTTTCCCATTCTTGCTCATGGGGTCAGGTTGTCACTGCTCTCTGTTGTTCCTTGTAACATACTGCCACTTTTTCCTTTTAGGCAGATATTTGCCTCACACACACACAGATATATACATATATTCATGTGTGGGAAGCAGTGATTCATATTAAGGAGTAGTGTACTGAGTACTGTTGCAATATAATTTCAAGTCAATGTCAAAGTCAATTCAAAGTAAACTTTATTGCCATTCAGACTCCACAACAAGTGCAACTAAACAAAATCACATTACTCCAGCCTCTATGTGCAAACATCTAACATGTACAACAACTCACATTACTACATTTAGACATTCCTATTACATAACTACATAATATTTACTGTTTTATATATCAACATATATTTACTAAGCTAAAGAGACATGGTATTTATTGCACAGATTTCCACAGCTACTTCTTATTGCACAGGATTCTATTGGTACTAGTCTAAGGGAACACAATATTTATTGCATAAAAATTTCACAGCTGTCACTTATTGTACAGGATGCTGTTTTAGCATCGGTAGATATTGCACAGAAATAAGATTATACTCTGTTGGATTAATTCCACAGTATATTTAAGAACTTTTATGGTTATTGCTCGCAAATATGCTTCTCACTCATTATATTACTGACCGTCTCTGATGCCAAGCAAGATGTAAGTTGATATTGGAGTTCAGCAGCCTGATGGCCAGGGGATCAAAGCTTCTGAAAAATCTGTCCAATGTATGCTATGACAACGCCTCCTAGATGTTAGGTTCAGGAATAATCCATATGTAGGGTGAGTGCAGTCCATGACTATTTTCCTGGCTTTGTTGAGACAACGAGACTGGTGTAAATCTTGAATAGATAGTAGAATGGTCCTGGTAATCTTTTCTGCTGCCTTCACCACTCTTTGGAGGGACTAGCAGTCTGCGGTGGAGCAGTTGCCATGCCAAGCTGGAAAACTGTCAGGATTCTCTCAATTGTGCCCCTTTAGAAGGTCATGAGAACTGGGGCTGGTAGATTTTCTCTTCTGAACTTTCTCAGAAAGTATAGGCATTGCTGTGCTTTCTTGACAACAGCATTTGTGTTCCCAGACCAAGCCAAGTCTTCCGAGATGTGCACCCTAAGAAACTTGGTGCTTTTTACCCTTTCCACTGTTTCGCCATTGATTGTGAGTGGGAAATGTTTCTTATAGTTTCTTCTGAAATCCAATATTACCTCTTTGGTCTTATTTACATTGACTGCCAGTTTATTGTTACCACACAAAACTATCAGTTGTCTCACCTCCTCTCTATAGGCGGTTTCCTCCTCATTGCTGATGAGACCCACAACTGTGATATCATCTGCAAATTTGATTATATGATTATGGACATTTTATTTTATTTTTTGCATTTAACTAAGATTATCACACAGGGTATGAGAATCCCTTTGAAATGAAGGCCTGGGAGTCAAATTCCACGTCAACAATAACAATATACTATACAAGCTTTACATGGCAAATAACATTTCTAATATGTAATATGGGTATACAGGCTACATACATGAATGACATGACATGCAAGTCTTTATATATAAAATTCTCATTTTTATAAATGTGAAAAACATGCATTCACAATGTAGCTGTTTATGTTGCATAAAATAATATGCCTGAGAGCATATGCACATTTCATCATGGGGATGAACATTGGTGGTTGATTCAGGATGGTCTTGGGTGGTGTTTAAGATCTGCTTTAAAAGTTTGTAGCTGTATGATCCAACCATGTCTTACATACTGGGCACTTTAATGGTTCCTAGGCATATACTGGACTAATGACAGCTAGGACGCTTATAAGCCTAGCCATGCAACCAAAATGTGACCCACAAATTTGATTTATAAATGCAGTGATTTACTGACTGCCTCTGTCCATCAAAGACATAGGAGCCAGTGCAGGGGTGAATGTCCGATTACGCATTCATTGGTTCAAGTTGGGCTTAAATAGGGCTAGGAAGGAACTCTGCTTCCCATGGATGGGGAGTCTGTTCCAGAGAATGGAAATTCTGATAAACATATCTGTCGCAGCCACATGTCCAATTTATGTCACAAGCAAAATTTAGGTCCCCCAATCCAGTAGTTCTAGTAGTTTTGATCTGTTTTTTTTTTTTTTTTTTTGCAGATGCGTACAAAGCCATAGATAAATAAAAGTAGGAGAAAGGCCTAAAAGTACAGACATTTTTTACACATTGCTCTTACAAGCTTACAAAGTAGATAGAATAACAGGTTTTGCTTTATCATGAATTTTTCTGAAGGGTGTGAAGTCAGAAACTCAAACGTCTGTCAATATTTTCTAACTTCAATCTTTAATGTTTTGCCACTAATTTGCCAGAAAACCAAATTATTTTTGAAAAACAGACCAAAAATATGAGGCAGAAATCTGGATGATCTGTGAAGATATGTACAGTTGAGAACTTTGGTGCAAAAATGTCATCAAAAGTGGGTGTAGGGATGCCTTGTATGTCAGGTAAAGATCACCTCTCAGAAGTCTGCATGATAGCAAGTAGAGAGACAGGGTGTAGAGGCAATCAGCATAGGACATTACATTGTATTTACTCCCTGCATTCTTTTTATAAGGAAAGTTTGTGGGCATTCCAGTTACTGTATGTGTCTGAGCAAGTACATACCAAACGGGGCATTACACTCTTTGATGGGTCTGATGAAGGCCAAGTACAGTGGTATCATGATCTCTCTGGACCAAGATGCCATGCTCTTGCTTATAAGTTGATGAACACAGACGTAATTTCTTACTACCTTGGACACATGTTGATCGAAGGCTAGTTAATCATCTACATGAGTTCAGAGATATCCGACAAACGAATCAACTTTTAAGGGTGTTTTATTGATGATGTTGATTCCTCGGATGATAGACTTCCCAAAAGCATAATGCATTTCTTCATACTGAGTTTTAAGCCATGGCTTTGGCATCAAGCTTTTGTCTGTATTAGACCTTCCTGAAGGGTGCTCTCATCTTGGGGGTTTCAATGTCTGCTCCCAGTTTGCAATCATCTGCAAACTTGATTAGCCACAGGCTTTTGACACTGGCATTGACATCTGAAAAGTGGAAGCCAAAGAGTAGGGGGTCCAGCACAGAGCTCTGGGGACTCCACTGGTAACTGACCTGTTTGTGGAGGTGGCCTCAATGAGTATAATGTCCTGTGTTCTAGCAGTGAACCAGATAACTATACAGCATATTATAGACAGGTTTACACCTAGTTGAGTATGTTTGTAGACAATGCCTGAGTGGGGTATTGTATTAAAATGCTTTAGCAAGATCTAGGTAAACACTACGCACCATTTTCCCCTCATCTATTGCTTTAGTGATCTTTTCAAAGTCATTGACCAGATTCAGTAAGCATGACCTTCCTTTGATAAAGCCAAACTGGGATGGATCAAGAGTCTCCATGATATTTCTTTTTGTGGCTTTCCAAATAAGACAAACTAATGGGTCTGTAGTTTTCAGGATCAGTTGAAAGTCCTCCATGAAAAGGGATGACAGTTGCAGTTCTGCATTCACATGATACAAAGCCTGTTTTGAGACTATAGTTAAAATAATGACTCTAGTGGTCCTGGTAAGTCATATTTTAGACTATTCAGGAGACATCCTGTTATTTGTGGTACATTAAGGCTTTGTTGCTGGCTTTAGTGAGTGCAGCCAGTACATGGTCCCTAATTAAATTTGGAGGAGTTAAGTTTGAGGGTATTTTTAAGGGGATGGTTGGGGTTGGGGGGTAAATTTGAAACTGAATTTGTCCTCTAACCGATTGACTATATTGCCAGGCTCAGTGAATGTGGCACCATTAGTCACCATTGCTATGTGCTGCCCTTAAGGTTTCTGACATAGCAGCAGAAGGTCTTATGGGTATCTTTAACATGGGAGGTTATCGTAACTTCAAAGTCAGCTTCATTTGACCTAATTATCTCTCTTAGTTGCTGATTCACTTTGATGAGAGAGTGTCTATCTTTATATGAATTACCCTTTATGATTTTTGCCATATTTGCTTTCCTTTTGCTGTATATCCTGTTTAATTTGGTATGTCACCAGGGCAGTTTATTTCTAGCGATAGTCCTGGGCTTACTTCTGGTAGGTACAGCAACCTTTATGCAGCCACTGACATGGCTGCAGAGAGTTTGAGAGCAATTCAGTACAGGTTGCTGTGTTCTCTGGGTTTGGAGAGGCACCAAGTTTTGACAATCCATCACTTAATAAAAGGTAATTTGCCTTGGAATAGTTCCTAACTCTTACTGGTTTTAATGGGATTACAGAGTTGATTTTAAGTTCAAAGGAGACAGCTTTATGGATGGTCCTTACCAGGGGGATGTGACATTGGGTAGGTGCAGCATTCTGCCATATTTGTAAGCACACGTTCCAGTATGTCGGAGCCTTTAGTTGGTTATTCACTTTTTGGTGAAGTGTGTTTGTATTTATGAAGTCCAAGAATCTCTGTGCCTGTAGATTTGAGGCTATGTAAGATTCCCACTCTATATAGAGGTAATTAAACTCTCCCATGAGTGGGGTATTAGGTTTGAGGTTGAATGGTAAGTGTTTCCAATAGGTCCAAGCGTGCATTGTGAGCTTCATGGGACACAGAGGACGACCTATAGCTGGCTAGCATATTTACATAATTTTGTCTATGATAATCTACACATGGAGGAACTCCAACACATCATTCTTTCTGATTACCCTAGAGGTATGCTTATTATTAATGTATATTGAGGCACCTCCTGCTTTAGCCCATATCTGTGCAGCTACTGGTCTAAACATGTGAAAGGTGATAAAACCTTGGATTGCCAGGGAACTTTCTGCTGATTTAAATCATGTATCAGTAACTGCACAGATGTCTACATTCTCAAGTGTGATGAGGTATTGGAGGGAGTAGAGTTTTTTGTTTAGGCTCCTGGCATTGAGCAGTAACACCTTGAGGTTTAGTTGAGTTGATTTTTATTGTTGATAAGTCTCTCAATTTGGCATTGCCTAAAAAGGCACTCTGGGGTGGATAATGTTTTAGTTGGTATTTGAAAGTCTAGAGGATAGAGGTGAAGACCATGACTGGAAACCAATGTGGTCTGTTAATCATGTCTTCCCAAGTTTACAAATACTGAAACCCCTTAGAATGACACCAGGAAAGACAGACAGTTACTGAAATCAATCAATTTTTGCTGATATTGTGGAAGCATTCTTGGTGATGGTAATTATATGCTGCACAATATTAACATACCAGCTTGAGACACACAGTCTGAAATCTCCGTAATGTTTCTTCATATAGTCCAGGAACGTAAATATCGGGTCATTTACGCATACATGGACTATAATGGAATCATACTGGTACCTGTGGCATCATGACTTGAGTGCATGTGTGATTTTGGCAGATTCTAGCTCTAGATAAGCACCAAACCCTTATCTTCCCCTTAATTAACCTGGTTAGAGGAGCATCAGTATATGGGCGGCCATGGTGGTGCAGCGGTTAGCGTTGCCGCCTCACAGCAAGAGGTTCTCTGGTTCAATTCTCGGCTGGGGTGCCTTCTGTGCGGAGTCTGCATGTCCTCCCTGTGGTCGTGTGGATTTCCTCCAGGTGCTCCGGTTTCGTCCCACATCCCAAAGACATGCAGGTGAATTGGACACTCTAAATTGGCCCTAGGTGTGGGTGTGTGCATGTGTGTGCATGTGTGTGCCTTCTGTGGAAGGTTGGGCGCGGGGCTGGCAACTCAACACCGTAAAATTCCACTGCCAATCATGAGCGGACAGATGATTAGCGACCCCTAACTGGGAAAAAGCCAAAAGAGGAAGAAGAAGAGGACCATCAGTATGTCTTACAATGGAGTGCCCTATGATGAGAGTTCTTGGAAGAGTGTTTGCTTGCCTTAGGGGCTTAGTGTTTTGGGCTCCACTAAGTGTGAGTGCATGTTTGTTGTTAGATGCTTTTTCTGAGTGCCTCTAAGCTTGTTGAGGCATAGCTTTGACAACTGGTGGTCTAGGCAATCTTTATTCTTTAGTAAAATTGCTTTTAAGTGCCCCAGCATACATTAGTCTATGTGATTGTTGTGTACATGGTTTCAACAACCTGATTTGTATTTGTATGCAAGAGTTTGGCCTCCAGTGTCTTTATGTAAGTACACCCGTTGCATAATGTGTTTGCCTAAGGATTAAGCTGTTGCCAGTAAACATGAGACAATTGCTACATTGCCTCAGGATGCCCATATCCAACAAGCTGGCAACAGAGAAGTTAGGAAATTGCATATCCATACTGTCAACCCCTTTGATTTGTGAGCTACGGGTGGGATAGTGTATTGGGGTTAGAAGGTTATTAAGGGTGCTTCATTGGAGCAGATTATGCTACACTTTAGCCCAACTTTTATTATGGTGTGTTATCAGCCTACAAAAAAGAGATGTTAGACACAGTAGACATGGAGGGTGTTGAGAAGAAAATTAAATGTATGCTTCCATCTTCTACTCAGATTACTTCTTCCCTTAGGTAGAGAACCTTGACATGGAAATGACTGCATTAGGTATTTATGTCCTCAGAGGTCTTAGCTAATAAAATCCTTGGCCTTAGTTTTAATTGTTGGCATTGTAATCAGTCTGACCATTCTTGGGAACACATATTTTGGAGTTGACCCTGAATATGCCACTTTTCAACATTATTTCAGAACAGAATTGAAAGTATGTACCACACAACATCAGCAGAAAGAAGGCATTTAAGAACCCACAGATTTCTCCCTAGTCTACAAACTCCACAGTTTATTCCAGCAATGTTAATCCTTGCCACTAAAAAATCTATTACGAGGCATTGTGAATCAATTTGCTTGCCTCGAATTACTGACTGTTAGAGATTCTGTGGGTTATCTACTAGATGGAAGAACTTATAGCCAAAAGGAAAAATAAGGAGGTTATATTTCTCAATAAATGGGTTCCTTGCTTAGAATGTATCCATCACTGATTAATCTATTAATTTCTAACAGCTTAGAGAAAGGTGTAATAAATAAGCAAATGAATTAGTCAGAGGAAGATCATTTAACTAAACACATTTTATTCTCATTGTGTTTCACCTATCTGCACATGGAGTACATATAATCATACTGACGTATACTTAGGTGTTTGTGTCTATGCAACCAAGTTTCAAGGTAATCTCGATAATCTAGGTGTACAAGGTACCTACTTTGGGCACATTCATCTTATGTGATTTTTATTATGTCTTTTTTCTTTATTTCATGCCAACCACATTGTATTTTATCTTATTATTTTGATATTGTTGGGTTACTCTTTGTATCTTTTTTAACAGGGGTGTCTTAGAAGTTCTGTATTCTTAAATAACTAGACTGATATCAGTTAACTCTGTTTCAATATAATTCATAGTTGTTACCACACAGTATATTTTTATAAACTTAATTCTATAAATGTGAATAAAAAGAAAGCAAGAAAGTTAAGATCGAATCATTAACAATTACTGATTAATCTCATTACTATTGTATTACTTTAATGAATGTCATGAATGTACATTAAGTTATATTCATGTCATTTTGTCACAACTAGTTTATCTTGGGATTATTTGTTTTATTATTTCAAGTTTTATTGATATTTCATTGAAAAGATAGTGTGTGTGTGTGTGTGTGTGTGTGTGTGTGTGTGTGTGTGTGTGTGTGTGTATATATATATATATATATATATATATATATATATATAAAGGGAGATATAAAGAAAGATATATATAGATATAAAATTGTAGTCATTTAGTTTGCTTGAGGGGAGAGGGACAGATTTTGGAGAGTGGATCTTCTGCTGTATTTAGAGATTTGTCTGTGGTAAGTAGATATTTGTCTTGAAAGCATAGATTTCTGCTTGGGTTATAATGCTGGGTCAAAGATTTAAGAGCCCGGGCATTTATCTGAGTTGTGCATTAAACTATGGAATGAAGAAGCTGGGATTGATGAAGGATGTGGGATCGATTGTTGCAGTTTAGCAGTCTGAGGGCTTGGAAGTGGTGGGTACAGTAACAAGAATTTGTGATAGATTTTGTGATTTTGTTCAAGTTTTGTTCTCTGGAGTAGTTTGCAGCTTTGCAAAGATTTCAGAGGCAGTTGGCACCTGGGGATTAAGTAGATTTTTGAAACCATTTCTCAGGCTTTTTCTGTAAGAAAGGTCAAGCTTTTGTTGTGTCTTTTTGACAGTTACCCAGATATGGGGATCATATTTCATAATATCACTTATTATCTAATCTATTGTGAGTCTAAAAAGTTTAGTGTATTGTTTTGAAGTAAGATTTAGAAGTGAAAAGGAGCAGATTATTTACTTTATTTAATTAGTTATTTTTTGGGGAGGGGGATCTGTAGTAATTATAAGTCATCTAGCTGAGTCACAGTGTTCGTCTGTTGAGTGTAGATCAGTTATGAATACATTAAACAGTTGTGGTGCCAGTATGGATCCCTGTGGTACACAAATTGTGATAGGTCGAAATGAGGAATTGCAAGAATTTCTGTTTTAATTGATGGTATCAGTAAAATATAGTAAGGCACTGTTGGTGCTATGGTTTGATCTGATGCTGTGTTGTACTGATGAAAGAAAGTTACTTATGCTGAAGTGGTTAAGTAATTGAGTGTGTATGTCTTTTTCAAGGATTTTTGATACTGGAGGTAATATAATGATTAGCCTGAAATTAGCATAGTGATTAGATGAGCCTTATTTGCAAAGTGCCACTATATTTTCTTTTTTCCATACAGTGAGGATATGACTTTCATTAATGGACCTACTTTTTAGGATGATTATAGGGTAGGGAAAGCTCTTGGCATCTAATATCAAATATTCTTGTCGAAAACTGTCTGTGTCCAGAGTCATGGCTTTGAGTTTGAGTTTGTTTTACTGATAGGGTGGATAAAGTTTTTAGAGAGAAATAGACAGAGTGAGAGATGTATTCTAGCAAAGCTTTTGAACCACATATAGTGGTAGTTTTTAGTACTGAGAAAATGGATTGTATAAAGTGATTGTTAAATTTGTAAGCTATTTTTGCTGCGGGAACTTCAAGTGATGGGTTTGGTTATGGACTACAACCTGGGACATCTAAGTTTGTGGTGGATGCCCAAAAGAGTTTCAGATTGTCTGGGTGAGTTTCCTGCATGCTGCAGTAGTGACAGATTTATGGTACTCTTAGTTGTATTTCTGTGGTACCTGAAGTATTGTAGATGTTCCTGATTTTATTAAGTTTGCCACAATTTCTAGGCTTTGTTTCTTAGTCTCACTAGTTGTTTAATTTTGCATGATAGCCATAGAGCAACGTTCAATTTAAGTATTACCTTTCTGGAGGGATGGTCTTTTAGTATGGCAAGGGAGATTATTGAATTCAAGTGCTATTTCACCTAAGTTACTACTGGGATTATTAGAGATGGGATTGTATATATAGTTAGTATACATAGGATTGTGATAGCATGTAAATTGTGTAAATGGAAAAAGTCTAATGTGTTGTACAATCAGTATGAGCCTAGTGCCATGGGATTATTACTGATAGGGGTAAAAATATAGTTAGAGATGAGTTAAGGGTAGGGAGGCTGGTGCTAGAAGAAATATATGATGACATATTCTGTGTTGTAAGTTATTATTGGTAGCATGGCTATGTGTGAAGGAAGACAGAGTTATTTTACCAGAGTGCACAGAGATGCAGAACTGTACAGACTGAGTTGGTAGTGCAATAATATATGTAGAAATGCAAGAAGAAAGTGGAAAATAGTGATGAGTAATAAATAGTGAGTGTCTTATATGTCAGTAATGACAATACTTTACTAAGCTAGAGGGTATGTAAAAGGGGGAAGTGATGTAATGGTTGTGTCAAACAGGAAGTGATGCAGTAGGGGATGAGAAAGTGATAAAACGAATATTTTAGAGGGGAAGTGATGTAGTACTTTGTGTAGAATGAAGTTGCAATTTTGTTGTGTGCTTGGTAAATAGGCTGATATTTAACATTCTTGGTTTTGTGTGTGTGTGTGTGTGTGTATGTATATATATATATATATATATATATATATATATATATATATATATATATATATGTGTAAACAGAGAGGGGTTAGGTGAGAATTGGAGCAAGGCAGTGAAGCAGAGAGAGCACACACTGTAGAGTGTGTGAATGGAGCAGCGATTTCCTCACAACATGTTGTACCAAAACAAGAAAAAGAGTTGACAAAGTGAAAGAAGTAGGAGATAAGTGCCCATATATACTGACTCAGTTCTTCTTTTACCCTGCATTCTAAGTATCAAGGCACTGTAAGGGTGGAAAGGACTCTATAACTAGGTACAGACAACAAGAGGGAGTGTGAGAGTGTAGGGACTAGACTGTTTGAGATGCAAAATTCTGTCGGTGTGGGACGAGTTTCAAGATGAAGTCAGTATGAGTTTAAAATGGAGTTTCACCAAAAATAGACACTGGTGAAATAAAGTAGTTTAATGCAGGAAACACTCAACACATAGACGCCACAATACTCGTAAGTTTTCGTAGTAATCTAGACTTTATCAGACACTTTCTCTCACAGCAAAGTGTAGCAGAGTCTGGGTGAGCCTTTCTGGTAAAAGTTAAAGTAAAGTTAAAGTAAAAGTTATTTGTGATTTGGAGATTGAGTTCTCCACTTTTTCCTTGTTTAAAATGGAGTTCTAGCAGTTGCTCCCCCCTCCCAGATGGTTTTCTACCAAAAACAATCAATAAGGTAGAATGTGTAGGGATAGAAAGATGTTCTTTTGACTCTGACTGATTGTTTGTCGTAGCATTTAATGTTACTTTTATCCGAGAAGTATTTACTCGAGGTAATATGTTCCCTTAGATGGAGACCAGTATTGTTTTTTTTTTTTTTTTTTTGCAGGCTAGAAAAGCCTCAGCAGAAGTTTATAGGTAAGAGTATTACTTTCACCACGTAAGTTTTGCTTTGTGAAAGTAGAATATGCTATTGTGTTAAATTAGCCTAAACTAAAATAGCATAAGTCCTGATGGGTGGGTACATTACAGCAGTTTCAACACTACAGTACAGACCACTCTAATGCAAAAATTAAAGAAAAGTATTTGCAGTTCCAAAGATATTTCAGCTGTTTCATTTGATCCTGGGATACTGCCTTAAATTAACTTTAACTGAAGGTATCTTTATTTTCTTATTTTGTGAAACTTTACTGAAATTCAGCCGTGGAAATTCTTTTGGCAGTGAGATTTTCCCAAGACTTTTGCAGCAGGAATCTTCAGGACAGCTATGGGCTCAGTATACTTAATTCTAGCTGGGTGGACTTCAGTTCATGTGTGTTACGGGGTGGAAAAATGGATTTTGTTTGCAGATTGCACTTGTTTCTCTTGGGCTTGGACCTGCTGCGCAAAGTACAATAGCATGTACTGGCATAGTTTACTTACAAATTCATAACAATTAATTTTGTACCCTGACTTTGAATTATTGAGTGTGACTGCATTTTTCTGTATTTCTCATGTTTTTATGAGGTTCCCCACGTTAAAATTGAATCTCATGCTTTGTTTCTTTTGTTTAACTGTAGGACAGTTGAGATCTCCTTCCACTTAATATTTATGGTAGCTTACCAGTTAGAGCCAATAATATCTAGCCATGCTTTGGGCTCCAGAAACATGAGTTCAAAGTTGGCTCTGTACTCATTTGGAGTCAGTGTGTGTACTTTAGGAACTCATGAGACAGTGTAGAAAGTGAATCACTCATTTTATCATAGTTTCATTCTACCTGCACAAAGGTGAAATACTTTCTAAATTTGTCTAACTTTTCACACAACACAAATGTCAGTAGACAATCATTGCCAATGAGATCCTCTTTAATGTCACCTGTGGACCAAATTATGTGCTTTGCCAAGCTGATTTCCATATCTATAAGCATTAATTCTAGGTGACTTCTGTTATCCAAGATTCAACATGGAGCCTTACACAGCAGGCAAAAATATACCCATAATTTCCTAGATTTCATTAATATGAACTCTATAGATGAACTTTCCCATGTTCCCATGAGAGGTACAAATATACTTGACTTTATACCTATGCTTGTTGCCTTTGCCTGCACACATAACTATCCCTTCCTTGATGAAACTGGACAGAGTGTCACCTTCTCCCTCAAACGTCGTACCAATCTACCCAAACTATTCAACATTTAGCGACTATTCCAGAGCAAACAATGTATCCCTATCTGAGGGCAGTACGCTTTTCAAAATTTTTTGTTACCTTGTTCCAGTCTTTAAAACCATCATATTTTACCCATGATTTTTAGAGCCACCATGCCTAATGAACAAATAAGTCAGTACTTAATTATATGTATGGCTGGAAATTTGAGGGATGCCTATGTGGCATTTTCAGATGAAAGCAGACATATTAGTAGAGGAAAATTACATAGTTAATATATAATAAACTCAACCATCAATTAGGGGTATAATCTGGTCTGTAGAGATTGTAAACCCATCATTAGGAAGAGTAAGGATGAGTATGAAGGGAAGGTAGTAAACACTATGCAGATAGTTTTCAACTATAATAGTAATATTCAAAGTAATGCCCAATACTGCATCAAGCTCAGAATGAACAGCACTACTATTATGGTACTGAAAACAAAGTAAGTGCCCTGGCTGACAAATTTAATTTAATACCCCTCTTCCTCACACACCCCAATATCACCTCCCCTGAATCTTTTAACTTTGTTGCTCAAATAACTACTATGTACCAAATCCTGAAAACTATTACAAAAACGTAAAAAAACTCAATGTGGATGGATAGTATACCAGACTGGCTTGTTGCTGGCACACAGTATATTACTGCTGAACCACTTCTTCTTTCAGCTTTTCCCTGTTAGGGGTCACCACAGTGGATCACCTGTCTGCTCATGATTAGCAGTGGAGTTTTACGGTGTCAAGTTGTCAGCCTGGCACCCAAATTTCCACAGAAGGCACATATATGCACACACTCATGCCTAGGGCCAATTTAGAGTGTCCAATCCAACTCCAGCATGTCTTTGGGATGTGGGGGGAAACCAGAGCACCCGGAGGAAACCCATGATTACTGCTGAACCACTAATAAATCATTTTAATCTCAGCCTCTGAAAATAATTTGGACCTAAGCTCTTGAGAACACAGTAATCATATACAGGAGTGGTACTGTAACTGACCCTAGAAATTACGTACCATCAGTTTATTTAGTATTATTTGAAAAATCACAGAGTTAATCTTAGCAAATTTCATTAACATCAAAATTGGTAGCTACAGTTGATCTACTCAGTATGTGTTTGGGAAGGGCATATCTGTGTTGCTTAGTTTAGAGTTTAGCTTTTCTAAAGACGTGAATGTTGCATTGATGGGGTCATTCTATCACTGCCCCTTATCTTAACCTTGCTAAAATTTTTGTTTTGATTCCCCAATTCAGGCATTATTGGTAGAATTACCAGCTTACATTTTCACCACTGTATTACTCAATAATTGCCAACGGGCTCTCTGATCATACACACTTGGTGAGTGGTGGTAGTATCAAGTAATACCACCTAAGAGAATACTCACTACTGGAGTCCCTCAGGGCTCTGTGCTAGATCACATTCTCTTTAGTATCTACTCTGATTAGAAGACAGAAATCACAGGTTTTCATCTGACCAAGTTTGCAGATGACCACAAAATGGCTGCACAAATGAGACCTCCACAGACTCTTTTATTCTCCAAAAAGGGCCAGCTAGATTAATTGTTTTGGATGTAATGGAAAAAAGTGTAATATATTCATAAGGGAAAATATTTTTCTTAACGACTTTCACATAAATGGGACCATTTGAAGGTTGATACAGCCATTAGGGATCCAGATACTCTGCTTGACAATGAACTATCCTTTGATCTGCATGTATCTGGTACAGGAAGGACATTTTTTTTCCACAGCCCAGTAAATGATCAAAGGTATATAGCCTCAAGATTCAAAGTGGACTTAGTCCCTTATATTCCTTAATTATTGGGATAACCACTGAAGATAACATTGTGGTTGATATGCATCTTACCAAACACATTTCCCATATTGAAAGTCCTCAGTGTTTCTTAATCAAAAAAATAAAAGGACTACATTTTTTGAGCTATTCGAATATGAAATTCTTTTTCCTAGTCTGTCTCATCCAGACTTATACACAGAGATCTCTGTATTACATTTTGGAATATATATAAATGGTCATGTTTTACTAGATTTTCTCCATCACAGAAACTCTAGTAAAACTCTCAACTTAAATCATAACATAAATAGGGCTTCTTGGAGAGACAGGTTAATTAACAAAAAGTTTCATTACCTGTGAAATAAATGACCCTTCCATGTGAAATGGTACAACACCGTAACTTTTATCAGGTTAACTCTTCGTGATTGGATGGGTTCACAGAAATGTACCTAATTTATCTATATTATGGCTCTTATCAAAAAGGGAGATAAATCCATTGGCAATACCTTCTTCCACGCATATCTAAATTACATGTGTATTCAAACCTACTGTCTTGAACCTATGTACCTATTTTTTACATTCTTAGAACTTTTTTTCTTTAAGAGGCTAGTGTTCTATATGCTCCCATTGCGACTGTTTTGTGCATCCTTATCATCCCAGCGTATGTTCCTTAAAGTGATAACTTGGCTTCCCATATCTCTTCCTGTAGTCCAGGCACTCACTAGGTGAATTTTACCCAGGCTTCAGACCTGCACATTTCATTTGCTGCTTTTATTTCCTCTTTTCGTTAGAAATGTGCAACATTATAGTTAATCGAACACCTGAATATCTAACCTAGATAAGAAAAAAATCCAGTAAATTAGAAAAATAGTTGAGCCTGAAGATGAGTAAAGAATGTTCTGATATTTCATGTATCCGTATACCAAATGAAGAATGAAAATTATCGAATACCAAACTGAGGAATTAATATAACCACTGTAATATATGTACTGTTGCTCAATAAAATCTCAGACAACTTGGATGTTTGACTGCCTTCCACAAGGTCTTTATTTTGATTCCCAGGTACTGTAAGTGAGGTCACATGACATGCAATACTTAAACCATTGCTGTGTAATTAATTCATTAATAATATACTAGCATTTGTTGTCTGCCTCTTTTTCAAAGAAATATACGTATGAGATTTTTACACATTACACTGATATGGGAGAGTTAGCATTACATCTGTACTAACAGGGCTCTGGTCAGTTTCACAACAATGTGAATTCATATATTTAAAAAGTCATAATTATTTATTACTTTTGTTGGAATGTGGAATGATGCTTCTCACTCTCATTAATTCCAAATTCTCACACTGTTCATAGAAATCTTTGTACTGCAATGTTTTCTCAAGTTGCAGTAAGTTTGTCTGGTTAGACTCATTTGCCTTGAATTGACTCTTTCTGTTTCTTCTACAGAACTTACCACATTTGACATAGACAACATAAGATGTAGCTGCAACTGATTTGGAAACACCCACTGTCTTAGGCTGATGATATTCCCATTACTATTGAATTTTCACTCGCTGTCTCTTATGCACATCCTTCAGTTTCTTGGAATGTTGGCCACAATATATTTGTTGTATCTGTTGTTTGCCTTCCTATATTCTATGGCATTGCTTTAATATTCTGGCATCAGTAAAGAAGCTCACATTCCTTTAATATTCTGGCATCAGTAAAGAAGCTCAAGGGTGTAATTCGTGATAATCATGCTCACTCTTTATTTTAATGGAGTATTAACTGGTTGTTGCTTTGTGCCAGCTTTTTGTGATAATATGGGCACCATGATAACCACGTCTGTATATGCATGTAAGAGCCAAGTAGAGGTCAGGAAACACCAAGACTCACTCTGTACAGTGGTACTGTTTGAGACTATGGAAGCCTCTTCAGATTCCGGGGTCCACCTGATTTCCTATGTCAATTTTCACCTAGCGAGCCTGACAATGGAGCTTGTAATACAGACAAACTGTGGGAAAAATTTCTTTGTAGTCCCTGACTACCCATAGAAAGGACTTTACTTGCATCTTGGTTTGAAGGACAGGCTAGTCCCTAACATCTTTTATGTTTTCTTTCAGAGGCTTTTATCAAACTCCTAGTGATTACATATCTCAGGTTCCCCACATTGGTCTTTCCTGTCTTGCAATTAGGGACAGTAATTTTAAATTCTACTTGAACTAAACAATGCCTGCATCTTGGAGAGGTGGGAAATTAGCACTTTATTCATCATCCCCTGGAATTTGACCAGAGCCCATGGATTCCGAACAGCAAGGATGTATACTGGAGCAGCCTAGCACATTAAGAGATATTTTTCCTCTCTAGATCATCAGTCAAAGGAATTTGACAATATCATTTTATGAGGTCTGTGGTGGTCAGAAATAATCTTTCTCCCAAGTCTACAGCAGCATGTTCTCCCTAGGTATAGGCTAGATGTCAAACTGGAGATACTAGTAAAATTTTTGAACTCCTTGTAGAACTGGCACCTGTGATTCAGTTTTGAAACCCAAACAATGGGGCTAGTCAAGTCACTAGTAGAGTTTATCAATGACTCCTAATTTCAGCCTTTTTTTGTCTGGCTTTATGACTTGTCCTAGAGTTTCTGGTTCCCAGTAAGGCTTTAGTTTACTTTTTTCTCCTGGGAATGCTTCTATATGATGCATAAGAAGAGTTGTATTTCCTGGTGGGTCTGAAAATGTATATTTATTTTCCCAGGAGAAAATCTTATGCTTCCTGCTTCTGATGCTTAGGGAGGGTTTCATCTACTACCAAAGAAAGGATTGAGACTACATATTTATTTTCCATGATCACTGCTTACAAGTACTGTCCCCCTGTACTCATGTGTAGTTCTCTTCAAGGTTTTGGAGCATTCACACGATAGAGTTGCTGAAGATATCTTCTTCTTGGTAGTCTATTCTTATAATTTATTTCATTTATTTTCTCTATATTCTTGTAAAATGTTAGTTATCTTGCAAGGAACTTATTTCAGAAGTGGAGACAAGTACTAAAACATGATCCCACACCTGATACTGTCAATCATTCCTGTTATACACTCCCTATTCACTTTCCTGAGCCCTGTCAACATTTTTTGCACAACTGACATCACAGCTTTCAGACTGTCTTGTTAATTCTATAAAGGATACATTTTAGAAGTGTGATTAGATACTTTCTTTACCTCAGGTTTCTTTTACTGTATCTAAAAGTCTTCTTGGCTTTATGTCATAATTATAATAATTCAAAAGAGGTAAACCATATGAAAGATTGTGAGACCCTTCTCAAACAGAGACCATAAAGTAAGAGAATAATTCATCCAAGTCCTTTCCAGCTTTTCCAAAGACCTTCAGCACAGAGTTCAAGACTGAGTTAAATCATTTTATTAACTAATTCATCTGGATGATATATTGATGCCTTTTATTATCTAACACTTTGCATAGCTATCTCATATATTTTGACATAAAGGGAGTGATGTAGTCTGTCACAGTCTCACTGGATATCCCTACCTTGGAAAACAATAAGACTTATTTTCCCTAGTGATTGATCTAGAATTATTTTTTACAAGAGGAATAGCTTCAGTGAACTGAGTGCTATACTTTAGCACTACCACTATGTATGGGTTTCTGCTGCTGGTTCTAACCAATAATCCCTCAGTGTTCCTCACAATCCCCTTGGAGGGAACTTTGATTACAGGCATAAGTATCAAGTGATTCCAAAAGGTGGCTTAGGAGCCATCCGCTGACACCTAGGGCACCCACTGAAGCAGCTTTCAATTTCTTAGCCATTAAAATGTATGCAGAATTCTTGTAATCCTTTTCTTCATTTATCCATACCTAAATTATCCTCAAAAGCATGGCTATGATCCATTTTCCTAACCATTAGTCTAATTGGATGTTCCAGCTATTGCAGAATGGTCTATCCTCGATCTGATTAGCTACTCTACACAAAACACTAGTGTCTCCCATTATTCTGAACATATTTTCTCTCACAATTTTTTTGGTCACATCTTCCCACTGGGCCCTTTTAAAAATCACTCAGCCTACCTGAAGATCAGACAGACTGGTATCACCATTTTCACCCAGATCCTGAGACACAGAGTGTCTTGCTTTTTTACCCAGAAATGGCAGGTACAGAGACCTCTGAATTCCATTTATTACTGAAAAAAGCCAGTTTGTTCCAATACCTTGAGGAATTTTCCTTATCTTCCTCTCTCTGTGTTTCTCGCTTTCTCTCTGAAGCTAAACACCACCATTGTGGGTTAACTTTCTGCTTTTCTTTGTTCTCAACTTTTTCCAATGAACTTATTTTGCTAGTCTTCTGCTTTAAAGTCCCATATTCTCTCTTTGTTTTTCCCTTTGTTTCTATTTGTACCTCACTTTTTGGCCTTTACCATTTATTGGGATTATGGTACCTGGTCTCCTCTCAACAGTCAGTGCCCTCTAAGTTTTACGAGGCATCTTTTTACTACTTGAGCACAGGCTTTCCTTTTTAGTGGCACATTCATCCTGACTGGGATCCTTGACCGTAATTCCAGAGATCACTGCTCCTTTTCCTTTCCTATAATCTAAATTCAGTGTCCCGTGGATCCCTATCTTGTATTGCCTTAGACTGCACATTGGCATTTATACAATAATATTTTCAGTTGTTCTCTTCCCACTGCTTTAAATCAGATAAAACACAGAAATCTTTCCCTGCTATGACATCATGATTAAAGAAGTGTATGATATCATGATGGCTAGTGGGTACAAGAAACTCCCAAACACATTCTATACGTCTACCTTAGCAAGCAGCCTATGTCTTTTCTCCATCCTGTACACATATAACCCTGCTACTTTTGGTGAACTGATCTTTGTTTTAAAATATACTGAGCTTTGATCAAAGTGATCATAGTCTTGTAATAAAGAAGGCCCTGTAGATCCTGACCCCCCCCTTTTTTGGAGAAGAGAATCAAAAGGTCGAGTCAAGCAGGCAGGTTGCCACTTGGTTATACTCCATAGCTTATTCAGTCCTAGCCTCCTCTTTACCTACTGAATGAAAGGTTCTACTCTGGCATCTCACTCACAATACTTCCCACATCCAAAGCAGCGTGGAGAAGACATTTCCCCTTTCCTTTTATTGAGTGCCTTATCAGCAGTTTTATTAAATGAATCTTTATAAATATTTCATAAGACAAAATTATTTCATACAGTGCTGCAAAGCTTTTTGTATTATGTGTGTCAGCCTGACACAACTACTTATTAAAAACATTTAGTAAACCTTTTTTGATATGGTCACATACTATGATATCCATCTTTATCTTTTAGCCATTTGAGATCAAGGAAGACGTTAACATGTTTCAATTCAAACAGCTGCATCTGGACAGTCAGTCATCTACAAATCCTCCATTCATGGGAATTGAGGGCCTGAGTTTCTAATGTGCCTCTTACCAAGGCTAATAGAGTTTTCTTTCCTTTTTCAAAGTTACTAGCATCTGAGCTAGGAATGCTCATGTATTCACAGAGGGACTACCTCATGATGGGTGCTGCTAGGATTCTCACTCACTTGTTTAGTACCATTTTTCTTGGGCAGCTATGCTTTTGAAGGTGACCATGTAGACTTTCAAATCCTCTGCATGATTAAATGGTTTAAACTAGGGGTGTGCAGTTCTTGTTTGTGTCATGGATATCTGGAGAAGCTGCTGAATTGTACTCATTATGCTGTCTGGGCAGGTATACCCCTGGATGACCCTAAAATGATTCAATGAATGAAAAAGGCATAGATTCTCTCTCTCCGTGGGCTACCTGGAAAAACTCACTGTCAGCAATTAGGGACAACTCACTCTCTTTGCCAAATGGGATATTAAAACCACATCTAGTTTCTTCCAAAAGAGGCAATCTTATTAAAAGCTCATAAGAGGCTTCACATTCACCTGGATTAAATTTGTAGCAAAATAAAAGTTTAATCTGATTCCCATGTTTGCTGCCACAGTTCACCACAGGTGTTTAGGATCATCTCAAGAAACTACATTTTGCCCAATCAGGCCCATTAATGAAAGTCTTTATACAACACAGTGTCTTGCATGAAAACTAGGGTTCCTATTAGATGACTGAAAATGCATTCTGTCGAATGCGTCTTGGTCGAACTTAAAACAATGAAAAGGCAAAATAGCGGAGCGGCTTTTAAGCAAATCCTTTCCCAGGGAAAGAATTTGCTTGGCTGCTTCAGTTACTTTGCCATTTTCGCCACTGTAGTGTGATCTTGGAGTTGGTATATTTAAGTAGAGGGGGTGTGGAGGGCAAAGCCCCCCCCACCTTATGTATTTTTTCAATTTTTTTTTCTTTTCTTTTTTTTTTTTGAAAAAAATCGCTGTTCTGAGCTTTTGAGATTGTAAGCTTTCGCTTACTTGGGCTCGATTATTCATCGTTCGCTTTTTTTAAGCATCCGATGATATAATATAGACCCGAAAAATAAATACACAAACACATATTCAGGGAAATTATAACTTGTACCCCCAAAACAAGATTTAAAGTTTCTCAATTCTTGAATGGCCTTCAGGTTTCTTATTATCATGATATCCACCAACAAATATGGATACTCTTCAGCACCCCCAACCCAGACATAATTGTCTTGGCCTTCGGCAGTCTGTATTTACCACAACAAGTCCACAACCAGCCTCCTCTGGTCTTATCAACACCTCCTGCCATACTAACCTGTCTTCTTCTTACATAAATATAGGTTATCATATATTCCCTCATCTATAACTCAGACATGCAAGTTTAGAGGAACCAGTCCACAAAGCATAGCTAATCTGGACTGCTGCAATTTCAAAGCAGAAGACTTTTTTTGGGGGGATGTCAGCTTATAGAAGACTCATTTTTGTTTTTTATCCTTGAGTTAAAGAGAGCACCACTTCTTGCTACTCTGCATTGTTAACTCTCCTTTCTAATGCTGATAAACCACCTCGTGGTGTGAACCTTGACTGTAGATGATTGTCACTCTTGAAGTAACACCCCGAATACATGTGTGAAAATGGGAAAATGAGGTTGTGGATGGACGGATATGTTAGTAGTGGGTGTGGGGAGTGCAGACCCCGTATGGGTGGTGCAAGGTGACTTACCCCTTTGCAAAAAGTGATGCTTTTTTAAACTTAAATTTTGCATGTACCAGTGTTGTTTCTTGGCACATATAGTGGTGTGTCTGACATTTTTACATTGACATTTTGCATGCCAACATTGACTGTCTATATTCTGTAGTACCCTTACACATCTACATATACATTCATTTACATACACACTCGCGTGCACTCAAAATATAGAAAGGCACTTTAGAATGAAGAATTTATGATGAAATCATACTTTGCACCTTTTGCTGGCATTTTCACTTACTTTACAAATTATTTTTTTCTATTAATGCCAGTGTTGATATGTTGTATGAACTGTATGGTTTTTATCATATCTGCAGATTTTCTTCATTGTGACATGATGTTTAAGTTTCTTTGTTTTTCTTTATGGATGGAACTATAAAGATGATAATTAGAAACAATGAGTTGGAAATAGATAAGATGTTTTCCCAGATTGTGATTATTAACAATAAGATTGTTAATTATTTAATGTCTGGTATTGAGTGTGAAAGAGTTAAATACCATGAAATGTTGAAAGATGTAGAAGTAAAATGTGCTAGGATTCATGAGAGAAAATTTAGAAAGGTGGAAAGGGACTTAAAAGGAGTACAAAAACAATACACAATACCCTAAACCAAAGAACACATGGGGTAATTTTCATAACAGACCATATGAGTAAAGAGGTGAAAGAGACATGGGGGTATGATAAATTACCTGTTGAAACTCAATTTAATAATTATGATATGCATGACCCTTTAGAGTTTCCCTCCCAAAGGAGATCAAAGGGACTCAAGAACAAGGATCCAGTAGACTACAGGTATGGTTATCAGAACCAGAGTTGTCGAAAGGCACCATGGAGGTAATTTCTTCAGATGAAATAGTGATTAATAAATGTATGTTTAGTTACAACGGTTTTAATATTTTTAATTATACCCTTACCCCCATTACAAAGGGTCATTTTAACTTATTTACAAAAGGTTTCACCTTTATTCCAAGCGTAAAGGCTAACATAGCAAATTTATTGGTGGATTTTAAACTTTTTGTTAGGCAGAATAATTTAGAGATATTTTTTAATGGTAATATAAGAAGAAACACCGCTGTTTTAACAAAAAAGAAAATGTTTAATCCGCCGCTTCACCCCCAGCTTAGAAATTTTGAGGTTATGGTTGAAAAGGAGCTAAAAGACAAACTTAGGTGCAATAAGGTTAGTTCAAACCTTTCTACGGAAGAAATGTATACACTTAGTTTATGTAGAGAGAATACAAATCTTAGAATCTTGAAACCTGACAAGCGGGGTGGGGTGGTGTTTATGGATCATATTAATTATGAGGCAAAAATATTTGATTTGTTAAATGACCAGCATACCTATGAGAGAGTGTCTATGAATGAAATTCATATTGCATACAAAAACCTTTCTCTTTGTCTGAATGATTTAGTTTTAGAGGGGCTTATTGATCTAGAAACATATAACTATTTACATGTTGAACAACCCAAAGTTCCATATATTTTTTGGTATACCAAAAGTCCATAACAATCCTGATGATCCTCCTCCCAGACCTATTGTATCTGCAGAGGGTTCTATTACTGCCCCACTGGCAAAATATGTAGGTGTACATCTCAAGAATGTGGTGATGAAACATTCCAATGTGTTGAAGGATTCTTGGGATTTTTTAAGGCACATTAAAAATTCCAATCAGGTAGACACCTCTAGTTTTATTACTTTGGATGTTGTGGATCTTTTTAAGTGTATTCCTCATGAGACAGGTTTGGTTTGGTTTGAAGAATTTTTGGAAAGCAAGAATAACATTCCTTTTAAGGTATTTTGTACATGCCTAGTTTTAATGGGATTGATTTTAAATAATAATTTTATATTCTTCCAAGGGGAGTATTTTAGACAATCCAAGGGCATAACCATGGGTGTCCATTGTGCACCTATATATGCCAACATCATTTTATTTATATTGGGAAGAAAAATGTGTTCACAATTCAAATTTTAAACAATATTGGAATTACTATGGGAATTTCCTGGACGATGTTTGTCTTTTTTGGAATAATACCTTGGAAAAATGTATGGAATTTTTTGATTATATTTCAAACACAACTAATTTTTTAAAATTCACTTATAAAGTAGATGAAGTAGAATTGTGTTTTTTAGATGTAAACATACAGAGAAAAGGGGAAGGTTTTAAATCCAAAATTTTCAGAAAATATACATTTTCTAATGCTTACTTGCATTACATAAACTCTCATCCACCTTTTCAAAAAAGAGCAATAGTTAAAGGCCAGCTGGTGAGAGCTAGTAGGATGACGTCAGACGATCAGGATTTTAATACTGAATGTGAATTTATTAAAAATATGTTTGGAGCAAGGGGTTACCCCATAGATCTATTAACATTAGTTATTGCAGAGGTTAAGGAAGGGAAAGCAGGAAGATTTGCTCCAATTTTGGGGATACCCCTACCTATACTGGAAGTACAAAATATTGAGGCAAACACTGCTAAAGTTACAACTTTAGAAAAAGGTTTTCATTCTGCCATGTTTACCACCTTTGATGGTGAGAGTAATCTGGCGAGAAGTATTCTTAGTAAAGAATGGAATAAATTTGCTAGTTTGTCCGATTTGAAGCATATTTTTAGAAACCATTTAAATGTGTATATAGGAAGGGGTGCAATATCAAGAATATATTGGAGGGGGTAAACTTCAGTAACCCTATTAGTAATAAAAAAAGGGACACAAAAATGTGGGTGTTGCCCATATTGTGTTAATATTAAGGAAGGTGATTCTATTATTTTGAAGAAGAGGAGCAAGTATATTACTACTCGAGGTTTTGCCAATTGTAATAGCACAGGTGTGGTTTAGATTGCTACATGTGAATTCTGTGACTCTTTTTATGTTGGCAAGACCGAGAGGAAACTGAGGCAGAGAATTGATGCGCATTTATATGAGATGAGGAAAAGAAAAGATAATAATGCTCTGTTCAAGCATCAAAATAATTGTGACAAAGCCAAATTCCATTTTTTTGTCTTCAAAGTGGTCCCACGTGATCCCAGGGGAGGGCCTTGGGAGACTCGTTTGGAATATAGGGAGCTATATTGGCAAATTTTTCTGGATGCAAGCTCTTTCCCTGGTTTAAATGAAATGTTATCCTTGAAACCTGTGCTGAAATTGAGATCTGCTAAAATATAGTATTTTTTATAACAATATTATATTTATATTTACATTTAACTTTTAAATAATTTTATGTTTTATTTATTCATATTGTATATGTAAGCATTTCATGGTTCATTTTTATATAATATTTTTTTAACAAAATAAGTATGCATTTAATTTAATTTCCACTAGATGGTGGTATTTCATTTTATTTAGATTCAGTTTAGCTTTACTTCAAAAAATATTTTAGAAGCATTTCAGGTTTGTGTTTGTAATATCTATGTGAAACTTTCTATATATATTTTTAACCAAGGTTTATATTTGAAGTATTTTATACAACAAAATATATATACATATTTATTTATTTATTCCTTTGGTTTTAACATTCAGATCCAGTTACCTTTAAAGTCCATGTGTTTCAATGCATTTTACATGTTTAATTGAATCTGTTTATCCATTGGTTCATTTGAACTAGATTAGTTTATTTATTCATCAAAGGAAGAGAGGTTAGGTATCTGAAGAAGTTATTTTGATGAAAACGTATGTGGATTTACTTGTACAGTGTTACTGCGCTGCTGTGAGTTCGTTTGCTGTGCTGCTGTGATTTTTCGTTTGCTGTGGATTTTTTTGTGCTTGTGTCCTTTAAAGAAGTTGTCCGTTTGCTGAGCTCCGTTTATGCCTTATTCTAGGTTAACTATAAAGATGTTAGTTTCTCCAAACTTTTGTAAAAAAAATATAAAAGTGGTCAATGGCAAAAATATTTCATGCTTAATTGAATGCATATTACATACATTAAAAGCAAAGCAGTGAAGGTGCATTTTCCTCTTTAGTTAAATTCAAATTTAAGTGATTTCTGGAATAATATAATGAATTGTTTGCATTTTATTTCACAACAGATGTTATCCTAATTGCATTCAACAATGTTTTGAGGAAGCATTGTCTGACAGACATTCTATCCCATGCATCGAAGCAGGTGTTACATCTGAAATCGATTAGAGGTATTCAGCTTCTAAGACCAATTTATAACCACTGTTGGAGTCATCTTTGATGTGGATGCAATTAAAAGGCTTTGGCCAGAAAATGAATATGTTAGAAGGTCAAAAACTGCTTGCAATACTGATGGTCCCACTACATTTAATTTCTTATAGCAAAAATACCTGGAAGTGTTATATATTTAGTTTTTGTAGGTACTATTTTTAGTACTAACTTTGTGTCTAACCAACTGAAAGTTTCATAGAGTTGTAGATCTTAAAAATAGTGCAGAGTTTATGTAATAATCTTGTTTAGTTAACTATATTGTATTGTCAGGAATTTTGGGATGATGGAAAGATACACATGGAACACTAATCTTGCTTATCAAGATCAGTGTATATCTTGCTCTGCTTTTTATACAGGTAAGACAGTGGTGTTTAGGACTAAACTATATGAATAAACTAGGTCAACTAAAAAAAGAATATTCACTGCATTATCTAGACACAGCCTGGCATGTTACAATTTTAAGAAAAGTGGGTTTATTATATTAGGTATCTGTTTTTGAACAAAAAGGAAACAACCTTAATTTACTAGAGTGGTTAAAAACCTAAACCTTTATATTACTGGACTATTACCCCTGATTTTATCATCAACTATGATTCATACATATTCATATTTTTTATATCTGTCCTTGATAATTCATTTATTGCTGTGTCTTACCTGTGGATGTTCACCGACCATTCAGATGCCTTAGAAGAAGTCTGTTTTTTTTCCCCTAACCATAATTTCCTTAAGGTTTGTATGTTAATTTAATTCATTGTCTGATTATTATTAGTGTGCTTATGAATGAATGAAATAAACATTTTATTAATTTCTCTCCAAGGTGGGGTCTTATATTGTGATTTTGGGTTTATCATACTTTTTTTATTTCCATAGAGGAATAATTAACTTTTTTGTTTCTTTTCGGCTTTCCTATCACACTTAACTGCCCTTGATTTTGTCACGTATTAGTGACCTTTTTAATTTTCTGCTAAATTTCTGTAGATCACAGTCATTATATAATACCAGACAACAGAACTGAGAAGAAGTAACACTAAAAACTTTATTCCCATGTTTGTCTTTTGTCCCCACGTTATTATCATTATTATTATTTTTTTTGCTTTATTTATGATTCTAGAGCAAGGAAATTGAGAACTATGTTTCCCATTCTTCTGATTTCTTTATTGCAAACTTCAAAATAATGTTATTAATAAAAAAAAGATGACACAGTAAAATAATTTAAATATGTTGCTAACTAGGGGCTTAGAATGCACTTGATCTTTTGAATGTCGCTACTCTATAAACAGATTGCTATTACAGGCTAAACAACCCAAGTACTGTAACCTGAAGTTAGGACCACTGACTTCCAAACTAATGTAAAAACATCCAAGTGTCCTTCATTAACAGTTTCTTTCTACTTACCACTGATTCGGCAACCTTCTATTTTAATGATAACACATCACCATGGCTACACTCCCTGCTTGGCTTTTCAGGTCCTGTCATATTAGTACTAAATAAAGCAAGACCTTCACACCGGTTTAAGCAACATGTTGTGGTCACTTAAAGAAAAGAGGGATGAATGTAATTTTTGGAATACAAATGCAAAGTGACCACGTCTTAAATTTCAGTTCTGTTATATTATTCATGTCTGGTACATGTATCACTAAAACCATATGGAGGTATTTGACACAGAAAACAGTTGTTTAGGTAGCAAAGCAAAGTGAATTTCCACCATGCAGCATTACATTGTCCTTTATTATATATTTTTTTCTACTTTTCAAGATTAGGGAACAGAAAACTGAGCCTGTAGTATAGAACTAGAGCTGCTTAACTGTATGTTTATAGAAGCAATGTGTATACTTCTAAAGCCCTAAAGTCTGATACCAGCAAGTTCAAAAAGTGCAACTTCTTATACATAGCATTTTTGATCAAGGTTTCCAGTGACCAGGATTTCAATTGAACAAACAAAAGGTAGTAAAATGAAGAGGAAAGTTAGAATAACTGATGACTTGTCCTACATGGAAGCATCTTAAAAAAATAGCTGTCAGTGATTAACACAGTAGTAGCAACAAACAGAAACATTAAGTGATAAACAAATAGCCTAAGTTAGATTTGAGCAAATTATGATGAAAGAAAAATCAGTAGGAAGCCATAGAACTAATATTCTAGACAGCCATTTGCCACTATCCAGTCATGTGATTCAGTGATGTCTTTCTAAAATAGCAATAAAAGATTAAGAATAAGGATAACTGTACAGAATACCAGATCCTGACCTCAGCTAACTTAACAAATATAAAGCCCTCTATCCAGGGAGAAAATAAAAATAGTCCAGTTAATGCTTTAAACTGATCTTTATTCAACAACAGACAAGCGTTTTTGTCTGATTCCAAAGTGACAATTGAGCAGTTTAAATAGTACAATTCCAAGGGGAGGCACCAGGTCTGTCTAGGTAGACATGGTGTAGTTGGTTGAAAAATTAATACAAAATTGGAATAGTAAAGGAGCTGCACCTGGTGTCTCCATGTTACCCTGAAATTACAAAGTCTTGTATCATTTTATATTTTAACAATATTCAGTATCTCTCACAAACAGTACATGACTGAAATAATAAACTAGCACATGAACACAACGTAAACGAGCAATTTTTTTTAATAGAACAAGTCAAATTAGGAGACAATTCAATTGGAAAGTAAGCACTTAGAAACTTTCTCCTGTAGACTTCCTCAGGTCCATCTCAAACGTATGTTGCAGTTGTACATCTATAATGCTGGTTTATTATAATTATATATATATATATGCATGTGTGTGTGTGTGTGTATTATGCATAAATATATATATATATATATATATATATATGTGTGTGTGTGTGTGTATATATATATATATATATATATATATATGTATATATATATATATATATATATATATATATATATATGTGTGTGTGTGTACATATATATATATATATATATATATATATATATATATATATATATATATATATATATATACATAGCCAGCGTTAGGTACCAACCAAACCCAGTTATCTCCCCGCATACAAAGGCCCCCACTAACAAGGTTCAGCCAAGTTGCCGTGTGTTTATCCTGCTTCCTTGACTGGTTCCTGCAAACTCGTAATTATGGCAGCATCGCGCGATTTGCGGCACCACCGAAATTTTTAATAAATTGGCTTCCTGTAAGCTGTGATATCAGCTGAAATCTGCACTCCATCAGGTCTGCTTCAGTGAAAGAAGGACCTAATTGGTTGCAGCAACTAAGGAAGAAAGTTGTGGGGTTTTTTTCTCTTCAAGGAAGTGGTCCTTGCAAAGCACTTCCTATGTCACTTGCCTTTAGAAAGGCATGTGTGTAGCAAGCATTCCTTTCTCTTGATTTTCCTACTTGGATTTTCAGGAGATCGTTTATTGTATTACTAATGGCATGAGAAGGACAAGGACTTCGGAAGAAAGCCTTTCAGCAGCGACAACTGGGATAAGCCAAGGAACTGCATTTTCAACTGCCCATGTAAGGGCAGTTTTTAAAAGCTCTGAAAAATTGTCCTTTTAAGGACAAATTTAAAAAGGCTGAACTGGTCTGTATGGTAGCAATCAGGGGTCAGCCTTTAATTAAGTGTGAGAAGAGGATTAGTGGCAGCCTTCCACTACAGCAAAAGGTAAGTTGCTGATTTTTTTTTTTTACTTTTTTTTGAGGGGGGGGGCACAGGGAGATGGGGACTATACTATTTTTCACCAGAAATCTTGGAAGATTGTGGGGTGGGGGGTGGAGAGAGGCTTTGGTTTAAATAGTTTTATTTTAGCTTTGTCCAGAATTCTTGTGCTAAGAGATGGGGGGGGGGGGGCTTGTCTGGAATAATTAATATCCAGCTCCTAGTTTTTTTACCCAGTCCTGCATAAGAATAGTCATATGATTTATTTATTTACTTTTGCCTTGTCCAGAATTGTGCTGAAAGGTTGGTAGTGGAGTCACAGTGACTGTGAAAATGTTGTAGGCAATTATTTAATGTAGACTAATGCAAACCCTGTTATTCTAGTATTTTTTTAAGTTTGTAACAGCAGTATTTACAACTGACTAATGTGCCATGCCTTTTGTCTATGATTTTTTGCTTTGACCATAACTGTTGTGCTGAGAGATTGAGAGAGGAGTACAAGCTATGACAGTGTTGTAGAATGTCCTCACGTCTGCT
>NC_056737.1:543585867-543718367 GCF_019279795.1 Protopterus annectens
TATTAAACTTTTGCCTGATTATATAAGTCAAGGAATGGTCACTTACATCATCAGGGAGGATATCAACTGTATAATTTTGGTGGTAGTTATTAATAAGGATCCAATCCAAAGTGCTCTCTTTTTTGTTTGGTTTGTGTATTCTTGTTGGGGAGGTAATGGTCTGAGAGAAGCCCTGAAGGTTAATGTGAGAGGTAGGATGATCAGTATTTATGTTCTTCCAATCTATGTTAAAGTCTCCTAGGATAATTGTTTCTTGTGGGAAGGATGTCGAGATCCAGCTCAGAATATCTTCTAGAATGCTAATTTGTTTCCGGGAGGTAGATAGATACAAAAGATATATAAGGATTTACTAGAGTTGAGCTGTAATTTGGAAATAAGGACTTCAGCATGGTTGTTTTTGGTGGGATATAGGGTATAGAGGTGACTTGTAGTCCATCTTTTGCTACTCCCCCTCCTTTTCTTTTTATACGGTGAAGTCTAAATATGTTATAACCTGCTGTGATAACTTCATTATCATGTGTTTTAGGTTTAAGCCAAGTCTCTGTCAAACAAAGAATATTGAAAGAGTGTATATCCAGGAGAGCATGAAGATGGGGAACTTTGTTATTTATACTTTGGATATTGAGATGTGCAATGAGGAGAGAGTTGGGGTGCTTGTTGGGGATGAGGGGAATAGAGGGATTGTTGGTGAGATGTCCAGTGGATAGGACATTATGTGGGCTGGGATATATATACGTACATATATATATATATATATATATATATATATATATATATATATATATATATATATATATATATATCTTGTGTGTGTGTGTGTGTGTGTGTATATATATCTATATATATATATATATATATATATATATATAGATATATATATATATAGATATATAGATATATACACACACACACACAGACACACATACACACACATACATATGTGTGTGTGTGGGGGGGGGGGTGTGGGGGGGTGTATATGTATATATATATATATATATATATATATATATATATATATATATATGTATGTGTGTGTGTGTGTGTATATTATATAGCTATATCCCTATATATATGTATATATCACTCTTTCTCTCTCTTTATATACATATATATATATATATATATATATATGAATCTACTGCTTTTGTTCAAATTACATTTGGTCGAAAATTATTTGATGATCTGGAACATTGTCATAAGTGTCCAGCCCCTGAATTCTGGCCTGAATTTTTGACTCCATTTCCTGTAGAACCAGACCCCAATCTGTCACACCTATCAATAGAGCTCTCCTTAAATGAGCACAGCTTGTCCAAGTAGCCTGCTTGTAGTGCATTGGCAACACAGCTGTCAGTGATTTTATCCCATGAATTTTTCCCCTAAGTCATGACCTCTTGCAGGCTAAGCTTCACAAGGTTTCCATGATGATTTCTCTCCATTCTATTTTCAGTGTAGTCATTGAGTTCCATGCGCAAATGGTCCTTGAATGGCTTGTTTATTGCAATATCAAGAGTCTGGAGATAGGCAGTCATTCCTGCGGTAATCATTATTTGATCTATTCTTCTCTGTGCAAGGAATTTCTTCATTTCTTTTGCGCGGTGAGTTCTGGCTCAATCCCAGACTAGCAGACCTCTTTTGCCACCTTGCAAAACAAGTGTCAGCATTACATCGACCCACTTCCTTATAGCTGCTTGTGTGCACCAGGCTTTTTCGGTTTCAAGAATGTAAATGCCTGAAACACGTTCAGTCTTATCTTTCTTGCTCCTACTAATGACTAGAGGTGAGATTTTCTTTCCATCTAGCCAAAATACAGGTAACACATGCACTCTTGTAACCAATGGAGGGAATGTAGATTGATGAGACACCCCTCTGATCAATTGTTGTTTGAGATCCTTGGCCCATAATCACTGCAGTTTCATCCATAGCAATCATGTTAGAGAGTTGGTATTTAGAAAAGTCAATGCCATCAACAAAGGACATGAATGCAAGTGCACGTTTAATAACTTCAGTATCTTCCAGTTTGAACAGTGTTGTTGATCCTCTTAGAGACAGTTCATATCACTGAAGGAAGCCATCCAGCCAATGTTGTGATGCTTTAAATTCTGCTGGGGATATTTCTAACTGTTGTGCCATTGCAAGGGCAAATGCTTGGATATCAGCCCTGTGCACAACCAAAGCCTTTGCTCTCCTGTTAGCAATCCACTCACAGATGATGTCTTCCAGCTCAGGAAATAACGGTTGCTGACCTGATCCACACTTGCACTTCTTAGCGTTTCCCTCATCATCCTGTTGACTGAGGTTATCATATGCTGCATGACATTTTCGGACCATTCAGAGATCTAATTTCTTCTCTTTACAGAAAGCCGTCAGATTCTTTCCCTGGGAGTCCACCATGATTCCTTTCTTGTACTGGACGGAATAGCTCTTTCTTTTTGCACTCATCTTGTATGGGTGGGGGGGGGGTTAATTGAAGACTTATGAAACCAGAGTGGCAACAGAAAATGGCGCTATTTATGAAGAGAAGCAACAACCACAACCATGCACTATCATGTACGCGTACTTTACACACGTTGTCTGTACTTTGACGAATCAAAATATACCTGCCAGTGTTTATGGGCCAACGATCTCAACCATCAAGTGTGAGTGATGGTTAGGGTTACAGTAAGAATTGTGGAGAACTCCCAGGGAAAAAATCTTTGCAAATAGAAGTTGGGTGTCCGAATGGTCTGAAAATGGTGAGCAGAGAACGATAACCTCAGTCAACGAGTGTCAATAATATTATTTTTATAATTCAACACGTCCATTGTGTGTTGTTGATGATCTTAACTGGGGCTTATTTTTTTGGGTAGGGCTTATATCATGACCGCCCTGGAAAACTATGCTAGGCCTTATTCTACGGTTAGGTCTTATTTACAAAGAAATACAGTAGTGTGTACACATGTTAAATCAAGCATACAATTAGCCATAGAAATTATGTGTAAAAAAAGGGAATGGAAATGTTGGATATAAAGTCCATGAACTGATAGTTAAACAGGCATGGGAAGTATTTCAAAAACAGGCCATGAACCACAATTGTCACAAAAGCCCATGTTTAAATGTCCCTAACCTTGCAGCAAAGTTAGTAGAAGGCATTTTGGTGGGACAAGATGCTTTTAATTGAACAATTGGAGTTCATTCATGGTGTTTTTTTATCTGCTATTTTACTTCCATTTTCTCTGCCATTTTACCTTCATTTTCTCAAACACAGCATTTCTGTTGCCCTTCAATGTGCCCATCACTTAGATGTCCGGAATGTGGAATTTGTAGCAGTTATGTTCAGGGGAGTCTATGCAGTGTTTTGCTAAAGAATTTTTAAGTTGTTTATGTTGGATAGGTGATGTGCAATTCTTCTTTTGAATTTGTTGATCATCTTCCCCACATAAAAGGCATTGCAAAGGTATTACACTCAGCTCTGTATATCACAAACTCAGTATTACAATCACCTCTTAAAAAGCTCTACATTCTTTTCTTTAGCACAAAGAAGTGAAAGTAGATTGAGTCAGTGTGGTATTGGCAGAGATCACTTTTGCCCTTGCGTTATAGACAGTCCCTCACAGTTTTTTGAAAACAAAGGTGGGGCCAGACCTCAAGGTTTTTTCCACTTGTTTGTTATCTGTTATAATTCCCCAATTGTCACTGATTGCTTTTCTGACCTCCTAATCTTTAATGAAAGTCAATACCATTTGCTTTCTGTAATCCTCTCTGGGGTCACTGCAGAGGCTATTGTACTGTCTAATAACCCTTCATGTAGGGCTGGGTAATTGTTTAATTGTAGGGCTTTAATAGGATCCAATACTATTCTTAACATTCTGTTACTGTATCCCTTAGCAAGGAAGTTTTGTTCAAAGTTCCAGAGGGTGGTGGTGAATTTTCTTTTTTTTGAAATTCTGTCCAGCCTATATATATCTCCAGTAAAACAAACAAAGAAGTGACAAACATGGCAGATAAAAATGCAAGCATTTTATTCATCAAAAATTAAGCGTTTTTGCACAGATCAGCCCCACTTCATCAGTCTTTAAAAAAACTATGCATACTCCTTGCTTAAATACATTATGGCTAATTGGTAACAGCTTCATTAAACAATCAATCAAATCAACTCATTAATTGCCATAACAACAGTCCAAAACTCTCCCTCTCCATTAAAACAAATGCATATAAAACATTCAAAGGCAATAAATGAGAAATAAAAAACATTAGTGCTCATCTCTCAATGTTATAAATTTTAAAAACTCTTATTATAATGCCTAAAACTTAAACACATTTCTAAAACATAAGTTCAAGTGAGCAGAACGATTCGCCGCATGTAAACATCATTACACAAGCTATATTATATAATAATGAAAAATGTTAAAACAGTTTATTCGACAAAATAAATTAAAATTTCAGTATAGCATCCTCTGTGCCTAACATATATGCAACTATAGAAAACATGATTAAATGAAAATACTTATTCAAATAAGGTGCTAGAAGCTGAAAGCACTGATCCCAAATAAACATGATGGCTCCTTTCATAAAAACACAATGTTTAAACAACTATTTCAAAGATACAAATAAATAAGTAGTGCATGTAAATTTACAAACTTTAAGATGATCACTTACCAACAAGTTATAGCTTGTAATCAAACTCAAGGCTATATCTCATGAAAATAAATCCATTGTGCTCGCTAGAAGTGCACTGATATGCAAAAAGCTTAGCAACTAGATTCCAGTGATCTTGCGAGAACTAATTCATTCTACTCACTAAAACTATGTTGCTAGGCAACTAAATACAGCAACTCATCACAATATCAAAATTCAAATATTTCAAAGTGGTAGCACTGTAATAGCAATAATTACTAAAATTAACAGGTTCATAGGTGTGCACTAGGCTAATAGCTCTGGAGCCTTTACAAGCCTAGCCCATAGATGTGCCCTGCCATCGTGCTGCTTGACGTTAGTTCCCAGTGCCTCTATCAAGTAGAGCCACTAGAGTGATCCCCGGGGTGAACTTTCTATTTCTCATCTACTCATCAAGATTTCTCTTGAAGAGGGCCAGTGAGGTGCTCTGCTTGACATGTATGGAAAGTCTGTTCCAGAGCATGGGCAGTCTTTGGGTTATGAACCTGTCTCTCCAGCATGTTCTGTTGATTGTGGTAATGAAGTTGAGGTCTCTGTAGCATGTGGTGTGGAGGAATTGGAATTTCTTTAGATGTAGTATTTCTAACAGAGCTGGGTCAGATATGGCTTTGTAAGTCAAGCAGAGATCACCTCTTAGTAGATGATATGAGACAGAGAATAGCTGGAGTTTTTTGAGTCTGTCCATGTAGGACATGTGCTTAAGACCTAGGATCTTCTTCGTGAGGTATTTTTGTGGCCTTTTCAGCTGTTGCATGTGTCTAGTGAGGTAAATGCCAAATGGGGCATTATACTCGATGATTGGTCTAATGAGGGAAGAGTAGAGAGAGATGATGATCTCTTTCTTCCTGGATGCAAAACCCTTGGTAATGAGATGTGCCACATAGAAGGACTTTTTGACCACAGTGGCAATGTGGTGGTTGAAGGAGAGGTTGCTGTCAACCTGTTTCCCCAAATGTCTTATAACGCCTTCTGTGTTCAGTGGGCTTCCGTCGATGTGATAATTAGTGGGAGCTGGGGTTTTCCAGAGGGGATGATGACGCATTTTTTGGCATTAAGCTTAAGGCCATGGTTTTGACACCAGTCATTTGTCTCAGTGAGGCCATTCTGTAGGATGTCTACATCACTTGGGGAGTTAATAATGGTTCCCAGATTGCAGTTATCTGTGAACTTGGTCAGCCAGAGTCCCTCCATGTTGGCCTAGACCACCTTCAGCAGTACCTCTAAATCACTGAAAGACCTACTCATTCTAATTACAATGGCTCCATGACATGGCTTAAATACAAACAAAATAAAAAAATAACCACAAATAACTACTATAATATTTAAAATCCAAACTAATGTAAAAATTAAAAACAAACATACCTCACTTAAATCACAAATCAGCCAACCTTCACTTAGCCCAGCAAGAATCTACCCTCAAACAAAAATACGTATTCTAAAAAACTAATAAGCAATATAACCAGTAATAAATAATCTAAACTAATGAAATAATTTTCTACAGCATCATTCAAACCATGATGCTTGTCAGCCTGAAGCATAATAATCCTCCTTTGTTCTTTCGAACAGTCAGCATAATGATTAAACTTATATACTTTACCTGTCATATGATATACAAATGAATTATCTTTTGAAGTATACCTACAATAATTACAATGTCTACAGGTAAAACTACCTATTCTTCATGAACTTACCCTAGTCATGGATGTACTTGTTTTATTACATAAATGTCTTTTTAAAAATGTCACATTCATAGGTTCATAGGTAGGTACAAGCCTAGACAAAAAATGTACCCTGGCTTTAGCCACCCAAGAAAATTATTTTCCTGTGCCCCTGTCGAGCAGAGCCACAGAAGTGATCCCCGGGCTGAATTTCCCATTTCCCATCCAATCATCAAGATTTGTCTTGAAGAGTGCTAATGAGGAGCTCTGTTTGACATAGATAGGTAGTCTGTTCCAGAGTATGGGAAGTCTCTGGGACAGGAATCTATCCCTCCAGCATGTTCTGTTTATTGTGGTGACAAGGTTTAGGTCCCTAGAGTGTGTAGCTTGGAGAGATTGGGATTTCTTTAAGTGGAGCATGTCCAACAGCTCTGGGTTTGACATAGCTTTGTATATTAGGCAGAGATCGCCCCTGAGTAGGTGATATGCGATGGAGTAAAGCTGTAGTTTTTTGAGACAGACTGCATAGGGCATCTGTTTGAGGCCAGTAATCCTCTTTGTGAGGTATTTCTGTGGTCTTTCCAGTTGTTGTAGATGTCTTGTGAGGTACATACCAAAAGGGGCATTGTACTCTATAATGGGTGTAATGAGTGATGAGTAGAGGGGAACAATGACCTCTTTTTTTCTGGATGAGAATCCTTTTGAGATGAGATGAGCCATATAGAAGGATTTCCTGACCACTGTGGCGATGTGATTATCAAATGAGAGACTACTGTCCACCTGTGACCCAAGGTCTCTTATCACATTTTTGGCATTAAATAGACTACCAGCTATGTGGTAGTTCATGGGTACAGAGTTTTTACCAAAGTGGATGACAATACACTTTTTGGCATTAAGCTTCAGGCCATGGCTTTGACACCAGGTATCTGTCTCTGTGAGGCCCTTTTGTAGTTTGTCCACATCATTAGGAGTTTCGATTATGGCTCCTAGTTTGCAGTCATCTGCAAACTTTGTTAGCCAAAGACCTTCTGTGCTGGCCTGCACTCATATGTAATCAAAGGTCATGGACCTACTATTCTACTATTTTCATCTGCTGTTAAAATATGCCAGTTGGTATGTATAATATTCAAAATGCATTTATTATCTGATGTAAAAGGTATCTTATCCTACAGGGTTCAGGTTTGGACCTACTCAGTGCATTAACCAGTAAACCATTCCTATTACAGAAATAGGACTTTCCCTTATTATTCCTCTCATCCTTGACTGTCTTAAAGTTATGTTCACACTCAACTTCATTGTAGCCTCTATCCATAAATTCTTTCTTCAAATTCTCTACTTGAAACAAAAGAGTGGCATCATCACTAGTTAACCTAGATACATGCAAAGCTTGTCCCCTTGTCCCCTAAAAACATTCCTAAATACATAAACAGGATACATACTACTACTTTCCAAAAAAAATATTCATTTTACAATCCTTCTTATAAATTCTTATAAATTCTAGTTTTCAATGTCCTATTAACCCATCATAACCTAACATCTAGAAAATCTGTAGTCTGTATGGACATGTGCATTGTGAATTTCAAGAAAGAGGTAGTGTCCTCCGAATGTTACAACTCTATAGGTATACCTCATCACATGAAAAATATATCATCCATGAATTTCTTATAACAAATAATATATTTCTGATATTCTTTTTTTCACCAAAGTCAAACTATTTTCCCACTGTGCCATAACCATATTAGCATATGAATTGGCAAATGGGGTACCCATGGCCACTCCTGCTGTTTGTATATAATAATTACCATTAAACATGAAGACATTATACGTCTATACACTCAGAATATACTAATACTCTGAGTGTATCTCATACATTGATTAATTTGCAATGCTTCTATTTTTATTACAGATTTCAGTACTGCAAACTATATTTATGTATTGTATCCTATGTTATGTGCTTGTACATTTGATCACTTTGCATTTGTTTTTTACTTTTTATTCATATTATAAATTGCCTGGAGCTTTTCTCCTCAAGTCTCCACTGAAAATGGGCCCCCATTTCAGTTGGACTAACCTGGCTAACAAATGTCAAATAAAATAAAACAAATAATTATTCACTAAAACTATTTCCATTAACATGCAAAGTGCATGCATAAAGTTACCTGAAAAATCCCTATTTTCTCTCAAATATTTCTTCATTAATTGTATATCTAAAGCATTCAGAATGTAGGTAAAAAGTGAACATACATCAAGCATAATTAATATGTCTTCTTCACCTGATGGGGTGGCCTCTATTTTCTGAAATAAAGTTGTTAGAAAATCTTTGGTGTCCATTAATATGGTTGGAACACGTTGGATAAAAGTGGATGTAAAATCTTTTCTAGATAAATTGAAATAGACTTGATATGCCAGCCCTGGCCAGACACAATCAGCCTAAAAGGGGGATTTTCTAAAGATTGTGTATCTTAGGTAAAACTTTAATAAGGGGACAAATGGCGTCTCCCCATAAAATAGTCAAACAACTCCTTAGTTATATATCTGCAGGCAAAACTATCACATAGTTTATTGTGGACTTTACTAATAGCCTTCTTCACTTCTCCAAGCATAATTAGCATATAAGTAGATGTATCTGGCAACAACATATGCATTCCTCTTAAATAATATAATCGATTTAGAACAATTATGGCCCCACCCTTGTCAGCAGGTCAAATGTTGAGGTCATCGTTGTTCTAAGAGCTATAGATTCTTTAACTGATAAATTATATAAATCTTTACCACATTTATATGGATTATCACATTCATTATATATCCTGAATAATTCGTATGCACAAGTTCTCATAAATGCTTCAACCTGTGGATGAAAAGTAGGTGTAAAAATCCTAGGTTTTTTAAAAACATAGTTTTGCACATCCATACATATGTGGAAATAGTAAGTTTAACAGAATATTCCTGCAGAACAATTTCACATCTAAAACAGTGTTACTGAAATTGCTTGGTATAGCAGGAACATAAGAAAGGCGTTTCTGTAAAACACTCAATTGGCCCATCGATAAAGCAACTGCAGAAAGGTTATATACTAAGTCACTAACTGCTGCATTCAAAAGTTCTTTACTGAAGATATGATGTTCCATTCACCCAAATATTTCTGGCATTTTCTCCCCGGCTTAGTGACCTCTGATGGTCTCTCTGGTCCCTGATGGGGAGAGGTAATCCTGGAAAAACCTGCTTACAAAACTCTTTCCGAGACTTTTCAGCACTCTTTCAGATGAAGAAAGTGTTGATAATACAGTATAAATAATACCTTATCAACTCCTAGTAGACACTATTGTAAATTAAATCATTCTCCCACCTTCCACATTAGCTAGGCTGAGGGCCATGACTGCCTCCATATTTACACAACTGTGATTAAAGTGGAAATAGTTCCTTAGGACTAGATCTAATAGTTTTCCTAGTATTTCTGTTTCATCAGGCATGACTACTCTATCCTTGAGGGAAGCTTCTATGACTGCTTGTACACAATAGTCATGTGGAAGCACGGTGTACAATGTTTCCACATAGATGGAAACCAGAAATAGTGTTGCTACTGGCAGGGATGGTGTGCATTTTATTCAGAGAATCAAGCATATAAAATAGAAAATGACTTGTCTCCCTCAGTTATGGACAGGATTTTCTCATCTAGGAAGATGGACATAGCTTCAGTGCTTGCTCCCCCACTAGACACCACTGGCTTGTATAGAGGTTCCCAGCTTGGTATCCCCCAATATTTAGAATTTTAGGAAGTGTGGTAGTCAAAGTCAAGTAATCTTGCATTTGACAGATCCTCTTCAGTCATCATTCTGAGATGCCATTGTACATTGTTGTAGACTGATCATTTAACTCCCTTTTGAAGTAAAATTGTTCATTGTTGAGCATTATTTCAATTTTACAGTTAGACGTGCCAGTATCTGTCATCAGAATACACCCCACCTCATTAGCTTATATTGCTCTAGCAGACTTATCTCTGCTGAGGTCTTTCAGTGGCTCTAATTCTTCATTACTGACATTGTAAAACTTTCTCTTGGGGGCTGTACCTAAGATTTTGCAGCTATCTGCCTCACATCTGTTTGCAAAAGCAGCAAGGGTGGGGTGTAAAGGAGGACTGAAGTCACTAGGTTGTTTCCACTTTACATTTCTCTCATTGCTTGTATTGTTCTCATTCGTTTGTTTGTCACTGAAATCACATTTTGAGATTGAGCTTTCTTACATATAGCTTAACATGTATGATGGTTTCCACAAGACTGTTTTTACAGTGAGGAATGACAGTTAGACTCTTATCTAGGATGTTTTCTTCTAGTGACACAAGGGGTTTAGATGTATGATTGCAGACCACAGTCCTTTTCCCTGTGGCTTATCACTTATTTGTTATGGGGGAATTCCCAGGTCCCTCAATTCATTGGTCCTTTTCATTATCCTGTCCTGGTGTTGGCATTGTGAGTTTGGAGATTCTGATTTTGATACTGAGCTTGGGAGTGGGACAGACTCTGGCTGTTCCAGCTCATGCCTGGTGAGGGAGTGCATGGGTTGACTTCCTGCTGATCACCTGGTTCCCACTGTTGGTTGGTGCTCCTAAGTCTGGCCTCAGCAGGTTTTGTTCCCTGTGAAAATCCTGCTGTTTGGTATGGGTGTTTGACCTTCTGTTATCCTGTGTCCATGGCATTCTCTATTTTGTAGTCCAAGGTTCAGTGAAATAATATTAGGTATTTTCTGATTCATTTCATCCCTTTCCATTTTGTTGATTTCCTTTGCTTTGATGTTCTCGTAATCAGTGATTTTTGTTGTCCAGTCCCTCAGATCTCTTTCTACTTTCTGCATAGTCTTTGCGGGTGTTCTCAAACTAGAGAATTTTTTTTCCAGGATAATTTCCTGTAGTACTTTATTGTGGTTCAGAAAGATGTCAACAAACTTCAGGCTGGCTTCTTCTAGCACGATCTCCCATTCCTGAATCAGGGCCTTTTCAACATTGTTTCAAATAGATGTCTTTAAGTTGGAGGCCCCTTGGAAGATGTATTTATTTATTTTAAATTATAGTGTTCTTAGAGCAGATTTCCTTCCAGTGCAGCTCTTTTAGCTTTACTAGTTGCTTTTCTAGAGGGGAAATAGTCATTTTCCATCGTGTCCAATAGTTCAGTATCAGTGGTGATGCTCCTAGGTAACTGCTACCTGAGTTCCTAATGTAGGTCTGTCCAGGCTGGGGTCTTTATCATGTTCTGAAGCCTTAAATCTTCCATGGACATTTTGTTTCCTGGATCTGGTCCTCACTAAGGTCTCTCTGAGGATTCCTGTTGACAATTTCTTGGCAGCTCCAAGGACAAACAGTGAAAGACAGTGACGTCCATGCTGCACTGATCTGGTATCCAATACTGCAGGCTCAACAGTCTGGGCCCATGTCTAAAATGTCTAGAATGAGGAACCTGAAGCCATTACAATCAGGGAAGGCTATGTAGTGTTTTGCCAATGGATTTGTAAATCTTTTAAGACTTACATCAATTACTCAAATTCTACTTAAACCCTTAACTCGACTGTTTTTCCACTGCAAAGTGGACTTTACCTTTGCTAAGTCAGCTTTGGCCAGGATTCAACATTCTGAACAGTTTAACCTTCTTCCCACCCTTTTGTTTTGTCCTGCAAACTGTGAGGTTGCAGTTTGGCATACCACATCAGTGCTTCATGGATTTCACTGTCTTTATTCTGTAATAGCAATAAATGACTTCTTATTGTAATGTTAAAGTTGATGTTGCTTATGGAAACTTGATGGGAGGTCAAGATATTTCTCTACATTATGAAAGCAAATTAGCAATTCCAACAACCTACTCTTTTGAACTCATTCCAGCTTTTGGTTTCTTTACTATACTTCACTAAATGTTAAAAGTATGTGTAGTAAAGGATTTTTTTACATATGTTTACACAGTTTAAATTACAAGTGATTGCGGTGGTTAGGTGACACTATGTATTTAGGCAATAGTGCATTAATAGGTAAACTTTTGATATTCTAAGACTCATTAGTAGATATCCCAGAACAGCAGACTGAATGAGACTGCCATTTCTCAGAGTACCACATTTTCTTCCAGGTATGGTGGTCTTAAAGTTTGTGTGTATGTATATATGTACGTATGTATGCATCTATATCTATATCTATATATATATATATATATATATATATATATATATCTATATCTATCTATCTATATATATATATATATATATATATATATATATATGGTTTCACTTTATAATGTCGAGTTACTGAAAACTCAAACTTCATATGGCCAAGACCATATGATTGAGTTTTCAATAACTCGAAATTGTGAAATGAAACAATTAAAAAAAAAGTCAAACACGTTTCTGCAAGGGGGCAAGCACCCCTGCACCCCCCACACCCCTCCTACTTAAATATATCAACTCCGAGACAGCACCGCAGTGGGTAAAAGGGAAATCTCCCATTCCGCACTGTATGCATAAGCGCAGAATGGGAGATCTCCTGTTTCCTTGCTATAGTGTGATCAGAGAGATGGTATATTCAAGTAGGGAGGGTGTAGGGGGGCTCACCCCCCGCTGCAGAAACAATGTGTTTGTTTGTTTTTTTTATTTATTTCACTTCTTAATTTTGAGTTACTGAAAACTCGATTATGTGATCTCGACTATATGAAGTTCGGGTTTTCAGTAATTCGATATTATGAAGTGGAACCATATATATGCTTTGGGGGTTAAGGGGATTTGCACCCATATTGGAGGATGCAGAGGGTGTTTTCTCTGGAAAAAAAATCTTTAAAGGAGAACAGCAATGTTTGTCATTCACAATTCAATATTTTCACAGTCTTTTTTTTTTAATTCTTGGCTTGTGGTTAATATTGCATTAATATTGCAGGTTTATATCATAATGCAAGTAATCTCTGTGGTTTCCAAGTCTCAAAACAACCCACTAAAGTGTAGTGGGCCCAAAAACAAAACAGTGTAAGAAACTTCTCTGTGTGGAAGATTTTCAGTCCATATATTTGCAATTAATCACTGTATATTAATCAGATCAGGCAATAGTAGTAGACGTACTAAACTTAAACTTGTCTTAAGTCAAAACAAAACAAAAAATAACTAACAATAGAAAATATATAATTGTACAGCATTACTAAGTATTTGAAAGTAATCCAAGCAAGGCAGGCAGTCTGTTTCCAGTCTTAAATCCTTTATTAAGTACACAGACAAGCGATCTAAGTAAAACAAAAATAGAGTAATAATTTCCTCACAAGCTTTCTAAATATATATATATACTTTTTATCGGGCATGGGAGTGGTTTATTGTGCTATAAAACAAAGTGTTATTGGTACACATGTTAAATTTACATCCCTTCCCCCATCAGTGTGACATTCGAGCTGGTCCTGCCTTACTTAGTAGCTGTCATAATAATATATAACCCTTATGTACTTTAAATAAAATTTATAATGCTGTGGTACCTCTTATTTAACCAGATTATTAAGTAGATTATTAAGTCTTTGATTTTATCCAAGACAATATACTACATGGCTGGAAATATATCAACCTTAGTTCATTTGACAATCAAAAAATATATATAAATATATACATATATATTTTGCATGTAAAAATCAATTTCTATTTTCATAACCTATTATTAAAAAGATTGCTTTCATCCTTCTAGACTTCTTCAGGTCTGTGTACAAGAACCCTAAAAACAATCTATAAAAATATATATAATTGTATAATTAGTTAGTATTGTTATTACACATCATTTTGAATAAAGTGGAAAAAATAACCAGAAAATAATAAAAATAAGAAAAGAATGTATGTATGATGATGGAAACAAAATATACACTTACATTTCAACTGATTTAAAATGGTATTTAAAACCAATTTGTAGAATAAAATAAAACAAAATACAATTAGTTATGTAAACAATGTGGCAATTTTTTAAGTTCCAGTGCACTTTTAATTGAACAGTAGTACTTTAGTCCAGTGGAAACTGCCACATTGTTTACATAACTAATTGTATTTTATTTTATTTTATTCTACAAATTGGTTTTAAATACCATTTTAAATCATTTGAAATTTAAGTGTATATTTTGTTTCCATCATCATACATACATTTTTTTCTGGTTATTTTTTCCACTTTATTCAAAATGATGTGTAATAACAATACTAACTAATTATACAATTATATATATTTTTATAGATTGTTTTTAGGGTTCTTATACACAACCTGAAGAAGTCTAGATGGACGAAAGTGATCTTTAACAAAAGGTTATGAAAATAGAAATTGATTTTTACATGCAAAATGCATATGTATATATATATATATATATATATATATATATAAATATATATATATATATATATATATATATATATATATATGGATTGCCAAATGTACTAAGGTTGATATATTTCCAGCCATGTAGTATATTGTCTTTGACAAAATCACAGACTTAATAATCTACTTAATAATCTGGTTAAATAAGAGGTACCACATCATTATAAATTTTATTTAAAGTACATAAGGGTTTTATATTATTAGGACAGCTACTAAGTAGGGCAGGACCAGCTCGAATGTCACACTGATGGGAGAAGGGATGTGAATTTAACATGTGTACCAATAACACTTTGTTTTACAGCACAATAAGCCACTCCCATGCCTGATAAAAAGTATATATATATATATATATATTTAGAAAGTTTGTGAGGAAATTATTACTCTATTTTTGTTTTACTTGGATCACTTGTCTGTGTACTTAATAAAGGATTTTCGACTGGAAACAGACTGCCTGCCTTGCTTGGATTACTTTCGAATACTTAGTAATGCTGTACAATTATATATTTTCTATTATTATTTATTTTTTGTTTTGCTTTGACTTGACAAGTTTAAGTTCACTACTTCTACTACTATTGTCTGATCTGATTAATATACAGTGATTTACTAGAAATATATGGACTGAAAATCTTCCACACAGAGAAGTTTTTTACACTGTTTTATATCATAATGCTGACATAGTTGATATACTTTTGCAGCTGACTCTGATCATTAAGATATATCAGTATAGCATTTTCCACAATTAAGTATTCAAAAAGGATTATTTTGTGTTGGATTGTGAGCTTGCATAAGCACAACACATGGCTTCATTTAGGGCTTTTCAGGCGGGTGGTATGCAAGTGAAAAAAATTCAGTTAGATCTTCTTGTACAGATAATGGAGATGCAGTTACTGGAATTTAGTTCCAATTCATGTATCAATGTTATTAATAAGGCAGATTACTTTGTGGTGTGAACATCTAACCAAAGTTGCCAACATTTATTTTCTGATTTACAAGGTCTGTGTTGTGGTTTTATTCAAAATAACAATGTAAAATACTGATCTCCTGAATCGGTTAAAACTGCTGCATCTTACTTCCCTCTTGTCATAAAGTACAAAGGAGTACAAATCAAAATGCCTCACTTGTGGTCAGAAAAATATTTTTTTCTCATACCACATATACATTAATATGCGTTGCTTTAAGCAATGTTTCTTAAATTCCCTGTTGGACAACACAAGAAAGGAAGACTATAGGTATGTAAGTAAATTTACCACAATAGCAGATGTTTGAATGATCACTGCTGCATTAGCCTTGGCTATGTGGGGTTTGAACCTGTTAAGGGTATAACATCCAGTCAGCTTCCAAAGCTTAAAGGTGAATGTCCATGTGCCAAAACCAGCTTGAGCTGAACTAAAGAAAGAGTGGTCTGGGCATCAAGCTCTTCAGAGCTTTCAGGCCAACTGAGAGTGAGTCTAAAACCATAAAAAGGTTAACACTAAGAAAAAAATAATTATATATACTCTCACCTTGACAGCAAAAACATATAAAAATAAGGGGGGAAGGAGAGAAGGATGGGCTACTGCAGCAGTGATCATTCAAGCAACTACTCTTTAAACAGGATCACTTACATTACTGTACTATGTTCATCATTACGATCAGTGTTTAACTATAAAGGTAGATTAGTACAGCTTTAAAAGAATTGGAGTATGAAGAATGCAAGTCCAGGAGCCACTGGAGAATAGACCTAGCAAAGTTTGCTCTAGACCCAGAGAAGGACTCTAGGCATATAGTGCTTTGTTCAGGTATGTACAGGGGTCCAAGTTGCTGATTCTAGAATCTAACCCTTTCCAAAAAGTCATAAATGAAGCAGAGTCCCCAGTAGAAAGAGCCTTGACCCTTCTAGGAATTGCCTTGTTCTGGTGGGTATAACAAAGCTAATAGCATGAGACAAGTTATTTAGGGATACCGATTAGAACTCGGGCATTTATCACAAAGGAGTTTTGAAAGGAAAGATCCGGGTCTGCTATCCATGATTGTTTTTTCTTTGGCATCAGAAACATTTTTGAATAAATCTCTTCTCCTTGCTGAGGAGCAGGGGCCAATTCTTTTTTTCCCCCTCTCTGATATAGCAGGTGATGAATGATAAGATGGGAAAAAGAGTTTTGTCCTGCAGATAAAGGGGGAACTCTTGAAAAGAGGGGAGAGACTTTACTGCAATCTGTAATTTTGATGAATTACTTTCAAAATCAATCTGTTGTTGAAGAGAAAAAATGAAGATTCAGACTTTCTGGAAGAATTAGTGGGTTGCCAGGGAGAAAATTCTTGCAAATAGCTATTCTGACTTATTAGTGCATCCTTTGTTCTGTAAGATTTCACCTTTCTTTCTGGAATGTCCTTGCCATTGCCTTTTAAATGTCTGCTGTGTTTATTTTTAAATGGTTTAACAGGTACTATTAAACCACTTGAAAAACATGGAGAAAAAATACTGAAAATTACAACAGATTCCTTGAAACAACTTACCTCTTTCAATCCACTTTTTAAGTACCTCTGCAGCCGATGGTCCAAAACTAACTCTCTGTCTAAATGAAAATTCAGAATTTCAGCTTGGATATCTTCAGGAAGGTTTTGATTACACAACCGGCAAACTTCCTTATAACAGTTCTAGTGGCAGCAGTATGAGTTTAAGGAAAGAAGATATAAAGATAGAGTGAGTGTAGGAGTACTGGAGACTATATGTACGTTCAGACAAGATAGTGGCAAACCCTTCTTCAAACAAGGCAGACATCATTCACATAGAAGAGAAACCAGTGATCAGACACATAGGCTTACTGTTCCCTACACTAACAATAATAAGATCATCAAGAGGTAATCAGCAAGCACTGGAATATTTTGACTATAGATGAAGCAGTTTTACAAACAGTAGGGGAACGACCCAGATATTCCTAAAGGAATACAAAATCACTTAAGAGAACGCTTTGCTATGAGGAGAATACAAAAGGTGTAGTACAGACAAACAGGCAAGGCACTTTTGCCTGCCGAAGTTGTAATCACTGGAAGCTTATGAAGAATAATAATACCTTTAAACATCCTGATACTGGGAAGTTGTATACTTTTAAGCATTACGCTGACTGCAAATCTAGGAATTTAGTTTATTTAGCCCAGTGCTCGAAATGTGAATCTTTCTATATAGGGTAGACTAATAGAACATTAAGGGAGAGAGTAAGAGAACACTTGTACGCCATAAGGCGAGAGGATGAGCATAATGCCTTAGCGAGGCACACTATTAGCAATGATCTAAGTCAAAAATTTAGTTTTCTGGCCATAGAGCTCATTAGAACCAGTACTAGACTAGGGAATATTAAGAACTATACTGAAAAGGAAGAGAATAAATGGATCCTGAGATACCAGGCAGATAAAGGGACATGGCCTCAATGAAAAGGTATGCTTGAAACCTTTTCTGAAAGATAGACCTGTTAACCATTAGGATTTTTTACTTATTTTTTATAGTCCTAGTTATACCTTTCAGTGGGGGATTATGCACCTCATTGTTAGGTAGTATTTTGGTGCTATTTCTGTTTTGGGTCTTTTGCTATTCTGCATACTATATATGTTATTATTTTTAGATTAGTTACACTTGCCCTTAAGAGATTTTGCCAGTAGTTACCTTAGTAGCTCTACACTTAAATTTTTTTTTTTTGGTGATGATGGTTTGGTGTCTTTTATTATAGTGTTAGGTAGATAGTTCAGCTATGATTATGCTTTCTCCTGTACACATACATATCATTTATATGCTGTTATTGAGAGTTTTTATTAACATGTTTTTATTATATTATTTATACATTACATGTCTTTCATATGCATATTTTAGATTATTTGCATACCTGGTTCTTTGATGGACTACTATGATATATTTATATTTTTATACATTTTATGCCTATGTTAAAATTCGTATACCTGGAGATATATATATATATATATATATATATATATATATATATATATATATATATATATATATATATATATATATATATATATATATATATATATATATATATATATATATACAGCAATGTATATCACTTTAAGTCTTTTAATTGTAGGTAATTACTAGTCAGTTGATGCATAAAGATCTATTTAAATGGCAGTTGGATTTTAAATGTTATTAAGTCTGAAGAAGCGTTCTGTGCAAAGTGAACGCGCTTACTGTTCTACTTCCAATAAAGAGTTTTGTTTGTTATCCGAGCCAGTGGTGTGCCTTTGGGTTTATGCTCTATAATTTTTCCTTTTGTTCTACAGAGACACTTTACCTTGAAGACTGAGTTTTTTGCTGTTAATATACATATTAGACTGAGGGGTTAAGGCAGTGAAGCAGGAATTGGAAACCAATGTGAAATTGTAAGTTTTTTGCAAGGTATATAATGGTCTAACTTCATACCGGAAAGTGTAATAAAGAAATCATTCATCTTTATCATATCAGGGATTATATCCTAAGTGAAATATAATATAAACTAGAATTTCACAGGAAACCTAAAAATGCCATGATGAAAAAACTGCTAATAAGATTCAATGACACTCAGTTAATTTTCTTATCTGGTACCTGGCTGACATTGTGGAAAACACAGAAGGGACCCTAAATTTCATTTTTTGGTGGAAAATACCAATACGTCCAAAATTCAGAATGTCTACATATTGGAAAAACATAGAGTTTCTATGTAATTTGACATTTTCAACTTGAACAATAATTCATTACTACCTTCAATTCTTTTCTGGTTGACAATAAAGTCATCTCACTTTTTGTAGTGTTCTGGACTCTGCTTTAATTTTACAGAATTACAAAATTAAATCAGAACTGAATTATGGTAAAGACTGGAAACTGCACTTAAAAATCAAGTGTATAATTCTTAGATTTCATCTCATGAAAACAGATTTTTTTTTGACAGCTGTGTATCAGTGACCCTGAAGAACAGTGAAACTACTGTAGTAAGACTACACTGAAAATGGAAAGTAAAACATCTTAAAAGCAAAGAATACAAATAGAATGAGCTATTTACATCTTAGGAGCATATCTTACATAAATAACGTGGAAAATGAGTAAGCAAGATTAAGAAAATGTAGGGGTCCTGAGAGGGAGCATTAGTAAAAAGTGAGATGATGTAATTGATTGGAAAGTTAATGAGAACCAATGTGGAATCCTGCATGCAGGCCTATTAATCTACTAACCAGGTAAACAATTACTTTTCTAAAATAATGGCATTGTATAATGCCTCTTTGCTGCCCTTGTGCAGCTGTCTGGTATCCGTGGCAGTTCTGATGTACTGCGCATGCCTACACAGTACATTAGAGCTGTGGCCAAAAGCAACGGAGAAAGCAAGATCATTGCTTTTTTACTGTTTTGCTATGTTAAATGGGTTTAACATAGCGAGGCAGCTTTAAAATAAGCAACGGAGATCTCCGTTGCTTATTTTAAAGCTGTCTCGCTATGTTAAACCCATTTAACATAGCGAGACAGGTTTAAAAAAAAAGCAACAGAGAAAGCAAGATCTCCGTTGCTTTTTACGCACTGTGTCGCTATGTTAAAGGAGTTTAACATAGCAAGACAGCTTTAAAAAAAGCAACGGAGATCTCCATTGCTTTTTTTTAAACCTGTGTCGCTATGTTAAACTCTTTTTTCCATTAGTATAAGTCGATTTACAATGTGCACGCTGGCCAATCAGCGTGCACGTTTTGGAATATTAATGGGGGGTCATGGTATAATGTTGTATATTCCTCCCACTCCAGAAACAAGGTATATGGGTAAGGTAGCTCATGTTCTTGGCAGATATCCATGTGTATAAGTGTCAGATTTTCAGGAGCAATATCAATAAAGTGTAAAGCAGGATTGTGACTTGATAAGTAATCTTTTCCAGTAACTGTGAAGTATTCTTGTATGCACTGTCATGACTTTTCTAATCTGACATCAGTCAACTGTTAAATTTAGTGCACATGTTCCCTGCAGTTACAACTTGTGGGTTCTAATCCCATGGCAGTCAACTAAGAAATCACCATCTGTGTAGTCTAATTAGTGTACTTGAACATAACTCTCAACTGTCATGATTTTTCAGAATGTAATGATTAATGCCTCATATGTATGGTCCGTGATTAGCAGATAAATGACATTACTTGCAATGCAATTTATTGGCAAATTTGTATACAGAACACCATGGTAGTAATGTATGAGCACACTAAAACAGTTCCCTGTAGTTGTGCACCTGCATTTGTTAGTGCTTGGCCCATACTGTCCCATGCTAACAGGTTGAGAGGTATGTACATGTAACAATAGCTATAAAAGAATTGGAGTCACAAGTGACACTGCACACCTGTACAAGTATGTATTATTAGTCTGTGTAGTAATATCACCTCCAAGGTCACTAATGGTATGTTTTTTTCCTCTCTTCCTACCCCTTATCTTCTGTAATTTATTATTATGAAATGTATTAATTACTGTTATTTATTATTATGGTTTGATATTAATATATTATTTTGAACTAACTGTTATGTTGGCCTTATGGGTTATGTCATACTGATTTGCTGTTAACATACTTACCGTTATGTTATTTATTGTTGTGTTCCTCATAATATACCTTAATATGTACTTGGATTAATCAATATTATCTTCCACTATGTTAATACTAACACTAGTTTGGTTATTACCTTATGTTTATATCTAATGTACTGAAGCACAACAAGGTAGGCTGGTTCCAGGCGATCCACCTACCTTGTCTCCACTGACTGTGGCATCAGTGCTCAGCATATCTGGGCCGCAGCCTGGTGGTGCCTCCTCTGTTAACCATACATTACCTGCGGGACAGGGTAGTTCTGCCCCATCGGCTGGGGCTGGGTCCCCCTCTGGGAGCAGAGGTGGAGGGGGTGATTTTGTCACCTGTCAAGAACTGCAGGTATCAGGCACAGGGTGCTTTACCAAACTGTCAGTGCATGCCTGCACCAGAAGAAGAGCATGCTCGCCACTCTGGTGGGGCAGCCTCACCCTGGACACCACTGTCCAACACTGCCACCACAATGGCAGTAAAGGAGCAGTGCTGACAGTCCCTTGGTGAGGACTTTACTCGCACTGCTACTGTGTGGATGCTCATGGAACTGGGATTCCACAACACCCTCTCCATCCAAGGTTTACACCACCATCTTGTGTCACACAACAACCCTGTCTGCTGTCTTGTCTGTCTGCAAAAGCTTCCTCACCTTCCCAACATATCTTTCCCACATGTACCTATGTCCCTTCCCCAACATTCCACTCTCACCTTAAAAAAAAATGGCCATCTGTCCCAAAAAAAAAAAAAAAAAAAAAAATATATATATATATATATATATATATATATATATATATATATATATATGTATATATATATATATATATATATATATATATATATATATATATATATATATATATATATATATATATATATATATATATATATATATATATATATATATATATATATATATATATATATATATATCATCCCATACATAGCTATCTATTTCATACACATGTCCACTGGACACACTTAATTTGGTCCTATTGGCTTGACAATGCAGTTAGGTTGTCATCATCCCTCTCTGGGGGTGACAGTCCAAATTCAGCTAAAACATCTGGCACAGTGCACAGTTGTTTCTGATGAAGAAATGGATAGCTATGATTCTTTCCTACACCTGTCCTGCACATCCCTACCTGCCTTTCACTATGTTTTCCCCCTGCTTGCACCCATTTCACTACTGTCCTATCTCCCCATTTTCTTTTCTTTAAATATTGTATGCACAATGCAGCATGGCGTGCCATATTGCTTAGCTATGCTAAATAGTGCTATACTGATATATGCTTTTGGAACGATATTTATCACATTCAAAAATTACACCTGCACTCTATTTGAAACCCACAACCATCGCACCTGCAGAATAGTGGAGCATCCCGCCAAATCACACAGCTTCTAATGAAAACAAGTGTTTTAAGCAAAATGTACTAATGCTGTAGTTCCCCTCATTAAGCATGTTTAAGTGGTGCTGTGCATCACACCGCGTCATGCAAATAAAGTTAAGAGAATTATACAAAAATAGTACTGTAATTGGCAGTTTAGTACACAAATACATCACTATAAAGGCACACACATCAACTTAGACATAAGTGAGGTATCTGATAGCATGCAACCATGCAATTATGTCTACAATGTGTAAAAGCACACTTGTTAAAACATTAATGGAAAAGAGGATTTTAAATGGGATTCTGGTTTAAAGACATACACATAATACTATATGTGTGGTATTTAACAGCAGGTAACTGTGTAATGATAACTACAACATGTAAAAATTCACCTGCTATAACATGGACTCTGTAGCTTGGTCTGTAAAATGCATTGAAAACATAACTTTTTGGTACACAAGGTCCTGGGTTCAAGTACAGCTACATCTACCAATGAAAATACATGTATGCGGCCATCAGTATTCTAAGGTGTGATATATATGTCTGTCTTATCACCTATTTATCCACCCAAAGCAGTACAGTTGGAATGTCTGCATCTATATAATACAGGGCAAAGACCACCTTCACCTACTCCTAGTACAACACTATAAAGTGCACAGAATGTCAGGTAATGCAACAGCCTGAATTCACAGAGGATGTTGAAGTGTATACCGAAATTGTGGCCCACTAATATCACACTGCAGCCCACAAAGTTTTGCTGGTGATATCACAGACATCCCCAGATACACAGGTAACATACATATATGGAAGTTGAGCCAGACACAAGGGTTGCCAACACACATTCAACAGGGGACTATCATGACATAGCAAGTGACTTGGCAGTTGTCCGATTGCATGACATCATGGTAAATGTACACCTCCCAGTTTTCTAGGGCACACCAAGAATTTTTCCTTGCATTGTCTTACTGATACCGTCGGCTGACAGACTTATCTGAGACACATACCTTACTTCCCAGTAGGGTGGGTACTCTCAATCTGGCCATGCCTAGACAACAAGGCTGCCACAGGTCCCACACTCTTAAAGTGTGTTGTCCTGTAAAACTGTTCACCTTTTTTGCCTATGCCTGTTGCTTGCAGCATCACTTTCAGCTTCAGCCTGTAGCACACACATTCGTATGTAAGTAGTCGCTGCTGCAGACATTCTTTCTGCCTTGATATAGTGTCTGTCCCCCACTATTTTCCAACCCAAGATATGAGAAAGGGGTTGCAATCTACATTGAGGCCTTATATCTCATTCAGTGGTTGCATGGGATTGGCTGATTATACTGCAAATTAGCTGTGTTGGCTGCAAATAGCATTTCAGAAGCACAGATTGGTTCAGAGGCAATCACTTGCTAATAGAGAACCATGTTAAAAAGGCAAGCAACTAGTTAGGGGAAACATTGTGTATAACAGTTAATTTGCATGGTTAACTCATTGTCACACACATATATTTCTGTGCCATTCAGCAGAGGAGTATTGTACTCCATCAGGTATGTAACCTTTTTCCCACATGATGTCCATATATCCATATATACTTAGGGGGAATGGGGATTACAGCAATGAGCCTTGCTTGAAATGGTACTGATGACGTGTCATTGATCTGCAGGTGTGTTACAACTACAGAGGTACTAGAGTACAGTACTGTTAGAATGCTCTGTGTTAATTAGGTGTACCAGTCTCCTGTAAATTTCCTGCTGTTAGCCGTGGTAATACTACACTGCTATTTGTGTGGCACTGCTAGTTTTAAATACTATAATGGGGTTGCCACATATGGGCCACAACTTAATGGACTGCTGTTTTGGGTGTGTGATCATACAGCAGTATTTGTCATGGCACAAGCAGGAATAGATTACCTCTGCTACTACCCTACTTGCATCCACAGCCTTAGTATGTTTTCATGGTGTTAAATATGAGATGTGTAGCCAAGCAGTGCCTACTGGTAGCCATCTGTTATTGCTGAATCTCTACATACTATACTCCTACATATGTGATCCTGTCATATGTTCTCATTTTATTGTCTTTCAGGGAATATGTATCCCTGGCATCAGGGCCCTTTTACAGAGCTAGAAAACAATACTATCCTGGAAGTCCTGTGTCAAAGCCACCAACGCCTGCTCTACAGGAGGAGGACCAAAAGGGAAGATTGGGCAGCATTGTGGGCCAACCTGGTTTGCAATGTAAATGCAATTGGTCACCAGAGCAGGATATATTAGTAGGTGCAAAACTGTGCAACCAACATGATAAATGTCACCTGCAGAAGAGCAGCAGATGTGGCCAGGGATTGTGTTGTCACCGGTGGAGGGTCTGCAGAGGTGAAACCACAGTTAGCCAATGAGGAATTCATGGTGAACCTAGGAACACAGGACAGCTCCCAGGCACCCATCACATGGTATATTGTGGATGTTGGTAGCATCATTTCCACGCAAGAGGAGTGTCCAGGTATGTTTACTTAGATCAGCATTGCAACACGGTAGCCTTCAGTGGGTCAGTGTGTACATAGTTTTATGTGGTTGGCAGGTATTTTTATGTGGGGGGGTTAGTTGCAGTGTGAATCTCATCCTCAGATTGCGACCAACAGACCAATTAACATAGTATGTACAGCAAATGTGAGTTATTTAGACATAATAGCCTGTCATAGTGCAATATGGGTTGCTGTTTACATTACCTCTCCTTCAAATTTTCACAGGACCATCAGGAATCAGATGAGGTCATGCTCCTGCTCCTGGTAAGCATAACACTGTTGTGTTACAGATGTAGATTTTAGTGCATAATATTCAGTAAAGTGTCATCCTAGGCCTGGCGACTGGATTCATGTACTGACTGCATGATTGCCAACCTCACAGATTTGTACCAATGGAACATGGTTTACAGTCATACCTATGCCTTGTAGTTGTGACGACACTGATAGGGCATTCTGTATTGTCCTGCAAATCCATGTGTCAACTGTGCAGAGTTTTGACAAATGCCAACAGCATGCATCACTGTTGCTCATACGATTCTTAATTAAGGAGCTTGTTCTTTAGAAAATAATGTCCTCTGGTCCTGGTATATGAGGTTGGTGGTCAAACAAGTCTGTAATACTGACAGCATTGTACACAGCTTAACATATATTACAAGATAGTACTGCAGAGCATAGTAGTGCATATGTTAATGTACTGCTTTTCCTTTTTATCACAGGTGACCAGGGGGGGTTGGTCTCTATCTCTTTCACAACCTCATGTCAGTGTCTCTTCAGACTCTGATCATGATGGTGGGCAAAGTGAGGCAAATGTGGGAATTGCAGGGGCTGAATCTGTCACAGAGGTTGACATCCCTCTTCTGCCTTCATTATCACCATACACATTCAGTATGCATATGCATACCCAGTCCTCTGAGGCCACAGATATTGGACAGTCAGAGGGTGGAGAGATTGAACAGGAAAGTGTGGCTACTATGGCTGCAGTGAGCATTGATACTGGTCATAGCCAAAGTCATGGCAAGGTTCCACACAGGTGGATTGATAAGGGGTGCTTATAGGAGGCCTGCTGTCCTTCCACCACCTGTTGCAGGTGTCTCATCACATGTCACTCGGCATATGTTTAGGGGCATCTTGGAGGCACAGGCACATTTTGAAAGGACCTCCAGATGAATGCTCAGGGTTATGGATGCAGCACAGTCTGACATCCGTGACTGCCACTACCGCATTGCTGAATTCCTGGATTGGTTGGCTGATGCAGTGCAAAGACAGTGGTCTAAGAGAGATTGCAGAATATCGATCTTGGAATGGTCATTGTTTGTGATGCAATGTCTGGTTGGAGTTGTACGTCCGACTCATGGATGTAGGTCAGCAGCTACATCTGATGAGAGTTCATGTGGCCATGCTCAATCATGCTACAATAGTGGCAGTACATCTAGCACCCCAGAAGTGAGTGTGCTGTCCACACTAAGGCAGGGCAGACCTTGGGCTCATGGTACTGGCCATTCATGTGGGAAACACAGTCCCAGCAGACAGCAGTCACCCTCAGGAAGTACTTTCTGGCTTTGGCCATGGAGATGCCAGTGCAACTCCTGGCAGAACCATTTCCTGTGTTCAGGGGAAGAGATGGTAGACTGTCAGCTCTACCATGCACAGTTCAAAGTTGTCCAGCATACAGTCACATAGGGTTGGCATTGAGCTTGATTGTGTTCACACACAAACACACACACACACACACACACACACACACACACACACACACACACACACACACACACACACACACACACACACACACACACACACCACTATCTCAATCAGGTCACCTGCAGACACACACTGCACATGGCATGGACCATCTTGCCTTCTTCCCTTCCTGACTCACAGACATGCTTACCAACCTATTGGATCAGTCTAGGCCTCCTGCACCACCACACAACATCCTGTGCAAGTGATGACTCCTGTGCCACATCCCTGTCAACCTTTTTATCGATACAGGGACTTGAAGGTACATGTCTGATGCACAGGTTGACTACCTAAATTACTATGTATTTCTTTAATCCACTGTTGCCTTTCACATGCCACTTGTGGGTCACTGAAATATGTTCTGCTGCTATTTGTAATGAGTAAATCACATTATGATGTGCATATTAAGTTGGATGGTGTTGTGATGGCTGTATACTTACACAATGAATGGTACTCATAGAAAGTTTTGTGTTCCAGATGCAGAATTGCTTGGGACATACCTATAGGTGCACTGCTATAATAAGCCTGTATACATCAGAGGACAGGAAGAAATACCAGCACAGAAGCAAAATATCTTCACAAAGGTAAAGCAGTATAGGTGCATGTTACCACAGGCTCACATGCATCACAAGCTAATAGGGACAATGGCTTCTTGCAGCCTAATCATGCATCCATAATCTCTGACATGATGTGGTACCCTCGATATGTGGAAGCAGGCTTTGGGAGCTGACGCATCTACAAGCTGTGGCATATGAGACGCACCATCTACAATTTCCCAGTGTCCATGACATTTGTCCTAAACCAGTTATGATTGCCTTGTTCCACATTCCATTAAGTAACTTGCATGTGATGTGCATTATGGCAGGAGGGGGAGACTGTTACATGTAGTGTGTAGTGTCAGGGTCACATACCTGTCTCTGCAGTGTGTCCTATTTACAACACAGTCAAGCTGCAGCTGTGTAGAGCAGATATGTCTCATGCTAGTCCTTTCTTGGATGTGCAAGTGTTACACAGTGGTATCTGACACCTCCTTGTAAGGCAGATATATACCTCCCCTCCAAAGCAATTAGGAGACAGAATGAACAGTTCTGGCCTTGACATGGTTCGCATTGGACATGGTATGTACACTGTGTATTGGGTTACTGTGTGACCTTTCTGGCTGTCACAGGTATCAGACATGCCTCTGTACTTACATACCAAAGGAGGCATTGCACTCAGGGATCGCTGTGATGAGTGACACATACAGTATAACAATGACATTCTGGGGTTTACATGCCATGCCTTTCTCTATAGGTTGGGCAGCAGTGCATGAAGCCCCACATCTTACCGGCCAATGATAATCAAGTGCTAGATCACTCTCTGTGTCTATAAGTCCCTGAATAATGGGTCAACTTTTGGAGGTGTATGGACAATACGATATTTTCCAAGGGGTGGATGAGTGACAAAAGTATAGTATTATGGATTCCTTGGCATGTATTATTTGTTAAAGTCTCTGTCAACAACTGTCTGTGTGTGTCAGCCCATCTTAGGTAACTGTTGGTTCAGTTTGGGAAACACTGACAGTTTTTAATTTGCAATCATCTGCAAATGTAGTCAATCTGATGTCAATGACAGTGGCCTTCACTGCAGAGAAGGGAATGTCTATGAGGGTAGGCCCAGGAATGGTGTGTGTGTGTGTGTGTGTAGTCCAATGGTGACTGGCTTTATTATTGCACTGGCTTGCACAATCCTATCTTCCTACATAATGACTGTCAGACACTTGGCTATCCAACAGCTGATGTAGAAGTTTGTAAATAACCTCTACAGTGTGTCCACAATGCCTGATGGGCTAATCTTGTCAAATACTTTCTCAGGCCATGGGAGGTGGGGTGAGTCATTTACCCCTCATCCATCGCATACTGTAACAATCAATTAGGTCCAATACTTAGGGTAGGCATGATCTGACAGTGAAAAAAACAAACTGGGTTTTGGCCAATGTTTGCAGGTGTACTACATGGTTACTGATCATTTCCATGATAAGTCCTTTCATGGCTGTAAATGTGACACTATTAAGACATCTGGGCACACTGCTTGTGACTGCATGCTACTTTCCCTGTGTACAACTACATACTGACTTTAATTCCATCATGGTTTCGAAGAATGTAGTCAGCCAACATGTTTGTGTCTGTACAGACCAAAGGAAAGCAGTGGGGAGGAGAAGAATCATATGTACACTCTGGGAAAGGTAAGGAGGGACTGTTTACATAGTTATCCTGCAGTAGCACACCACTCAACCAGTGTGTACTACAATGACACAATCACCTTGTGAAAAATGCTGACAAGGGGAGTCCCCTGAATTGCTGGTGCCTGGCTACTAGAACTGTGTGTCTCAGCACATCCATTCTCTCCTGGGATTCCATGCTCCTATGCTTTGTCCCTCACCAAAAGCAAAACATTAATACCAAGCTCCAAATGAGGAGCAGGCCACAGCCTGTTTGCTCATTTGCATAGTTGTCCCACATCATGAAAGGGTCTGTAGGTTTGACATACCCTTTTCCAGGTAGATTCCTTGAGTAGAAATCAGAGCACTCATTACAGTGTGGCATGTATTTTGCCTACTATTCCAGGGTTTGTAGGATATCATTAGGGTAATGAGCGGATGGTAAGTTGGAGCACAGCTGCAGTGCCACAATATGATGTACAATGTCCAGTGACATACATGTGGAAGGTGGCAGTGATCCCTGTTAAGTCACAATTTCACAGCAGTTCATGCAGCCTGACCTTCAACAGCTTCATGGTGCATGTCTGCACATGATGGATCTGAGGCCTACTGCAGAGGAGTGCCCATATTTAGCCAAAGTGTGTGTACCCACACATGTCCTATGCATGTCATACTATACAGTTCTGTAACTGGAACACATGTCGGTGTTCCCACATCACGTCATACAACATCCAGTGTGCTGTCTGGTTGCTTGACAGGCAGTGTACACTAGCAAGGCCGGAGTAATGACTGCAAAGTTGATTAAGTTCTCTGTGCATGCACGGACATCCACATCTTCACTTCAAGGATGCTTGCAGATTGACAGTTTGAGGCTGTGAACTGCAATGGTATAGCACCATGACTTTGCTGGAGTGCACATTGTTACATTTATATACATGCTATTGAGACCATGCCTAATCAAGAGAAAATGATTAATACAAGGCCACATGCCTGGCAAGGCATTGTATCCACTCAACCATGTGATGTTCAGGAGCTGCATTACCTTAGGTGAATTACATAAAGGTGATATCATGTTGCATTGCAGCATCTGTCAGGCCCCTGCCTAACGAAGGTTTGCTGTGATGTGCAAACAAGCAAGAATCTACTGCTAATGGCAGTATCAGTGACTGCTGTGAAGATGTGGACTGTGTCCCAGACCCTATACTGCTATGCCACACAAACAAAACATATAAAATATGTCACTATATAACAAACCTTGATTCCACATTGCCCCACATACTGGTCATTACATATATCAATGACCACTTTGACAACATAGACACCTCACAACGTACTCCATCCACATCACACACAACTACATGTCTGGAGCACCTTACCAGACACAAAGGACAGACACCTCAGAAGCACACTTGCAAGTTCAGCACACATATGCATGCCTCTGCAGAACACAGAATGCATAATAATGCATGCACCACTGTCTCACTGGTCAAACACCTGAGGCAAAACACAAACTCAACCTATTATTCATAGGTGATTACATCATGTGACACACTGATGCCCCTGTCATGAGGCTACACATAGAAAAGCTCACAGTTAGCTGTCTGTGAGGTGCCGGGATATGCCGTAACACACTTGCACCCAGGACTGTCAACATCAGGTGACAACTTCATAGTTCCTCCTGGTGTGTACAACTAAAGACATACTGCAATGGACTGTATACAGACACATGACTGAGTTTACAGACTCTGTTCTGGTGGGTATACTCCTACCCTTCAGCTGCATTACACCTTCACCTAGGATGATAGCTTAATACAAACAGAAGATGATTGTTGTCATTAATTGGCTTATCATGTGGTGTTATTTTAAGACTCAGACCTGAACCCCCCAGTCATCATCACAGGTGTAAACTTCCACAAAGCAAAGGATAACCTTCTATGGAATGATATAACTTGTGTGACTGCACCACCAACCTCAGGTGGGACAGGCAAATATGATGGCCTCTACAAGAATGCTATATGCAACCACCTGTACAACTGCATAGACTCAGCTGTAGCTGACAGGAGGACAAGAAGCACCTCATGGCACAGCAAACTGGAAGAAATCATACAATCCCCCAGTTATGTCACTCTCCTACAAGAGGGTCGTCATGAGCATATATATCCTTGTTCACATATTCATGGGCATAACCCCATGCAAATGTGTATGTAGTATCATTTCCATAAGTAAAGCAATGTTCCTGGTAAGTAGCACATCATTAGCAACACTTGATGTACAGACATAGAGGTGATAGGCCTGGGAACACATGCCTGGCCAAACAGGTTTACACCTACTTTAACATAGATCACTTTGTTTCCATAGGGGGTAAGAATGGTAATATATCATGCTCACATTATTAATGAGGGCACTGTCAGCCGATAATGTGTAGTCTCCCCTCAGTATGGCATTAGTATACTGCAATGACCATTTTCTCATGTACCATTGCAAGCACCAGTGGCAATTGCACACAAGACAAAGTTTCCTCATATGGGAACTTCAAGGTCCTAGTATCTGTGCTACGGGAAGCATGTGCAATAACTGTAATTGTAGATTTTGTCATATAGACCACTCAGAAGTGATCCCTGCCTTGCATACAGGGCAAGGTATGACCCTGCTGTATTGCTGATGCTGTATATCTGTAAGTGGAATGGTACATGTATTACCCACTGTACGGACATTACCTGGTATGTAACATCAATAATACATGCTGGTGGGGGAGATCTGTGTACTACACTTTCACAAACTGTTGAAATACACCCCCACCTAATGCCAAATAGTGCACCTCATTGGCACTCATCAGATGCCATCTGTATGATTGCCTGGATGTCATGTCTCCACAGGGCTTGTGTGTGTGTTCCTTGTGGACATGGGCAATATGTGCTCATCATGTAAATAAGGTTAAGCACTTGACTAGAATTTCATGGGACCTAGGCCCATTAGGCTACTAATGTACAATGATCCTATGATCCCACACCCTGATGTAAAATGAGAATAGTACCACTTTTGATGAATATATACAGAACACTGAACAGCATACACAGTGCACATTTGGCTTTAATTAAATTAGAACCTTTACCTATCTAATGGTACATACTAGAGATCACGGCACTTAACGCATGCGCCAAACCCAAGTGTGCTATTAACATCTTTTGGCAATGGTATGGAAGATGACATCAGCAGGCCTTGTTCTGGTCAGGACTTTGGAGGCACATGTCACCTGTGGCAGCCAAATTACTACAAAACCCTCACCTCTTTCTAAGTCAGTGTGGTGATCATATTTATTTTGCAGGGACACACACACACACACACACACACACACACACACACACACACACACACACACACACACACACACACGAACATGTGGGCTGGAGAGAGATTAGAACCCCTACTTATCTAGTCTTACAAACTACAGATCACAGTATTTACAGCATGTGTAATGGCTTAATTCTATTTTATATGTGAAAATGAAAAATGACCAATAACAGAAGGACACCACAGCTTCAAAAGCAAAATTTATTACCTGTACAGTTCGTTCAACACGGCACAGCTTCACCACACTGAATAAAATAGTCACAAATGCTCTCAAAGAGATAGAAATAAAGTCCACAAGCACAATAATAACACTCCACAATGTTGTAAAAAATCCACAAGGACAAAATCAAGTTAAGCGCTTTCACCTAACAAAATGTCAGCCTTCCTTCCTCAGAACACATTCTTGTCCTTGTGGACTGCATACACAACATGATACACAACATGATACATAACACCACCTGTTCACCTGTTGGTTTATGTGTTGTAACATCCAGCAGGCACAGGGGCCTGTACGGCAGTGCATTATGTACTGCTGAGCCTTTACATTTGGTCCTTTGAGAAACATTATATATCTGTCACACTGCAGCTTCAATCACCAGTATCAAGGCATGTACAATGATACAGATATACACATACATATAAACATATATCTGTAGATTACAGGGAAGTGAATACACATTGAGGGGTGGGCATGGGTCTGGGTGTGTGTATCATATATGTATATGTGTTATGTAGATGTATGGGGAAAGACAAAGATGTATGTCTCTATAAATATATATATATATATATATATATATATATATATATATATATATATATATGTGTGTGTGTATTGATGTATATATACATATAGGTGTGTGTGTGTGTGTGTGTGTGTGTGTGTGTGTGTGTGTGTGTGTGTGTGTGTGTGTGTGTGTGTGTGTGTGTGTGTGTGTGTGTGTGTGTGTGTGTGTGTGTGTGTGTGTGTATATATGTGTGTGTGTGTATATATATATATATATATATATATATATATATATATATATATATATATATATATATATATATATATATATATATATATATATATATATATATATATATATATATATATATATATATATATATATATATATGGATATATGGAGAGTGTTATACTGACAGACATGTATACATATATGTATGTAGCTATATGACAAGTAATTTTGAGTGGGGATCAACAGAATTGTGCTCTGCTTAACTAGTGTATGAGCATGACCAGTTGGACATTTGCTATTTATAAACTGACTCCAGCCCACACCTACATGTACTCCAATCCAGGATTTGTGTGTTACACAGAATGACATCTGTCCCTCTTTCTGCACTGCTGTGTGTCACTGAAATTGCCTAAAACATTCTTCAGTTGTGTGACATACTTAATATGTAACTACGGTTAATAATATTACACCACACGCATGCTGACAGTCTATAGCACAAACAGTAATAATGCCTGTCATCCAAACATAAATGGTTATGTCTAGATTAGAACCGTAAATGCCACCACACAAGTTAATCACTCTAGTCCTTTGAGACACACAAGCCTTTCATTGACTGAATTTAATCCTTGGTGATGTACCAGACAGGGAAAAAAAACATGTTTGAGGAACAGAGCAAAGATTTGTGGCAAAATCAGAAATGTTTTGCAATATCCAGGACAGGTGATAGACATTTAGGGGAAGGTGTCCTTGCACTGTATGAATGTTTGTTCATTTCATTACAATGAAAGAGTGGAGATGTAGTCACCCAACAAAATGGCTGTACCTGCTGAGTACATTTGTGTGTGTGTTGGGGGTTGATTTTGTGTATATGTAGGGAAATCTGTGTATTGTGTGTGTGTGTGTGTGTGTGTGTGTGTGTGTGTGTGTGTGTGTGTGTGTGTGTGTGTGTACATTTGTGTGTGTGTTGGGGGTTGCTTTTGTGTATATGTAGGGAAATCTGTGTATTTTGTGTGTGTGTGTGTGTGTGTGTGTGTGTGTGTGTGTGTGTGTGTGTGTGTGTGTGTGTGTGTATGTGCATGTGTGTGTACTTGTGTTTGGACATTAAATACATACAAAATGTAAGTTAATACTTTCTCCAAAAACAACTTCAAAGTCACTGTAGCATATGTAACATTAAGCAGAGAAAATCTCTCACATCAGAAATATAAAAAATGCATATACTAATTAAAAAAAACAAATGCAAAACAATTTAACAGATCATTCAGGTGGCTGCACTGGTGCAGTGGTTAACATTGCTGCCTCACAGCAACAGGTTCTCAGGTCTGATTCTCAGCTGGGATGCCTTCTGTGCGGAGTCTGCATGTCACCTATGCGGTCATGTGGGTTTCCTCCAGATGCTCAGTTTCCTCCCACATTCCAAAGACATGCAGAAGGTGGATTGGACATTCTAAATTGGCCATAGGTGAAAGTGTGTGTGGGAGTCAGTAGTATGAATTAACTATCGTGGCAAGTCTAGCTACCCAGCAGTGTAAACCTTGGCTTGAGATGATTGTCACTGCTGAAGTGACACCCTGACCCCATGTGCAAAATGGGAAAAAAGGATCTGAGGATGCATGAATGGATAATACACTCTATGGTGGTCTTTAAATGAAATGATGAACCTTTCAGGGGTAGTGAGGTCCTCCATTTGTACTGCCAGGCTTCACCACCCCTGGATAAACAATTATTTCCCATGTCAGGATTTATTGATTACTTAATGTTGTAGTAGCACTGTCAAAAGAAAAAGATACTTTAAAAATGATCAAAACACGGTAGGTTCAGATTAAGGCACTTTTATCTTGCAGCAAGGAGACAAAAACATGTTAATACAGAGTTTGTCTAACTAGAAACAGGAAATACCTTCATTTTTATACATTCTTAAACTGATCATGTCCTACCATGCTGACGTAACAGATTACCACCTTTTTCATCATCATCTGCTGACCATCTTTCCCATGAATTTCTGCTGATTTATCAATTTTTATGTGAAACTTCCTGAGGAAAACAACATGGCCTTGATTACTCCCAGTTAGATACATGTTATGTTACATTCAAGATACTATGGCTAAATCAAGCACAATGCTAGCAGTTCATTTCTCTAATAATCCTTTGTCTACTTTATCTCTAAATTACTACAGCTGCAGAGTTTCCGCTCCTCTGGACAGAGCTGTTTGTCTGAAATCATTACATTTATAACATAAAACATTGTTCATTCATTCGCTTCTGACCTAGCAGATAAACACCTGCTTCTCGAGTACATTTCCGCAAGGCTTAAACAAGAATATTGCTGTGCTAGCAGTTACTAGGTCAGAGGGCAACTTGCAAGTTTCAGAAAGCATACTGCAGTTTTCAAAAAGCATCTTTTCAGTCTCATATGAAACTCAATTTGTATAAAATACAGTGCATGAAAAATAGAATGAAAAGCGTATTAAAATACTTGATTATTAATTGGCATTAAGCATACACACATTAATACATATTTTTCTAACATTTCCCTCCTGTTAATACTTTTTATTCTATTTTCAAAAAAGAATAAACAGTTTGCTTCTTTTCCTAACCTCTTCCATTCAGGATTTGCAGTTAAGAAAGTCATTCAGTTTAAACTTTTATGAAAGTGTTTCGCATTCTAGCAACTCTTCAAATTCAGTACTTTGATACATAGTCTCAGATACGGATCTATCTATGAATACTTTAACTAATCTCTTCATGCAGGGGATTCCACAACAAATACAAACTCCTATTAGGAATAATCCTACCCCAATAGCAATCAATATGTTCATAAAGATGGAACCCCACCCCCCGAAGGCATTCTGGAAAAAGTCTGTCAGAGGGTTTGGGCCTGGCTTGGTCATGGCCGACACTTGCTGAATCACCTCAAGATGATCGTTAATCTTATGCTGATGGTCAGGAATAAATGCACAGCATTCTTCTTTGATTAAAGTGCAAGTTCCGCCTCTCACCGCTAGGGTGAAGTCAAGAGCCATTCGGTTTTGGAGCACTACAGTTCTCATGGCATTCAGTTCATCAGTTATCAGTTCAAGGGCAGAAAAAGTCGCATTACTCATTACTTCGAGAAGTTTGGACAGTTTTTGCAGCTCCCATATTGATTTAACTCCGCCATACATAGGTGATATACCTGCCCAGGATATGACAGCATCACTCAAGTCCATGTGCGCAAGTTTGGCTCCCACATCACGATGGTCTTTCCAGCCCGCTTCGATCCATCCCACTGGATTCTTGGGTTTCTTAACAGTCTTTTTGGTTACGTCTCGAGTATTTCGAATACTCCCTTGAGGCAAAACTACAGTGTGTCAGATGGCCGGAACCAGGTACCCCAAAAAAACAACTGCCAGACCAATTCTCAGGTAACCATTTATATGCTTTTTTACCACACACAAAATAACAGTCCTCTACCTTAGTTATTACTTTGTTACGAAATGACTGCCCTGCATGAAACATTTTCTTGTCTATTACAGATAACTGTTTAAAAAGTACAGGATTGCGTTGTACCTGGTCAAGCGTCATATGCATAGATTGCAAAAATGAGTCATAATCTGTACTACAAGATCCACTCAAATCATTTGGTTTTCTATAACATTTATATTGTACTGTAACATTACACTTACTCCATCCCACTTGGACAGTATCATTTTTATAGAAACATACAATTCCTTTTTGTGTCACTGGCAAATACAGTGCTACCTTATCATGTGCTTTAATAGCAACTGTGTCAAAAACCAGATTTTCCCAGGTCTCATTGACGCCAAGGGGGATAGCAGTCATTAATAAACCCCCGTATGCTGTTGGTATGGCCGTACAGACCCAGCAGTTCGAAACATTAAAAGTCTCAGCATACACACGTGTAATTGCCTGATAAGTGTTAAAGTTTGGATGCCAGTCTATGTTTGGTTCATTACGTCTAATCAGTTCAACCTTTGTGGCAGGAAAAAGGAGTGGCCACAACAAAAAGAACAGTGTGATCAATATTGCAATAAAAACAATCATACAAGTTTTCTGAGGTTGCTCAATGTCTCTACTCACTCTGTACCTGGCCATTTTGTTCTTGTTGTGCAACAATAACAAAGTTTTTGTCGAGTTCAAAGTTTTTAACCAGTTTACAGTGCGTCAAATGAATCCAGGAAGCTCGCTCTGCGATCTTGACTGCAGTGGGTGTCGACAGTAGTACCTGGTAAGGACCTTCCCACTTCGGAGAACTCCAATTCTTTCGCTTCACAATCTTCACCTAGACCCAGGTGCCTGGGGATACTGGTGCTTCCGATTTTGGTTGCTCTTTATCTGAAACAGAATTTAACTGCAAAAGTTTGTTATTCAAAATTCTCCTCATATACTCTGCAAGTGAACTGTCAGCCTCCTGCTCTGTAGACATGAGAGGTTTCCACTGAGGTGTATAATATGCCCTCCCAAACAAAGTTTCAAAAGGAGTTAATCCCTTTGCATTTGGAACAGTTTTCATACTCAACAGTGCTAAAGGCAAACAGTGCACCCAGTTTTTCTGTGTCTCTGCTATCAACTTCCTAAGTTTATTCTTTAGCACCCCATTATGCCTCTTTACTACCCCTGAAGATTGGGGGTGATAAGCGCAGTGGTTCTTCAACGATATCCCAAAATACCGACTAAGTTGCTGAATCGTTTGGTTCACAAAATGTGTCCCGTTATCACTATAAATCTTTTCCGGTATACCAAATCTGGGTATAATTTCTTTAACAAGGACCTTTGCAACAGTAGCTGCATCTGGATTTTTAGTTGGAAATGCTTCTACCCATTTGGAAAACATGTCTATAATAACAAGGCAATACTTCTTATTTTCACATTTATTCAATTCTATGAAATCCATACAATTAGTATGGAACGGATATGGTGGTGTAGGAAAATTTCCTTGCTTAGTCTTCAACGCCCCTTGTGCATGATGCTTGTTACAAACATGGCATGCTGCACAAAAATTTTTTGTATAATTGGTAAATCCATAGGTTGTAAATACTTGATTCACTAACTGTACCATCCCCCCTGTTGAGACATGGCTCTGCCCATGGCTCAACAATGCTGCATATCTAAATAAATTAGATGGCAAAATCGGTTTCTTCTCCTTGGAGATGTACAGTCCCTTTTCGAGGATTGCTCCTCGTTCTATCCACTTCTGTTTTTCTGTATTTGTAGTAAGTGTCTGCATTGTTTTTAACATTTCAAAATCTAAAATCTCAGAGGGTTGTAATTCCTCACTCAAATGAAAAGTTTCTGTGGCTGTAGCTGCCTGCTTCGCAGCTGTATCAGCCCTTGCATTACCTTTTGAAATCCTGTCCTGTTGTTTCGTATGAGCTACGTATTTGCAAATAGCTACTTTTTCAGGTAACTGAATTGAATCTAACAAATCTAAAATAAATTGCGCTTGATTGATTGGTTTACCAGTAGATGTTATCATTCCTCTATTTTTCCACTGTTGTGCAAAAACATGTACAGTAGAAAAAGCATACTGACTGTCAGTATAAATATTCACATTCTTACCTTCTGCTAAGGTGCATGCCCTAGTTAAGGCAATCAATTCTGCCACTTGTGCAGATAAGTTGTGTGGTAAAGATTTTGCTTCTAAAGTTTCAGTATCAGAAACGACTGCATACCCCACTAGGTTCTGTCCTGTAGGGCTCCTCCTGCATGAGCCGTCCACATAGTATGTCACCTCGGCATCATCCAAGGGAACATCCGTAAGGTCTTGTCTAGGTAATGTCTTTTGCTCGATCTCCTGCAGGCAGCAGTGTGGTTTGCCATCTGCAGGGGTTGGAAGCAAGGTTGACGGATTCAAAGTTGTGCATCGTTCAATTGTCATATGAGGTTGGCTCAACAGTATGGTCATACAGGAAAGATGCCTAGCTGGAGAAAGATATGCTACTTTTTCTTGCAGTAAAATAATTGCGACTGCATGAGGCACTCTCAATATGAGAGGGTGGAATAGCACTACTGAGGCCGAAGCCTGCACTGCCATTGCAGCTGCATCTACTGCTTGTACACAGTGGGGCAGGGATCACACCACTGGGTCTAACTGTGATGAATAGTAAGCTATGGGGCATTGTTTGTCCCCATGTTGCTGTGTCAATACTGATGTCATATAACCTTGCTTACAGTCTATGGTTTGAATAAACTGTTTGTGATAGTTTGGTAATCCTAGAACTAAGGATGATACTATCAGTTGTTTCAGCTTACAGAAAGCTGTTTCTGCTTCAGGTGTCCATTGTAATAAATCCTGTGCTGCCATCGGCTTTTTAAATATTAAATCAGCCAGTGGAGCAGATTCCAAAGCATAGTTCGGTATCCAACTCCGACAAAAATTAGTACTTCCAGGAAGGACATCATTTCCTTCTTGGTTGTTGGTCTAGGTGCTTGTAAAATTGCTGTTTTTCTATCTTCATCTAATATTCTACCTTCTTTGGATATTACATATCCCAAGTACTTAACTTGTTTTCTCCAAAGCTGTAGCTTGTCTTTGTTTACTTTGTGACCTTGAGAAGCTAAAAATTGTAATAAAGCTATCGTGTCCTCTTTGCATTCTTGCTGGGTGGGGGCTGCCAGCAGAATGTCATCTACATAAAGTAAAATCTGACTACCTTTCGTTGGGATAAATCCCGCCAGGTTGCTTGCCATTTCCTGTGCAAATATTGTTGGACTTTCACAATATCCCTGTGGTAATCTTGTATATGTGTACCACTTTCCCTGAAATGTAAATTCAAACCAATATTGGCTGTCAGGGTGTATCGGTATCGAGAAAAATGCATTACTAATGTCTACCACTGAAAAATATTTTTGCTCTGGCTTTAAATCATTCAGTAAGGTGTGTGGATCTGGCACCGTTTGTGCCCTGGGTATAACTGCATTATTTACAGCTTGCAAATCTTGGACCATACGCCATTCCCCATTTGCTTTCCTGACAGGAAATAAAGGTGTATTACATGGTGAATCAGATGATTCTATTAAGACTCCTTCCTTAAGTAAGGCTGCTATAATAGGCTTGATTCCTATCTCTGCATCCTTTCTCAAGGGATACTGTCTTTTCTGGGGTCTAAATGCTGACTTTGGCATTATGGTAGCTGGTCCTGCTGTTCGTATAAGTCCTACATCTGATTTCCTTGCTGACCAGAGAATGTCTGGTATGTCCCGCAAGGCTTTTTCCTCTTCTTCCAATAAGAGTAATACTCAGCTATTCTCACTAGCCTGTGAGTGCACAGCTGGGTGTGTCTGTGTAATCCAATTCAATTTCTGTTTCTGTACTCCTTGTTCAGAGAGCTCTAATTCTGTCTGCTTTTCCCACCTTGTGACTTTTTCGCCTAAGTCTGCCCATTTCAAATTTTTGTTCTTAGTTAAACTAACATGTGGCAGTCGATTAGATTTATAAAGTGCTAAAAATTCCTGGGGCAATGAACAGCTTGCTACACTGTTCCCCTCTGCATCCCAGTACAAATTTCGCAATACCAGCCTGTTTGCCTAGTTCTGAAACAATTCCTGTTCATAATCTTTATCAGGTCCTGGTCTATTACAGTAATATAGAGTACAATGCAACAAATGCTGTTTGTCAATGTTGAGGGAGGGGGGCTTACTGATGGCTACATACATCAGTTCTTTACTGTCCCTGGACCAGTCGTAACTAAGTCCTGGCTGCACCAATAATACGTTTCACCCTCCGGTCGCACTATAAAAGTATCCATTTGTCACTGTGCTTCCATACCCTGCATGGTTGGAACTACGGCTATGCCATATATCTGCATCAAGTCTCTACCCAAAAGATTTACTGGGCATTTTGCAGAAACTACAATTTTACTTTTCTGGGTCATTCCTGAAACGAGGTCTGTTATTGCTATGTCATGGGAGAGTGGCTCCCAATACAGCTGTCCATTAGCTGCTTTCACTAGTATATAATCTGGTGATTCTGAATCTCCCGGTAACTTGGAAGGGTGCATCAGGGTCCATGAAGCCCCTGAGTCGCACAGAAATTTAACTTCCTTTCCTTCTACCAGAAGCGTCACTTCTGGTTTCGTGTCTGCTAAGTAAAGCTCTAAGCTCAAAAGAGCTAGGTCTAAAATTTCATCTTCTTCTATGTCTGCAAATTCATGTACATCCTCTATTCCTTGTGTCACATCCTCTACTCCTGCTATTATATTTGCACTTACCTTTCCCTGCTTACTCTCATCCAATGATTCCTGACTATCATATAGTCATTCCTCATCCTCCTTATTTTCTGTAATCACCTTCTTGTTTAGCCTGCAATCCCTTGCTAAATGTCCTTTTTTCCCACACTTAAAACATTCACCTTTTTTCTTTCTTTCTTCAAAATCTTCTGATCGCTTGTCAGATTGTTTATTTCCCTGGGTATTTTTCTTACCCTTTTTCCCAGTTTGTACTACAAATACTTCTGACCCATCTTCTGCCGAAAATACTTAAGTTTTCTTTTTCTTTTTACTATTAAAATGTCTTTCTGCATGTCTGGCATATTCAAGTAATGGCTGTAATCTACTTGTTCGATGATCTACCATGTGCTTTGTAATAAAGCTGCTAATGGGAGTTATACTACCCTTCAAGAATGCATTCTTTAACTGTTGTTCATATGAGGAATATCGTGTCTGGTTTTCTGGTATCTGCATTCCACAGTGATTATTAAAACACTCTAACGTCTAGCATAATATCTATCAACTGTTTCACCTTCCTGTTGAATGCATTGATTAATGCAAGTCCAATCAGCCCTAGGCTTCCACTTTTCAGAGATTCGGTCTGTCAGACCTTTTACTCTGCCATCCAGTTCTGCATTAGTATGTGGGAGTGGTCTAAGTTGCGCATCATGAGGATTCCAGTCGCCACTGATCATGTGCCAATCTGGACCCACAATTTGTCTAACTACTTTTTCTACTTCCTCTCCATTTAAATGGTAACTTAATCTCATATCCTGTAAGTCTTCTAAAAATTTTCTAAAATTCACTTTTGGGTGGGGAATTCCCTCCGTGGCTTTCCGGATATCTTCCGGTGTCCATGGTCTATAAACTAAAAGAGTCGGATCCTGTCCTGCCTGTCCTGCCTGTCCTGCCTGAGGATTTGGCACTTCTATGAGAGGACATATCTCTTCTTCACTCATAGCCTGTGATTTTCTATTTAATTCATTTAATTCAATCTCCCTTCTTAAGTCGCGTGTTCGAGACCTTGTCTCGATAGGACCCCTGACAAACGGTTGTGATTTTGCAGGGACAGCTGGATATAGCGGAGGTGGATCAGCTCGTCCACTCGCTTCATATTCTGGTAATGGAAGCGGAGGGGGCAAAGGAGGGGCCATTGCTATTACCAAGTTATTGTCTTCTTTGTCTAAGAACATCGTCTTTGAATTTTTAATTCTCTGCTCCCTGCGATTTGCTTCCTCAAGCCACCTTTGCACCTGAGGGACTCCTAATCGTCTTTGCTTTTTTAGTTGACCTTTCGCATCTATTTTTAACTGTTTAACAAGTTTCATAAGTGCAAGTTTATCTAAATTACCCTCAAATTTATCAACTTATCAACCCATTTGGTGTAGTACTTAACATTATCGGCACGCTGTAATTGCATATACTTCGCGTCTTCAGTTAGGGGTGGGTCTCGGGAACTTTTTGTGCACTGATTTCCCATTGCTGTCTTAGCTAAGCTGTAAATTGTTATGTAACCCTTTCTATCACGTGGTACCACAAATCTATACCTTTTCACAGTTTATCTAGAATAACTGCCTACCTATTCTGTTTCCCTGATCTATGACAAATACAGTAACCCCTTTTTCTGTCCCTGATCTGCACATGCAAATCTACCTGACAAAAAACAGTTCTGTACTTAGTCCCTGATCTTAAACAGAAATAAGGTAATTCCTCCTTACCTGACTCTCCGTGAGTTGATCCACCGGATCGTTGACTCGTCCTCCAATCCCAGATCAGAAACAGTGGCTGGCCTCTTTCGAACGACAATTCAGTCGGAGGTCTTTCAAAACAGAAGAGCTGATTTGGCCTCTTCTCCATATGGATGCATGCCACCGGGCCCAATTCTGACCTAGGCCTAGAGCGAGAGGTACTTTCCGGTCCGAAGGACCAAACTGTCAAAAGAAAAAGATACTTTAAAAATGATCAAAACACGGTAGGTTCAGGTTAAGGCACTTTAATCTTGCAGCAAGGAGACAAAAACGTGCTAATAGAGAGTTTGTCTAACTAGAAACAGGAAATACCTTAATTTTTATACATTCTTAAACTGATCATGTCCTACCATGCTGACATAACAGATTACCACCTTTTTCATCATCATCTGCTGACCATCTTTCCATGGATTTCTGCTGATTTATCAATTTTTATGTGAAACTTCCTGAGGAAAACAACATGGCCTTGATTACTCCCAGTTAGATACATGTTATGTTACATTCAAGATACTATGGCTAAATCAAGCACAATGCTAGCAGTTCATTTCTCTAATAATCCTTTGTCTACTTTATCTCTAAATTACTACAGCTGCAGAGGTTCCGCTCCTCTGGACAGAGCTGTTTGTCTGAAATCATTACATTTACAACATAAAAGCATTGTTCATTCATTCGCTTCTGACCTAGCAGATAAACACCTGCTTCTCGAGTACATTTCCACAAGGCTTAAACAAGAATATTGCTGTGCTAGCAGTTACTAGGTCAGAGGGCAACTTGCAAGTTTTCAGAAAACATACTGCAGTTTTCAAAAAGGATCTTTTCAGTCTCATATGAAACTCAATTTGTATAAAATACAGTGCATGAAAAATAGAATGAAAAGCGTATTAAAATACTTGATTATTAATTGGCATTAAGCATACACACATTAATACATATTTTTCTAACAAGCACCTTGTATATTTCATTTTTTAATTAATAAGTGATACCCATCATACTGAATTCCTTTAATGCAAATGATAACCCTGCATACTACATGTGTGTAATACATTAGTGACAGCCTGTATACTAAGTTTGTAATGCATTAGTGATATGTTAGATACTAAATTTAATTATTGTATTACTGATACCCAACATACTTAACTGGTTTAATATGTTATTGATACCTGGCAAACTACAATTATTTAATGTCTTTGTGATATTCTGCATAGTATGTTTTATATGATAGTGAATACAAACATATTGCATTTAATTAATGCACTGGTAATACCCAGTGTAATACATTCATTTAATGTTTATGCTGCCCTGCCTACAATTGTTTATTGTAATACTGCTGCCCTGTGTACTGTGTTTTTATGTGAGTGATGCTCTGCAATTTTATGTAAGTGATACCCCGCATACTTTTTCTTATTTAAGTTTAAAGGTAGGGGACTACTGCATATATTAGTGACACTTTGCAAACTACATTTGTTTAATGTGTTAGTAACATACAACATACTGCATTTGTTCAATCCACCAGTGATACTCTGTATATTACAGGGATGGCCTCTCTACTCCAGGCCAGTAATCAAGAAGCCTCAATCCTCACCACTGACACCAGTGAGAGACAACCACTGAGAACAAGAATGGATTTACACAGTATTTTTAAATGCATCTCTCTGCGTCAAGCACACATTCCCCCAAGATCACACAGGGAACACGCTCCAAACCTGGGACTGGACTCTCTGTCTCTCCACATCCCAAACAAGACTCACTTTGCAGCATTTCTCTCAAGTAGCTGACACACCCACACCTGGGTATTTGATTTTCACACACATACACACATCTGGAAAAAGCTGGCACTGATTTACTACCTGTACCCCCGCTGCCAAGACTATAACCATGTTATCACAAGTCAACCACTCTAAGGCTCTTATAAGGGTCTTCAATTATACTGAGTGAAACAATACTAATATAAATGGTAGAGTGAAACCAGAGAAGCAAGGCTTTTCGGAGTGGCAAGGTATCACTAATCTAAACACAAGTACTCCCAAGATGTTAAAAGTATTATCTAAAAGACCAGCCAGAATGAACAGTATAAAAGTATTTAATAATAAATAACAAAATAGAAAACATAAGATTACTAAATATCTAAGTACAATAAACACCAAAGTTTCAATCACAGGAGAAATAAAAACAACACAGTTGGGCAGATTCATACAGATGCAGAAAAACAATACTTAATTAATCTCACTGTAATTCCTGACTGTCTAAAAAACTGCTGTTCCCTAGCTAACCTAATTAATACAGCAAGGCAAGATAGGGTGCTGAGATTCTTACTTCCACAAGGTAAGGATTATGAGCTTCTAACTGAATAAACTGAACTAACTCAATTGTGATAACTGACATAGATCTTTTATATCAGATTCCAAAGAAAATAAAACAAAACAAACTGCTGTGAGAGTTCTATCCTCTCAGCGCTGGTTATAGAATGACGACATATTTCATCACCTGACTTTGATACAATATACACTCAGAGCTTTGCTAAGATCTGTTGCAGTATCCGAAAGCTATAGAAGAACTTCAAAAATGTCTGCTCTTCCTTTCCAGAATTCTGTGTTTAAACATAAACATTTAATCAACTATGATAAAACTGTTGATGCATTTTTAACACAAGCATCTGTACAAGTCAGTGTGATAGTCAAATGACAGAAAATTATTTACAATGATCCAACTAACAATGCTGGCATATGTTACACATGCACTGCCCTATTCTCCACACTACATATGGCAATACCTCCCATTGTCATAATTACAATTATTAATAAGTTATGCACATCCATGAAAGGAATTCAATAAAGCCTACATGATTTTTTTTCTGTATATGCATCTTGGTGCGATGCATACACGAACAATTTTGGAATCAGTAAGCACCATTTAGCTGGGCGCACACACATGCAAACAGGGAAATATTGAGGAATGCAAATTACTTGATAACCAGGTGAATCTTATGCAAATGAGGCAGGTTGCATGATCTAATAAGTGGAGAGCCATCCGTGTAGACCCCATTTCAGTGTCAGTAGTGTAGGCAGAATTTTTCCACATACAGGAGTCTACGCAGAGAAAAGGGGATGTAAAACAGAAAAAATGTGGACATAAATCATTATATGTTCTATCTATGCATTGTACTGCTGTGCACAATTTTTTTACTTGTACTATATTTCTGTGACCCTACTTTAATATTTTGTAAATATCATAATTACTTGTATTATTTCTAGTGCTTTTCTCCTTGGGTCTCCACTGAAAATGGGCCCCTGGCTCAGTTGGAGTAACACAGTTAACAAATGTCAATAAATAAATAAATAAATCCCTAGAAACTGTTTGACCACATACAGATATGTGCAAAAATAATATTGTGGATGTCAGAAAGAGGAAGTGGATAAGTTAAAATAATATTTTCTTTTCTTTAATAATGTTGGCTTGTTTGTGCAGTGCAACTCAGTGTGCAAACAAGCTTAATAAAAAAAAAAAAATAATAATATAAGAAATGTGCATTTCATAATATATGTCAGAAATGTACTATAGCTCCCTGCGTCTGTGCCATACATTGGTGCATTTGTGTTGTTGCCCAGGCCATACAGCTCAGAGCCATGTAGTTTCAAGGCTGTCAGCATGGATATGTATGCAAATGAGGTGGATGTATTGAATAGCAAACTGGGATAATCGTGTTCTCATAGCCATTTTGTGTAGGGTCCCACACCATCTTAATATTCCCAGTGGAAGTGAATACCAGTGAGGAAGGTGTGTCCAGTCACTTTTAGGATTGTTTAATTACCACTGACTGTTTGCATGGTCTCTCACATAGCTGAGCATGTTCATGCAGAAAGACCACCCAGGTCACAGTGATAACATAGGCAACAAGCAATTAAAACTGGATATATTCAATTATTGATTTTGACTTTTGTGTAACCTGTGCTGCATGGGGCATAGCTGAATGTGTTCACACTGCATACCACTCATGTGACAGTGATGATGTAGGCAGCAATGAATGGAAAGCAGATATTTCCAATGAATATTTATTAATGTGTATAAGCTATGCTGCATGACACGGTGCACTGTGCCGCTCCCCACACTAAAGTAGGGACATTAAATTATGTTAATGGCATTCTAAGCAGTTGAAATGCATAATAATTAGCCAACCACACATGCTGCACCTACAGCAGACATCTAAAAAGTATGCATACGTCCTACATTCTGTTTTCCCTCACTACTTTGGACCACTGATGTTCACACTTGGGACTGTTAACTGAGATAATGCAAGGGGCTGCTGCAGGCCTGCTATGACTGTATGTGCTAGATGCTGATGTCACTGCTGCTGGTGCTGCTGACAACAGACCTACACTGAGAAGGAGAAGAGTGTTCATGCCCAGCGTAACCTTCCAGGAGCTGCGTGAGCTGGAGATTATAGAGCGCTACAGGGTGGACTGGGACATACTACAAGAACTCACTGAGCTCTGTCCCCTTCAACTCGGAGCCAGAGCCAACAGAGGGGAACCTATCCCAGTGGAAACAAAGGTATGTCCAGCCATTAGGATACTTGCTACATGTACTTTTCAAAGACCAACTGGGAACATGATGCGGGTATCACAGGCAACCTCATCCAGGATACTCCTCCAGTTCCTGGATATGTTACCACATGCCAGTGAGCACATGCATTTTACCCCTCTCCCATGAGGTGAGGGTCAGCAATATTCAACAGTTCTATGATCTAGCACACTACCCTGAGATACTAGGTGCCATAGATTGCACCCATGTATACATCAAGACTCTACCTGGTGGCAGGTTAGAATCTACATGAACTGCAAGGAGTACCACTCCAACTGCCAGGTCATATGCAATTCCCAGGGGATAATCCTGAGTGTGTATGCTAGCAGCCTTGGCAGTTATCATGACTCCCATATCTGGCACATATCACAGCTGTACCAGATGTTTGCTAAGGAGGACATCTCACATGGCCATTTACTGTAGGATGCTGGCTACACCCTGGAACCATGGATGATGTCATTCATCAGAAATGCACACATACCCACAGATGAATGTCATAATGAGGCATACTCACAATATAAGAACATCATAGAGAGTGTGTTTGGGATGAGGAAGTCACGGCTCCAGTGCCTCAATATATCTATGCAGCTCTGAAGTACTCTCCAGCCACATGTGCACATATATTCACAGTATGTGCTATCCTACACAATCTGATCCTATGGAAACAGCTGCAGCAAGATCAGCAAAGGGATGAGATACACAGCCCCCTACCAGTGCCTAGTTCACCACAGTCACAGGAAGACACGGCGAAGGAACCCTCTGCTGATGTCCTTGTAGGCAGATGTAGCCATGCTCAGTATGCCCTGGCTTTGACTAAGAGGCAATGCATTGCACTTTCACTAATAATCTAGGGACCTACAGACTAAAACCATACTCCTACTCGCAAACAGACATTAAAACTGATAGCTGGCAACCCAAACATCCTGTACCTACTCATTTATTGGCTGTGTACTGCTTGCATCAAACAGAGTCAACCCTGAACTATGCTTGTATCAGCTGCTGCATTTGCAAGTTGTCTGTAACCTTTACAGTACTCATAAGGATTATTATGATATGGCACTGTATGTATGGATCTAGGCTACTTGGACAGAAATTACATCAACAGAGGACTACAGATACCCATTCCACTACCTTGTTTCTATGAGTATTCACTAGGCCTCATGTATAGAATACTTTATGTAGTCCTACTGCAACAGATTACTGGTACATCTGTCAAGGGAGATGTAAGACTGTGGGGTGACATGACAGTATGACTACTGTGTATCCCAGCAGAACATGTGGTGGTGTTCCACCACCCCCAACACAGCAGTGTTCCCTTGTAACTGCTGTAACAGAAACTCATCAAGGTATATCAGCATGTGTGCAGTTTCATACTTTGTATTGTCCAAAAAAATGCATGTTGACTGAAAACTCTTGCTCTATTTACTTTTTAAGCAGTTAAGGTAAGAATACAAAAATCATTTACATTTAGATCTTTGTCCCATTTCCCATTATTGTTGGCTTTAAACAGATCTCTTTTTTTAACATCTTTCTTATCATTACATAAAGGCCGCAGTGTTGCAGCGGTTAGCACTGTTGCCTCACAGCAAGAGATTCTCCAGTTCAATTCTCGGTTGGAGTGCCTTCTGTGCTGAGTCTGCATGTCCTCCCTGCAGTATAGTGAATTTAAAGACATGCAGGTAGGTGTATGCATGTGTGGGTGTGCCTTCTTTGAAGGTTGGGTGCCAGGCTGGCAACTCAATAGCGTAAAAATTCTCTGCCAATCATTAACGGACTGGAGTGCCACTGTGGCGACCCCTAATTGGGAAAAGCTGAAAGACAGTTTCTTATCATTACATACTGACACAAGTATAAATTAAATTATAAAAGAGAAGACAAGCAATCACAAGATTTTTTTAGGCTTTATACAAATGTGATTTCAGTTTTAACAATGATTCCATTTAACATTGAATAGATTCCTTAAGTCTTCTTCCCAGAAATATCACTTCTCCCCCTGAATATTATTTTATTTGTATTTTTTACCAGTGATTCCATTTATTTATATGCAGTTTGCTCTTTCCTTCCTCTTAAGATCCCATTGTGTTTACTACATTCAACAAGTCTATTACAGTTGGTTTTATTTTAAATTTCAATTTTCTGCTGATTGCATTTTAGTAGATAATAGCATTAAATCTGTCAAGGGAGACAGATTTATCTTTCACTGCTATAGTCACTGCTAATTTAGGTGCATTATAAATTCAGTGGTGTGATCTAAAGCATCCTGTGCAATACTGAAATGAATTTCAAAGACTTCTAAAATCAGACACCCAAAAGATGACATCATATGTCAATATTATTCTAAATGTAACGGTCTTCAACTGTGCAAAGAACTTCGCATCTTGCAAGCATTAAAATGAATTCAACATGGTACAATTTCAGCTGCACACATCAGAGGTAAGTACTAGTACCTTGCTCTCTCTTTTTTAATTCATGCAATATCTCACTGCCTAATAATATATTTAATTATGTAATTGTCTTTTCATTGCTTTCTCACTTTTTCATTTTTTCAAATCAACAATATTAAATAGCCGGTGCAAATTAAACATCCCATAGAACATTCTGTTCCATTTCATACTAACAAAGTATTGCCAGTGCTGTGCAAGGCAACATTCAGCATTGACATATGATCATTGCTAATTAGTCCTATCATCTGATTGCCTGCTTTATCCTGAAATCCCTGAGAAACTGATCATAACAAATGCCATCTGTTGTCATGGTTATATTTCTTTATTCTGCAGGACATCTATGATGCTCAAATGGATCCATTTTTGCAGCCAAATGTGAATTTTAGTCACTTATTTGTCATGAGTTTGTGCAATAAATTAGATGTGGTTTACAGTGTTATGTATTTTTTCTCCTTATTGTTTGGTATTTATTTGTTGGCTTTAATATTTATCACTGATGCCATGTGTTATGATAGATTTTATTTTAACAAATGATTTGTTATACTGGTGACTAAATAGATGCATTCTCTAAAACAATATGGAAATAAACATTTGAATCAGATTGCAGTAAAGCAAAACTTATGATGGTGGTAGTATGCATTTTGGAACCATTGATCAATTTTATGTTTTTGACATTTTTCCCAGCACCTTTATGTGACAAAACAATTACCTAGCAGCATCATGTAATGGAAGGCGTTGCATTAGCATTTTGATTTCAAATGTTATTGTATTTCATAATTTATGATGCATGATAAGTGATTTATGGGACAAGAAAGATCATAATAAAATTTGATAGGTAGGAATGAAAACATCATACATAATGCTTTACATACATACTTTAGACAGAAACTAAATTTATGTTCAGACTTGTTGAACTGTTGTAGGAATGATCCGCTAAGGAATGAAATTGTGTGTCACTTTTCTTTATGGTTTAGCTGTGTAAATATATTTTCTTGTTTGACTTTCCACAGAGTAGGATAAACAGTTACATTTTATGTTTCATAAATTATGTGGCATGCACATTCACTTATGAAACTGGAGACATGACAATATATGATAAAGAAGCTGAGCAACAACGAAAATGCTAATACATAAATGTGTACATAACTAAAAAGCATTAATTTCTAGGCTCTGTGATGGATAAAGGTGTGGATCTTTGTTACCTGCCAACTATATGAAAGAATAAGTACTGTTAAACCTCTGTTTTACAGCACACTTTCATATGACAGGCTGTTCAAATGAAATTGTCATTTGTGAATCAGGTAATGTAAAACTGAATTTCTGATACAAAAGCTTGTGAATAAAGATGCATACAGTTTACACAGCATGCTCAGGGCACACACTCCACTTGTATTTGTGATCACTGTATGAAAATTGTTGGGCAAAAAATGATGTAGTGAGCTGGTCTGCCTGCCAAAATATCTATGTTATTTACAGCCATTCTTATAAGACATTATTACTGAATGTCATGCTTCTTAAGTTATAAAACTGAAAAAATAATTTATGATGCTTAAAATATTATAGTGAATATAGGAATCTGACAGCAAATGGGAATGTAAAATCAAATTTGCATGTTTAGCAGACAAGTAATATGTTATACAGGAACTTTATTTTCCTGTGGAGAGGAAATGATGAGCCATGTCAGAAAGTGAAATGCTTAGCTTCTGAACTCGTTAGCTGAATGAGTTATAGTTCTTTGATGTTCTTCTGTATAGGGAACTAGTGAAACTTCATGCTTCATAAATCAAATGAATAAAGAAATAATTTGAAATGTAAAATGCAGCATAGTTTTTTTTTCCCAAAAATTCAAGTACTGCATAGTGTATCATATGAAGTATGCATGCTTTTCAGTCATAACTAGTTATGATTAAAGTATGAAATTATGCTCAATAAATGTGGCATGCTACAAAAGATTTTGTAAGGCTTTTGCAATGATCCATTAAGAAAAATGCAATTTGTTTAGAATCTGAAAACTATGCTGTGAAATTTTTATGATTATTCAAATTATGTTTTGTTTTGAGTTGGAGCTGTCTTGTCTACTTATATTTAAATGTACCATCTTTTCACTTCAGTGACTCGAGATGTTCATTATATTGATCACAGCTGCAGTAGCCTTAGCTATGTAGATTATATCTTGCCAGGGATATAATAGCCAAAAAGCTATTGAAGCTTTGTGGGATCCTTCCATGCACCCAAACTGTCAGGCAGCTTGGGCTGAGCTCACTGAAAGAGACAAGTTTAGGAGGCCTTTAGAGCTTTATTACAAGCAAGGGTACACTTCTCTGAGGATTTTGAGGACATACTATCAACTTGTGCCCTTCCTTTGCTAGGCAAATACGTTCTCCTTCTTATTTGTGTTGCTGTTTTGTTACTTTCTTCTTCAGGTCAGTTATTTTAAAGCTAGGAGTGTTGTGTTTTAATGGACTGTCACAAGACTGTAGTACTTTTAAATGGAGCCCTTGTTTTTTACTGCCAGTTTAAAATGGGTTTGTAAAATAACTGAAAACATTTTTCCCTGGTGAAATTGAGTTTATTTTACTTTTATGGGGATGACATGGTGTTTTAAATTACTTTTACTCTGTTCTTCCGTCAAAAAGTGACTTTTGCAGACTGGTTGTCTTTACGGGAATTTGCTGTTTGCCTTCCCCTGGGAAAGAAACACCATTTTTGGCTTGACCATGAAACAGACTACTAGTCACACAGTTGATCCTTCTTCCAGCAACAAAGAGAAAAAATAAGTGAACAGCCTTTGCTACCACAGCAAGCTAGCAATTTGCATCAGCCACAGGTGGGTGACACTGCAGTGGCCATCTGTCTTACCTCAGACCATTCATCTTTTACCCCATAGCCCACTGGTAAAGTACCTACAGCAACTATGGACCAGGGGTTAGCCATGTCATCTGTGGCTGTTGGGGTCCCCTCAGTGGGCCAGGAAGTGCCACTCTTGTTGGTCCGGGGAGAGGGAACAGGGAAGGTTTCCTTGTTGTGTCAAAATGCTGCTCCCATCCCTGCAGAAGCTGCTGCTGCCATTAGTAACATGGCTGATCTCATTTGTCCTGTCAAAAAGAAACAGAAAACCAAGCGTGTATCTAATCCTCCTTAAATTCCTTTGGGTAGGAGTAATTTACTAGTCTGGCTCAGAGATTGATTCAGGCTGTCAAACCTTCTTGTAAACTAGTTTCTGGTATTAAAAAAAGGGGGATGCCTTTTTACCTGAAGATATTCAAAATTCTAAATCAGAAAAGGAAGATGCTCAGACGGATATAGTTTTCTTTCCCCTCAGATTTCTGATTCAGACTCAGAGGAGAACTCAGTTTCTGCTTGGGGTGGAGGAGGTCTCTGTCTTGGAGACTATTGCTAGAATGTGTCAGTGTTTTTGGCAGAACACTGAGCTTCCCAGTCCCTCAAGAAATACTGAGGGGTTACAGAAGTATTTGCCAGATCATACACCCATTCCTCTTGTTCTGTCTGCTTTAGTGTATGTGTGTATTACTGCATTCAATTTTCCTGATAATCAGCCAGCTATCCATAAAAAGGCAGACATAATATACAACGTTCCTCATTCTTTCAAATTTGTGTACAATATTCACAAATTTGAACCAGCAGCTATATCTTTCATTCATCTCACTGCTGGTAAGTACCTAGTCAATTCCAACCCCACTGTTTCTGATAAGAATGGGAAAATTGACAGGTACAGGAAAAAATGTATACTTCTGCAAGTTTGATTTTCAGAATTTTGAATTGTCAGGCTCATGTCAAAGTTTTTTTCTGACTTATTGTGAAAGTATAAAGAATGCCTTATGTACAGTTTCTTCTTGTGAGAAAAATCTGCTTTAAATAACTTAGTTTCTTCTATTGCGCAGATCACTACTCATTGTTTACAGTGTGTGCATGACACTGTTGATACTTCTTCCAAAGCTATGGCTACTGGTACTGTTTTGAGGAGGTTTGCATTCCCCAGAAACTCCCAGATTATGTTAAAAATTTGTTTTAAATTCGCATTCGACCAGACCTCCCAACCGTCCCAAATTACTCATTTTTTACTGAGTTTTGGGGTCCAAATGAAGGGGTGACATGATTCCCGAGTGGCACCCCTTCATTTCCGATTTCTTTGCGCTTTTTTAAAATGTTTTAATTTTCGCGCTGTCGGAGCTGATGTCATCACGTGCGCGATGACATCAGCTCCGTTAACACTACCAGCCAGTCGGAATTGAGCTCAAGTAGCTCACGTCATCATTTCCAGCTGGCTGGGAGCAGGCGGGAAGTGAATTCAAATGAAGAATGCTGTTTCGGACGTTTTAGAAGGGAACTGCTTTACCGGTTGGCTTTAATTGTACTTTTTGCTGCCGTTTCGGCCATTTACAAGGGACTTGGGAAGAATGCTGGGATTGCTGGCTTGGACAGAAACTGCTTCAATGCTGGCTTCTGCAGACAGCTTTGCACTTTGCTGCTGTTTCGGAAGTAGGGACGAATGCTGCTTTACCGTTTGGAATTGGATTTGGAAGCTAAGTTTAAATCCGAGTTCGGGAGGACTTTGCTTTAGGTAAGGTGTCTGTGTGTGTGTGTGTGTGTGTGTGTGTGTGTGTGTGTGTGTGTGTGTGTGTGTGTGTGCGTGTTGCTTTAGGTAAGGTGTGTGTGTGTGTGTGTGTGTGTGTGTGTGTGTGTCTGTGTACGTGTGTGTCTTCTCTTCAAAAGAGTACGCTTTAGGCCTTCTTCTCATGGCTGATATGTCAGACTCTGCATTTCTGATGTTTCGATCTAGACTGTTAGATTTTGTATCTTACAGGCATAAGCTTGCTGTTCTGGGCAGCATTAGGAAGTCCTTTTGAAAGGACTTAACATTTCTTATATTTTGCCACTGGAAACATACTTTGGGGATATTTTATGTAAAATTGTTGTAGCAGATTGCATTTACAGAAGTATGCCACTCTTACAAAATGCAGGCCACAACCTATGACCAAGCTATTTTACTTACATTATTCACCTGTAACCATTTTAATTTTCGCTAGGACTTGTTTCAACTAGTCATACCTCTCTTTTTATGTAATGCATAGCTTCCCATTTTGCCTTCTGATAGCTGCTGCTTTGTAATCATAGTACTTTTACTCTGGGGATTTCTGTCTACCTCACAAAAGAATATCGAGAGAGGTCACAGGCAGGAAAAGGAGAGTTTGTTGAATAAAATGTGCATAAAAGACTGGAAGGTTCAGGAAGCTTGTCATGTTATGTCATAAATAAAGGTTGCTTTCTTTCACTGACTCCATGAACTGATGTTGAAATTCTTTTGGAATGTAATTCTCTTCATAATGTTGGTGTAGATGAGGAAGGTGTGCTTTCCTGTTTTAACAAAGATCAGACCAAAGAAGTTTTTCAGTGAAAACATTACACTCTCATAAGGAGAAAGAATATGAATCACATTTTAAAAAAAAAAAAATGGAAATTTAGATGATGGTTATTAAGATTGCTGTAAGAAGTGATATGACCCCCATTTTGTCTGCAATCGAACATGAAGCAATTGATCTACTAAAACACGTTTATTGCACTAAAGTCTGAATGAAAAAAAAAAAGTTAAACTAGCAAATGTGTATGATATGCCAGAATTTATTATTATGGATAAATAATTGTCACAGAATGAAAATAAAACAGTAACAGTCACAGACTACATTGTTATGGTAAAGCAGTTAACAAATATCTATGTGCTTGAAAAATACCTGGGGTGTGTGTGCGAAAATTCCCCCAATGTATACACCTTTATAGGTTTATAGGTTTATACTAGGCTATCTGCCCGAGGGCATTTACAAGCCTAGCCCATAGTTTTTGTGGCTTACGCCACCCCTTTAGTATGGGGAACTATACCCATTATTTTGCTGTGCCTCTGTCGAGCAGTGACACTGAGGTAATCCCTGGGGTATATCTGCGATCTCCCATCCATTGGTCAAGATTTCTCTTGAACAAGGCCAGTGAGGTGCTCTGCCTCACACATACCAGGATTTTGTTCCACAGCATAGGGAGTCTTTGGGTGATGAATCTATCCCTCCAGCACATCCTATTAATAGCCGTGTTGAGGTTTAAGTCTCCCGCCCTTGTGGGAGTGGTGGCTAGAAGTATTTATGCTCAAACCCTGTACTTTGGTACAGGGTAAAAAGAGCCTAAAGTCCCTAGCCACCACAATTTGTTAGCTTTGGTCAGATTTTTTTTTTTGTGCTAAGAGGTTGAGAGCTATGGTGAGAAGTGAGAACTGAATTCACTAAATGATAGACATTAAGTTTCAGGCTTCCTGCTGTTTAAACTGCTGAGTTAGCACAGTGGTATGTTGCACTGACTGTAGTGTATAGTGTTCTGGGTTCAAGACTTGCCAGTAACTTGCGTGGTAGTAAAACAACATTTTATTCTAACAACTTTCCAAAATTATACAAGCAATGTTTAAAATGTGTCCCTGGTTTTTGACCTTTTGCTCCCTACCAAAAAAAAAAATCTGAAATTGAAAACAAGTGTGAGAAGCTGTGCAAGATGTCTATGGCTTACACTACTGTCCTTCTGTTTATAGTTTGGGTGTGGAAGTAGGCTTTCATGATGGAAATGTTCTGCATTGGGCAGTTTTGTAATTATTGGTTCATGCATTTTCTTTCATTTCCTACAATACAGCCTACTGGAAAAATGTTCAAACAATAAATTTAAAATGTGCTCTGTCTAACAAGTATGCTGTATTATAGAAGGAATATAACTTAATAAAGTCAGGAAGGTGTATTAAAGAAAAGAACACATATATATTTCTTGTTTTGTGTGCAAGGGGCCAATGATGTGAAAATGGACAAAAGGTAATCTTTATCTCTTTATCCACCACTGGCCAAATGCATTTTATTTGGATGTGGTGTAGGTTTCAATGCTGTTTCAATGAATGTGAGTTTCAAGGGCAGAGAAGTTTTAATGCCAACTTATAAGTCTGTTTTCATTGTGAGACAGTATTGTTTTGTTTATCAGATGTCTGTTAGTGTTTGTGCATTGATGTGCTGCAAAATCTAAAAATAAAATCCAAATAATCATTGTAGAAGTAAAGCAGGATGCACACATTAGTGTTTATGGTAAATGGGGCGAAATAGCCAGGTAATGGGACATTAGAATGGCTGCAGGTGGACTCTGGTACCATATTTTGGTTGTCTGTTCTTCAGTTTGTGTTCGAAAGTTGGTTTCCCAGAATTCCATTGAAGTGGGTGGGGTTACATAATTGCATATGCAAATTAGACGTTAATCAACGTACAGATTTGTACCTATTTTTCATGGCCCTTGTCCAGATTTTTGATGTTTCCCGGTTGAGAGGTATGCATTCGACAGAGATTTAGTGCTTTGCACCCCTACTACAGAATCATCAAAAAGTGTGATGTCAGGGGCAAGCTGATCAAGGGAATCTCCAAGAATTTTCAACCTCCTTTTCAAAAAATTTCAAGGAATTTCCTGTTTCCAGTTTTGGCAGAAAAGCAAAATAAACAGTCTCAACAAAGTACATGTAAACAGATGTTTAAGAAGAAATGGTGGTGTGGGGAGAGAGTTCCAAAAAGAAGTCTTGAACCTCCCAAAACTAGTCACAGTCCAAGTCTAAATGACTTTTCAAGAGACCTTGGAACCCTCTCCCACCCTTGCCCCTTTTTTCATCTAGAAAGTCTGAATCACCACTTTTCTCTTTGGCTCTTTGTTTCCAGCTATCAGAGCAAAAGTGTGTGGCAGACAAGTTGAGCAGGACCAGGGCAGACCCTCAAGAATGAATGCATTTTTCTATAACTTTAGATTAGGGATAGGATAGCTATAGGTTTGTAATTGAAGTCTGTACAATTTCTTCCTTTGTGTAAAGCATAATGAAAAATATTTTTTATAGAAGTTGGTGACTCTACCTGATTTTTGTTTTTCTGTCCATTCTGTGGTTATTATATTGTCAGGGAAGGGCTTCTATATGCTTTGTGTGTGTGGAATTAGACATGTTTTTATTGCAATGAATATGTCAGGGGAATAAATGCATAGGTATACATGATGAGATATCTTACTGCACATGCCTGTAAGGTGCTTGGTGAATAAAAGCAAGGTACGTCACCAACTAGAGGCTGGTGCTGTGTTAAGCAGGAAGTGTATTGGCTTTGGGCATAGATGTCATAGGATGCTTTTCTATGGGGGCTGGGTTGGAATGGGCATCACTGAGTCTAAGCATAGCTCTGGTATGGCATTGGCAGGAGCAGTTATCTTTACATCTGTGTCTAGTTTAAACTGTAATGAATGTTTTTATAATAAATATATCAAAGATGTCAGTGCATAGTATAGCTCAGGTGGGATGTTGGAAGCAAAGAATAAGATGTTATATTTGAAACCATTTGCGTTAGTGGGTGAGACACAGCTTGGCTCTAGAGAAGTACAGTAAGAGGTTATAAGGTATACAGTGGTTACTACAGAGAGTACATCTTTTTCTGCTCATTTTTCATTTTTTGTATATTTGCTTATTTGGATAATGTACACGTTAACTACCTTTTTTAAATTTGTATTTAACATATTTTTAACTTACTATGTATAGTTTGCTATTCCTTCTAATATTCCTGTGATCGTGAAGCATATTTTTTAAAATACTTTAGATATTTGGTGTACCTGCTTACCTGTACTGTAACTTTAATTTTTGTACTGTTCTGGAGACTGTTTGTAAGTAAATGTATTATCAGCTGAGAATGGATACATTTTTCAAAGATTTTTGATAGGGAGAATAAGATTGTTATGGGGTGATAGTTAGTAAGTTCGGTTGAGAGACCACCTTTGCGTAAGGGTATTATGTAGGAGGTTTTCCAAAGGGCTGGAACTGTATACTCAATGATAGACCAATAGATAGATAGATTGACAGGTCTCTTGCTAAATTCACCATGTTATTTGCCACTCCATGGTCATGTTATGCTTTTTTTTTCTGACTATCCCGTACGTATAGAGTTGGGTTTGTGGCGGGTTGTTCTTTTTTTCAGTATTACAGTTGTGTGTGTATTTAATAAAAGTTTTATCAAGCTGTATAGATGATGTGAAATTTTATTGTTTTTATTAAGCTGTATAGATAATGAAAGTTCTGAAGAATTTCTAGAGGGATAATGACATGCTAAGATTGCAAAGGATATAGATAAACTGTTGATGATACACAGAGTGCATATAACTTTTAAAGATGCATCAAGAGTGCAGCTACACAGAAAATGTCAGCTCTCTGAGCCAAATACATGTAGGGTTGTACTTGCAAGCACTGCATATTCAAAATATCAACCATTAACTAGTCAAAACCAAAATATCCCCTAATGAATGGATGAACATTTTAAGAACACACACACTCGCCACTTCGCCTAACATTGCATTTCAAACAGTGTCCACATGACCTGCAGGGTCTCTGATGGCTTCTATTACCAACTCTTTAGGGGGACAAAGACTCCACATCTGAGAATAGTGCAGATGGGCCCTACTAGTGTAGCTGGACTGAAGTATTCTGGCTTATGAAGACAAATGTGGACCAGTGGCTTGATTTCCACAGTGGCCTCTGGGAGCATCTCTTTGTGCAGATGACAGAGTAAAATACCCAGCAGCTCCTGTTTTTGCATGTAACATTTGAAAATGTGCCCAGAGTGCAGTTACAGAGAAAATGTCTACTCTCAATGCTATATATATGTAGGGCTATACTTGCAAAGACTGCAGACTCAAATGCTCACAAAACAAAGCAATGCGTTAAGTATATAAGCAATTAACAAAAATGCATACCAAACACAAATGCAATACCACATACATAAACAAAAAAGTGCTTTTACATGGGGACTTTTCACTCCACATCCTCTTACTAATCACACAATGTCTAGCAAAAGGGGTAATCAGCCCTACACAGCATAACCTGTTGCTGCTCAAGTCAGTCATTCAAATATAAGACCAAAAATGCACCTTCAGTTCATGCTCAATTATTTCAATGTTCAACCAAACACATTGTGTCGGCATATATGTGTGTGTGTATGCTATATATATATATATATATATATATATCTATGGGTCTAGGACTACTCACTGAAAGCACATTTCACTAAAACACATTTGACTGTGCACAATTCACTGAAAGCTCAATTCACTGAAAATGCAATTCACTGTAACACATTTTACTAAAAGTTATATATGGCCTTTTCCTCACTGTTGTGTGACCCTGAAGTAAGTATATATAGTAAGGGGGGTGTGGGGGCACCCCCCCACCTATTTTAAATATTTTGAACTATATAGATGGATACTTGCAATTCCAACAAATTACTCTTTTCTGAACTTAATATATATCCAAAATATGTGGGGGGCGGTGCCCCCCCCTTACTATATATACTAACTCCAGGGTCGCACAACAGTGGAGAAAAGGCCATCTGTAACTTTCAGTGAATTGAGTTTCAGTGAATTGAGCTTAAAGTGATTTGTGCAGTCATTTTGACTTTTAGTGAAATGTGCTTTCAGTGAATAGTCCTAGACCTATATATATATATATATATATATATATATATATATATATATATACATACATATATATATATATATATATATATATATATATATATATATATATATATATAAAATCTCTCTTTCTCACTCTCACTATATATATATATATATATATATATATATATATATATATATATATATAAATCTCTCTTTCTCATTCTCACTATATATATATATATATATATACAGTATATACACACATATGCATATACACACACACACACACACACACACACACACACACACACACACACACACATATATATATATATATATATATATATATATATATATGTGTGTGTGTATATATATATATATATATATACACACACACACACACACACACACACACACACACACACACACACACACACAAGAACTAGTTGTACAGGAAAGATATTGACATACAAATTGCTAAAATAGGCTGCTGTTATAAATTCAAATTTAAGATTTTAAGATCCATGTTAAAGATCACTTTGTATTCTTACTAAAAAAGCGGGATTCAAGCTGGTATTGCTTGTTTAAACAATGTTTTTTTAACTAAAATCAAAACATGAGCGCCTTTGTCCTTGTCAGAGTGTACTTATTTAGATAAGGACTAAACAGCACCAATCACAATAAACTATAAAATAAACACAGTGCGGTTACCATGGTAAAGTGAATATAAAAGTACTTTAATCGAGCATGAAACAATAAAACAAAACAATGACACAGATGAGCACTTTGATGTTGTTGCAATGCTTCTTCAGATCTAAAACAACTAAAAACTATGGAACTTTTACACAAGGTAGAGACTCAGATGAAAATTAAAATCTCAATCCCTACCCTTTTAGAGCAAACCTGGACACTTAGCTTGTAGCCTACGTATCCACCACAGTTTGGCTAACACTGTTAGATTCACTATATTTCCCCTCAGTCTATCTCCCCTCTATTATTCAAGTTAATACATTGCAGTGCTATAATAGAAAATGTATATCCTTTGTTTTCCATCACATGCTTGCCTAAAGCATTCTAAGATTTATTGGTTTTAATGTCATATAAATGTCTCATTATTCTATCTTTAAACATCCTGTTGATTTTGCCCACATAAAACATTTGCAAGCATCACAGGTAGCTAAATATATACCCTGCATAGTTAGAAGTCAGTTTCTAAGGGCATCTAGACTTTGTGAGGATTATGATGATTTTTGTGCAACACTTGATACCTTGATAGAACAAGTTCTACAACAGGGTTATGATGTGCCTACATTGACAAGAGAGAAATAAGAGGTATTAAAGAGAAGGGAAACTACTGGTAGACCGTATTTTTCATCTAGTAATAGGCACCACCAAGTAAGAACTGGAAACCATAGCAATGAAGAGTTTAAACTCAGGTTTGCAAATAAATATACCATGATGTAGGTCCCATATGTAACATCATTCATAAACACTGGAAGATGCTAACCATGGACAATAGAATAGCTGATATTATTGGTCAAATTCCCACTTTTATATACATGAATGGTATAAACTTGAAGAAACAATCAAGTAAGACAGACAGGAGATCTATGAATGTAATGGATGGTATTAAAATAGGCACTTAATGCTTATTTTTCAGGCATGTCACACTATCTCCAGGATTTAATAAAATCTCTGTAGGACGCCTACACCGAATGTATCCATTTACATAGCCATGGTTTTCCCACGGCAGTGCGTCATGCATATTAATCATGGCATGCTGCCGAGGGACAGCAAAGGAACAGAGTTCTCAACTCCATATAGAGAGAAGTGTACAGTCCACCTGTGGTTGTGGATGCCTACTACTACTACTGTTGAAATGTTGTGAACTGGCTCAAATGTGTAATATTTGTTTTTGTTATGAATTAATTTTATTTTTTTTTCCTCTCTGTATATTTGTGCGACATGGAGTGCAGCAATGCTAAGCTGTGCTGACATATAGACAGCTGACACCTACTACACATCTAAAAATAGAAACTGGATGTAATTAATCATAATTTTGCATTTTTTTTTAATTGCTGTTTGCATGGAGCAGCGCAGAGTCCCTTAGAGCCAAGCTGCACTCATACATGCATAGCCGAAAGCTGCCAGGCATCTAAAAATAGAAACCAGGAGTAATTAATTATTTATTTATGGGTCTATTTAAGAGTGTTTGCATGGCATGCTGTAGAGCTTAGCAATACTAACAGGTAGCCCAGTAGTATTTGTGAAGGTATACTAGTTTTCATAATATCCAGGTTCCTAAATGGGTAGAGTTACAGCCTAATGCTTAGTAGGTCCTGGGTTCGAGTCCATAGCAGTCATAAGATGTTTGTAATTTAATTAATTATATATATTTAATTTAAAAAACAAATTTGTGAAATATGGCACTGCTGAGCACTGCTTAAACATGCTATCGGCTACTGCTGTTTGCACAGTGTTAAGCTTAGCTAAAACTTTGGTTGTGCGAGTTCTCACACTGCTTAGCTCTGCTTCGCTGGTTTGTGCTTAGCAACATGCCACTTTTATGAATGCTGCTCAATGACATGTAAGGGCAAGAAAACAACCTATATTAAAGCGCATACATGAGAATTAGTCCAGGGTCTTTGTTGGGCGTCTGGTAAAAAAATATGTACCTATGCTGATGCAGGGCAGTTTCCAGAGCTCAGAATGTAAGGCAGAGGCCTGGGACTGGTTGGCCAGGGAACTCACCAGTGCTATTAGTATCCCCAGCACTGTTGAGCAGTGTCACCACCATTTTGACAACCTGAACAGGAGAAAGGGGAACCTTGAACACCTGGTCCAAGAGGCACAAGCTGTGAATGCCTCACAACTATGTAACCATGTTTTCCACTGTTTTATCAAACTGCAAGCTGAACGTCTGCAAAATGGTATGTATAATGGTGTGCTTCTTTTCCAACAGCTGCAGCTGTAGTGTCCCATGCCAAGTGCCCGACCAAGTTGCACTTTGAGTGTAGTAAGTATGGATTTATTATGCTAACTGCAGTGCAATAAGCAAGAAAGAGTAAAGCATTTACTGCAATAAAGTATACACAATAAAATCTGTAGTGAAATAAATGAGCAAGTAAAACTGTAGTGCATTAAATGGGCAATTAAAGCTGCAGTGCAATAAATGAGCAGTAACAATTGTATTGCAATAAACAATACCAATAACAGTAAGCAAAATGGTGTACAGCAGGACTGTGTTGTCATAACTAGTGTCATTGAGCTGTATGCATTGCTTGTGGATGGTAAGATTGCTGCAGTCAAGTGTAACACTGTCTCCAGGTCAATATCAGTCACATAATGCTCTCTGATCCTCATACAACAGGTAATACAAGTATATGGTTGAGGTAGCCCAGTCTATGGGCAGATATTGTGTGTGAACTTCACAGACATTTATCAGCAATAACAGTAAAATGGTAAGCAGTATTGCTGATTCCTAAAGAAATCTGTTTTAATAAATGCAGTACAGCTGTATTCTGTGCATATGTGTTCTACTCTCACTAGAGTCAAGTATAACACTATAATAGTTCTAGAATGCAAAACAAATTCAGTCACATAATGCTCTCATTTTCTTCCACTCCAGGAACAAAAGGTATATGTTTGAGGTAGCCCATGTTATGAGCAGATATGATTGTGTTTACATTTCATTGACGCTTATCAGCAGTACCAATAAAGTGTTGAGCAGCATTGTTGATTTCTAAATAAATCTGTCTAAATAATTCCAGTACGGCTGTATACCTTGTGTGTGTGTACTAAAATGCTACAGTCAATAGTTATAGCTTTTTCCAGATGTCCCCTGCGGTCACAGCTATTGGGTTCTATTCTCATTCCTGCCAACTAAGGCATGATAAATGTCTAGTCTATGTACTGTACACAAACATGCCTCTCAAGTTTCATGATTTCTCGTAATGTAATTAAAAGTGCCTAATCCATCTGTCACAGGATTACAAGAAAATGATTACCTGGAATGCAATGTATTACCAAATCCACTTACAGAACACTTTGGTAGCTATACAAGTCCGCATTATGTGAGTGTGTTCTGTGTAGCTGTGTACCTGCATTTGTTATTGATTGGCCCATACTGATCCATGCTAACAGATTGAGACTTATGTACATGCTACATCAGCTATAGGAGAATTGTAGTCACTGTACTCAAAACTTTCACTACAAACATGTAGAGTATTTATTATCAGTGTTTTCAGGGATATAGTCTGCATTGTCAGTAATGAAATCTTTCTCTCGCTCTCTCCCCACCCCTTATCTTCATTTATTTATTTATTTATTATTGCGATTTAATAGTAACATATTTGTTATACTATATTTTTGTAAAATGTGATTTATTATTGTTACATGTTATCATTCAACATTAACATATTTTATTAAAATAACTGCTTTGTTGGCCTTATGGTTTAATTCTTACTGGCATGCTGTTAACATACTGACTGTTATGTTACTTAATTTTGTGCTACACATAATATACATTAATATGTATCTGGATTGATAAATACAATGCTCTACTCTGTTAATACTAACAATTGTTTGGTTATTACTAACCGTAACTTATTTCTATACCACAAATATGACAGTATGTCAAGGAAGGCCAATTCTAGCTGATCCACCTGCCTTGCCTCATCTGGCCATGGCACTGGGTCCTAGCATGTCTGTGACCTAGACCAGTGGTACCCCCTCTGCTGCATCTGCACTACCTGCAGTATTGGGTAGTACAACTCATGGAATGGGGACGGGACCCTTCTGGGAGCAGTGGTGGAGGGAAAATCATCACCTGCGCTGACCTGCCAGTTTTAGTAAACAGGCTAGTCTACCATAGGTTTGACCCCCACCTGTGCTGGATTGAGGACATGCTGGCCAATCTGGTGGGGCAGCATTGCCTCAGTACCCAGTGTCTACCACTAACTCCCCCAGGGCAGTGACAGAGCAATGCAGAGAGTCCCATAGATGGGGATGTGAGTCACGCTGATGTCTTGTGGAGGCACATGGGACTTAGATTCCACAACACCTTCCCCATCCAAGGTATTCTCCCCCTCATGTGTCACACACCATCCCTGTCTGCTGTCTTGTCTGTCTGCAAATGCATACTCACCTACCCAACTTACCCCCCACCCCCACACATACCTATGTCTCTTCCCCAACATTCCACTCTCACCTTAAAAAAAAAAATGGGCACCTGTCCCCAAAAAAAAAAAAAATTGTAGCATACATAACTCTCCATTTCACATACGTGTCCACTGGACACACATAATTTGGTCCAATTGGCTTGACAATGCAGTTATGATGTCCACACCCCTCTGTCTGGGGGTCACATACAAATTCTGTCAAAGCACACAGTTGTTGCTGTACAATAAATGGATAGCTGTGTTTTTTTGCTACACCCTTCTTGCACATCCCTACCTGGCTTTCACTAGGTTTCCCCCTGCTTGTACCCCCATTTCACCACTTTCTTGTCTCCCCATTTTTCTTTTCCTTATTTTTTTTTAATGCAGATGTAAGTGAGGCATATAATAGCAGGTAAATCTGCTCTTTTATCAGCAACATGTAGAAAGATACCTGCTAAGGCATTAATGGCAAAATACATGTTAAACTGGGACCCAGGTGCAGAAATACATCCATATAAAGCCATGCACATACTGGTAGATGTAGAAAATGTCTCTCAGAGCCTGTATGTGTGCACATATATCTTGCAAATACACCTTCTGTAGCAGTGACTCAGTAGCTCAGTCTGCTAAATTCCTTGAAAACAGTACATTTTGCCAAACACACAGTCCTGGGTTCAAATCCAGTTTGTGTAGCACTGGAATTGTAGCAATGTGAGACCAGCATCTAATGACTGAGTCATGCAATCTTTATATACACAAGACATATTAAATGAAATGTCTGCATTTTACTGATGGAAGTCACAGGCCTTCAGATAGAAACACATTTCACATATCCCTATAGGAAAAGTATATGTACATAAAATGTCACATCATGCATTAATATGTATTCAGAGAGGATTTTTACTTAGGTAATGTAAATGAAGTCAACTAATATCAGAGTGCACCGCACAATCCTTTGGAACCCAGAGGGCCGATTAGCAAGCTGAACACCTAACATCCACATTTGAAGTACCTACTCTGCTTGTAACATGGACTGCCCTCATTCACACTCCAAATTACTACCAGACTGTAACACATGACCTGACAATCGCTCATATTGTTATATTAAACCCCTATGTTGCTCAAGGACACAACAAGCATGTTGCCTAGTACTCTGTTAGTGATACTGTAGCCCAACATACTTACCTTAAACACATGCCTTAATTGGAGTGGAATGGGTACCCTCACTCTGGCTCTGCATTTAGAACAAGGCTGACACAGCTCCCACAGTTACTCCTACAGCTTGTTGTCCTTGAAAGTGTTCACACTCTCTGCCTATGCCTATTACCTGCAGCAGCAGCCTGTAGCAGGCCCATCTCTATGTAAAAGTTGCTAATACAGGCCTACCCACTGCAATGAAGTAGTCCCCTCACCCCAGTAATGTCTAGCATAAGGCCTTATATATTGTACTGTGGTTGCATGTAATTGACTGATGATGGTGAAAATCAGCTGTGTTAGCTGCAGTTAGCATTTCAGAATCACAGATTGGTTGATAGGCAATCACCATTCTTTACAGACCATGTGTATGCAAATTATTAACTATCAGCCCATATCAGTAGAAGAGTACTGTACTCCATCAGGTATGTAACCGTCTTGTTTACATTAGGATCCAGATGTCTGAATATACTTACATTGAGTATAGATTACAGCATTAAGCCTTTCTTAGAACTGTGATGATGACATGTCAATGATGTATAGATTTGTTACACATACAGAGGATGTGCAAGACATCAAGGATGGAATGTATATTGTCAATGTGGCACACTGGGCTTGTGGAACTCTCCCTTTACAGTTGTTGTAAGAGCACACTGCTATTTGTTTTGTACAGTTGGTTTGACATATTATCAGGGGGGTTACACCTTGGGGGCACACTACAATAGACTCCAGTGTCGGCTGTATGAACATACAGCAGTATCTCTCATGGCACACACAGGAATACCTGACTATCACCAGTATCATAGTTCTAATATGTTTGAGTACTGTGAGATATGACGTGTTATCAAGCAGTGGATACTGCCTGCCATTCTGTCCTTGCTGAATCTCTAAATAGTGTACTTCCACGTATGTTATCCTGATGTGCTCCCATGTTGTTGTCTTTCAGGGAACATGTCTGCAAGACACTATGCAGCTTTCACGGATGCAGAGAATGAGTTAATATTGGAAGTGTTCCATCAACACCATGAAGTTCTACTATCCAGGGGCATGCACAACAGGGAACAGTGGGAGGCACTGTGGGCATACCTTATCTATGATGTCAATACCACTTGTCATCAAGGAATGACATATGAGCAGGTTTGACACTGCACAACAGACATGATCAATGCCGCATACAGAAGAGCAGCAGATGTAGCCAGGGATTGTGGCACCACAGGTGGAGGGCCTGCAGTGGATCAACCACTCTCAGCTACTGTGGAATTCCTGGCAAATCTAGGCACACAAGACAGCTCCCAGGCATCCATCACACCCTACATTGTGGATGTGGTGGCAGAGGAGAGTGCAGGTAAGAATAGGTAGGGCAGCATTACAATACTGTAGCATTCAGTGTGTCAGGAAATACATAGTCTAACATGGGTGTCAGGCCTGTCTGTTTTTGGAGAGGGGAAGATTTTCACTGCAGTTTGACTGTCATGCTCAGATTCTGACCAATATAACAATTAACACAGTAACTATTGTAAATGTGAGATATATGGATGTATTACCTTGTGTTGGTGGAATATGCGGTGGTTCTGACATTACCTCTCCCTCAGCTTTTCACTGGTCCATCAGGTCTTGGCTAAGCTCATGGTCCTACTCCTGGTAAGCATGAAACTGTTTTGTAATAGATGTAGGTTTATAGCATTGTAATCCCTATACTGTCAACACAGGCCTGCTGCCTGCTTTGCTGTACTGTCGGCAGGATTGCTAACTGCACAAATATACAGTATAGAGTCAATTATCTGAACTAATTGGGACCTAGGGTAGTTTGGATAATCAAACTCTTCGGATAATCAAACATATAATTGAACCGGATTACTAAATAATCTTCACAATGCATACATCTAATGGGAAAGTCACAATGCTAGGGACTGGGTGGGAACTCTGCTAATAACCCCACTCTCCCTCTTCAGAACCGCTGCTGAAGAAGCGAGTTCCCTCCTGTCCTCAGATGTTGCTGTGTGGAGACCCAAGGCTGGGTTACTTTTTGTTTCCTATCTTTTACAAACTTACTTCCCAATAAGAATAATACCTCATATTTTAAATTGTCACAATGAAACAGAAACAGTGACACACACCAATGTCTTGGTTTTTAGTAGTTTTACTTCAGGTTAGTTTTGTTTGAGATTGCACAGCCGGTGCGGATTGTAAGTACCACAAGGGGACCTTGAGTGGGTAGAACAGGCACTGAGCAAGAACTGCAGCACTGTGGACTGTACTTGTAGGCTGCTGCACTCTGTCCATCTCTCCTGTATTGGTGGGATGGTAACTTCATTGTTTTTTTTTGTTTTTTTTTTTGTACTGTTGTGTATTGGAGTAGTTTTAATTTTGGTGATGCCCACATGTGATCTAACAAGGATTACTGACACCATTGGGAAATCCTTGTAATCATACTGACACTATTGGCTGCACACCAGCTAAGTGGACAACGGCAACTGTTATACCCTTGCACAGAGGTGGTGCATCCACTGACCAACATAACTGTACACTTGAGTATACATATCTGTATGGCTGTAGGGGCAATCATCATGGAGCTGATCAGCACATATATATGTGTTCTACACACAACTGACTGTACACGGTTTGGATGTGTGATACTGGGAGAATGACTGTTACATGTGCTGGGCATTTCTGAGACAGTCACCATGGACCTGGGTGAGGGCACATCAGGGTGTACAACCCCTTGACTAAGGTAAGTCATCTGACTATATCCCCTGCTCAGGCAACATTTACAAAACATCCACTTAGGTATCCGTGAGACTGTCATTGTAGGGGTCACTAAGTGGCCCATTGCTGGCACACATATGCAACATAGGGACATCCACCTCCAATAGCTGATTTGTAAGCATCAGTGCTCAACAAGGTGTAGTTCTGGGTCCTCTACTGCTTGGAATCCATTCAACCACAATACATCCAACTACTGACTGACAATGGCTATCAATGTTGGCTGATGCCTGCGCATTGTGAGCACTTAGAGTCTCTGTTGTATGTCGTTATCCTGTAAGAGAGTATTGCAAACATATGTCTGTTGACATATTAATGGCCATAAACTGCAAGCAAATATATATGTAGCATCATTTCCAGCAGTTAGACCTATGTACCTGGTAAGTAGCACATCAGTCACAAAATGTGATCTACATACTCAGGGGTGAAAGAACTTGGAACACAGACCTGGCCATACAGGTTTACACCTAATGTGCCTCAGATCACCATGTCTCTACAGTGGTATGGCTGGAATCATATGGCATAGCTGAGGCCACAGTCACCAGTAAGTGACATACTCATAACCTCCATGTACTCTTACCTCAGCATGCCAATATCTGAGTGCAATGACCATTTGTTGACATACCTTTACAAGCAGTACTGGCAGTCGCACACAACAGTATGGTCCCTCAAAAGGACACTTCACATCTTCAGTATGCGTTCAATGGGGATTGTCTGCAATGAATGTCATTGTAGTCTTGAGGTGGATGATATCATCAGGCCTTGTAGAAAAGGGCAGTTTGGAAGCCAGCAGCAAATTACAAGGCCAAAAAGTGCATAACCATTGCAGGTGGATAGCTCATGAGGGCATGTCCATTGTTTTGCAGGGGGATACACACACACAAAGTGAGCTGGAGTGAGATTAGAATCTCTACCTATCTAGTCTTGTACACTATAGATCACAGAACTTATCTCATGCGCCATGGCTAAAGTCTAATATTACACTGTCAACTGGTAGTCTTAAGGTGGATGATATCAGATCTTGTAGAAATGGCAGTTTGGAAGCCAGCAGCATGTTACACGGTTAAACAGTGCATACCTATACCCATTGCAGGTATATAGACCACGCAGACATGTCCATTGAGACACACACACACACACACACACACACACACGCACGCACGCATGCACACACACACACACACACACACACACACACACACACACACACACACACACACACACACACACACTCACACACACACACACACACACACACACACACACACACCTGGAGTGAAATTAGCACCCCTATCTAGTCATATACACTATAGATCAAAGTACTTATCACACGCATCCCAGGTTAAGTCTATTGTATATGTGATTGCTGGCATAGTACTTGTGGATTACACAAACTAGGCTTGAGTTGAAAAGCATCTGTGGCCTGCAGAGTGATATTGCATCATACTGTTATTTGTATTTAGTATCCTAGCAGTGAGATAACTATTATCTTAGCTATGTGTTTACCGTTACCAGTATGGCTATATGTGGCTGCTTGCAGTTAGACAGGCAAACCTGTAGGCAGGAACAATGTGACAAGTCTATGTGTGGATTGAAAACATTATATCACCTGTCCCTCTCTATGTGGTGACATCCAGCAGGCACAGGGGTTTGTAGGTAAGTGGATCATGTACTATTGCACCCTTAGTTTGGATCCTTTGAGCAACTGTATGGATGTGTGATAGTGCAGATGTACGCACCATTATTAGGGTATGTAGGACAATACAGACATCCACACACATATTTCTGTATATAACAGAGATGTATATATAAATGTAGCTGTGTGTATATGTATTATGTAGAGATATGGGGAGAGTCTATGTATCATTTTAATACATATAGCTCTCTCTCTCTCTCTCTATATATATATATATATATATATATATATATATATATATATATATATATATATATATCAGTATATATCTATTTGACAATATATAGCAATAGATATACTATGTATGTGAGAGAGATATTGACAGATGGATATGTATACATATATGTCTGTATGTATAGACATATTTATACAAAACAGGTAATTTTGATAAAAAGGCAAAAGAATTGTGCTCATTTTAATGAAGCATATGGGCATGCCCAGTGGGACTGTCAGTACTTATAATGTGACTACAAGTCACACCTACCTGTACTCCATTCTGTGATTTTGTGTGTTACAGACATTAACATCTGCCCCTGTTTCTGCAGTACTGCACTTCACTCAAAATGTCCACAGCATTTCCCAGCTGTCTGCTATACTTAATATGTGATTGAGGTTCATAATGTTACACCACACACAGACTGACAGTCTGTATATCTTTCAACTGTTCAGATTTTCACAGAATGTCCAGATTTATTAAATATTGAAGTCACTAAATAATACTAAAAACAAACATTTGAGTTTCAGACTTTATATCCTTCAGAAAGTATGTCATAATGCAAAACCTTTTATTCTAGCAACTTTCTAGGTTTATAGGAACAATATTTAAGTTCTGTCCCCATTTTTTCTGACTTTGTCCAGATTTCTTGCACTAAGAGGTTGAGAGGTATCTCAGTCTGAATACACCAACATAATAATGCCTTACATACAAAAAAATGTGAATACTTCCAGATTAGAACCATCAACACCATCTCCCATGATAACTTCTCTAGTCCATTAAGCCACACAAGCTGCCAGAGAGGAGTCATTCATCACACATTCAACAGCATAAATAAATAAGTTGTTATTCCTGCATTACGTGAGACATAGAGTATGTGATTGGGTTTTATGTTACAGCCCTGAGATAGCCTGATCTGCTGATATACTATTGTTGACATATTGTTAAAGCAGTTATATAGGAACACTGCTGTGTTGGGAGTGGGGGAACAACGCCACATGATCTGCTGGGATAGACAGTAGTCTAAATATCATGTGACACCACTGTTTAGCATCTCCCTTGACTGATGTAGTGAATATTCCGACAATGAGCCCTAGTGATTATTAGTGAACACATATTATTGAGCTGGGTATCTGTAGCCCCATGTGGATGTTACTTCTGCCCAGATAGCCCACTATATTTTCTTGCATAACTGCAGCAGATCCATACATATGATACCATATTATAGTAATCCTTACAAGTAGTGTGCAGGTTAGAGACTTGCAAATGCAGCAGTTGACAGATTGTAGTTCAGAGCTGACTCTGTGTGATGCAAGCCATGCACACCCAGTACATGGATAGACACAGGTTGTGTGGGTTGCCTGGCATCAATAATTTTACTATATATGCACATGAGTAGGAGTAAGGTGCCAGCCCCTAGGGCCCTAGGTTGTCAGTGAATGTACTATGCTTTGTCTCTTAGCCAAAGCTAGGGTGTACTGGGCATGCCTATGCCTGCCTACAAGGACATCATTGGAGGGGGTTTCTACACAGAGTCCTCCTGTGAGTGTGGCTATGGTAACCTAGGCACGGGTGAGGGGCCATGTATCTCTTCCCTTTGCTGATACTGTTGCAGCTGTTTCTGCAGGATAATATTATGTAGCAAGGCACATACTATCAATATCTGTGCACATGTAGTTGGAGTATACTGCAGGGCTCTTCCAGATATATTGAGGCACCGGAACAGTGACATTAAAAGCCCAAACACATGCTCTATGATGTTCTTAGTTTCTGCGTGTGCCTCATTATGACATTCTTCCATAGGTGTGTGTGCCTTTCTGATGGATGCTGTCATCCACAGTTCCACAGCGCAGCCAGGATCCTCCAGTAAATGGCCATGTGGGATGTCTCCCCTAGAAAACATCTAGTGCAGCTGTGATGTGTGCCAGATAAGGGAGTTGTGATAACTGTCAGGGCTGCCAGCATACACATACATGATAATCCCCTGGGCATTGCACACAACCTGGCAGTTGATAGAGTGGTACCCTTATGGTTGACATAGATTTTACCCTCCTCACTGGGTGGTGCCTTGATGTGTACATGACTGCAATCTATGGCAGCCAGAACCTCAGGGTAGTGTGCTTCATGGCAGAAATGTTGCATATTGCTGGCTCTCACCTCAGGGGTGAGGGGAAAAGAAATTTGCTCATTGGCATATGGAAGAATGGCATCCAGGAACTGTTGGAGGACCCTGGATGCTGATGCTTGTGATACCCCCACCATGTCCTTAGTTCGTCTTTGGAAAGTACCTGTAGCTAGTATCCTAAGGGCTAAACATACTTTTGTTTCCACTGGGATGGGTTCCCCTCTGATGGCTTTGGGTCTGAGTTGAGGGCAGTAGAGCTCAGTGAGTACTTGTAGTATGTCCCTGTCCAGCCTGTAGCACTCTACAATCTCCAGCTTATGTAGGTCTTGGAAGGTTACCCTGGGCCTGAACACTTTTCTTCTCTGCCTAGGCCTGTTGTCAGTAGCAGCAGCACTGACTTCAGCATCTAGCACATACAGATGTAGCAGACCTGCAGCAACCCCTAGCATTCTCTCAGTTAAAATTCCCAAGTCTGTAGTCCAATGGTGCAGAGTATAGGGGAAATATCATATTGTAGGGTGTTTTTTTAGATGTTTGCTGCATTATTTAATATCTGCACTTAAAAGTTACATTTTAGTCGAATTTGATCGAAAGTTTGTTGTTTGTTTAATTTAACTGTTGAGGCTGCCCACTAAAGTGTGCTAGCCTGTGTAACTGATTTAATACTGTTTCTGCATTTTCTGTGTGTTTCTATCTAAAAACAAAAAAAACAAAAAAATAATCCTTGTTTTCCCACCTCTCCTCAACTAGTTTAGACCAGTTTACAGGATTTGCTGTATTCTGGGCTGTGGTGTAGTTCCTGTGTTGTCCATTACCTTACTTGAATAGAAGGAAGTTTCTTTGCTCACCAGTGGGAGTGGGGAGCCTTGAACAGCCTACCTGTCACTGTAGGAAGTGACCTCAGCACAAGAGCTGTAGTAATTGGTTGTTTTGGACCATTTCTAGCTTTTTTGAAGTTCCCTGTTTAAAATCCGCCTCTGGACGTTTTTTCTGGCTATACTACTCAGACAAGCTCCTCGTGGTCCTGCAGAGTGGTCCTAGCTACAGACAACTCAGAAAAGCGACTACTTTCTGGATTTAAGTATATTTGCTGTTTTTTTACTTGAAATACCTTCTCTAGCTTACCCTAAACAAGTTTAAACTGTTTTTTTTTAGCTGTTTGCTGCATTATTTAATATCTGCACTTAAAAGTTACATTTTTGTCAAATTTGATCGAAAGTTTGCTGTTTGTTTGTTTAATTTAACTGTTGAGGCTGCCCACTAAAGTGTGCTAGCCTGTGTAACTGATTTAATACTGTTTTTGCATTTTCTCTGTGTTTCTATCTAAAAACAAACAAAAACAAAAAAAATAATCCTTGTTTTCCCGCCTCTCCTCGACTCGTTTAGATCAGTTTACAGGCTTTGCTGTATTCTGGGCTGTGGTGTAGTTCCTGTGTTGTCCATTACCTTACTTGGATAGAAGGAAGTTTCTTTGCTCACCAGTGGGAGTGGGGAGCCTTGAGCAGCCTACCTGTCCCTGTAGGAAGCGACCTCAGCACAAGAGCTGTTGTAATTGGTTGTTTTGGACCATTTCTAGCTCTTTTGAAGTTCCCTGTTTAAAATCCACCTCTGGGCGTATTTTTTCTGGCTATACTACTCAGACAAGCTCCTCGTGGTCCTGCAGAGTGGTCCTAGCTACAGACAACTCAGAAAAGCAACTACTTTCTGGATTTAAGTATTTTTGCTGTTTTTTTACTTGAAATACCTTCTCTAGCTTACCCTAAACAAGTTTAAACTGTTTTTTTAGCTGTTTGCTGCATTATTTAATATCTGCACTTAAAAGTTACATTTTTGTCAAATTTGATCGAAAGTTTGCTGTTTGTTTGTTTGTTTAATTTAACTGTTGAGGCTGCCCACTAAAGTGTGCTAGCCTGTGTAACTGATTTAATACTGTTTCTGCATTTTCTATGTGTTTCTATCTAAAAACAAAAAAAAAAAAAATAATCCTTGTTTTCCTGCCTCTCCTCGACTAGTTTAGACCAGTTTACAGGCTTTGCTGTATTCTGGGCTGTGGTGTAGTTCCTGTGTTGTCTATTACCTTACTTGGAGAGAAGGAAGTTTCTTTGCTCACCAGTGGGAGTGGGGAGCCTTGAGCAGCCTACCTGTCCCTGTAGGAAGTGACCTCAGCACAAGAGCTGTAGTAATTGGTTGTTTTGGACCATTTCTAGCTCTTTTGAAGTTCCCTGTTTAAAATCCGCGTTTGCACGGCTTTGCACGGTTGTGCGCATAGCGCAGCGCCAGTTAAACAAGGTTAAACTTCTTCTGGCTCTGCCAAGTCTGCTCTTCAAATTTTCCCTTAAGGAAGCTTTACTCTTAGTATAATCAGACTACTCGCTATATTATAAGCCTACAACTTGTTCTCAAAACTTCTCTACTAAGTAAGCACTCTCATACTAAGTAAGCACTACATCCACCTACCACCCCTGTGAATATCCACTTCCCTTAAAGGCACAGCACTTCTTTATACTGTTCTAGCATGTCGAGTGGTAGAGTACTGGTGTCCTCTCCAGTTCTGCTGGTTAATCTGGGTATCTTGAGACAATGCTACAATTGTCTTATGTACACAGACAACCCTCTCCTCCTCCCAACAAACACAAATATATGTGAGAGATGCAACTATATAGCCAAACTGGAGGCTGAACTCTTTCAACTCAGGGCTGGCATGACCAGACAGGAAAAGATGGTAACCACACACACAGCAAACCCAGTCCCACATAGACCTACCACAACTGCAAACCAAACACATAAAACACAAAGACATACTCGGAGGCTCTAATAAAAAACTTACCAAAACAACAGAGGCTCCCAAAGCAGACATCCAAAAATCCACCACCTCAAAACAAAACACATGCAACACATACTTCAATAAATCAGTGTGTCAATCAATCACAGCCCTTAAGGCCAAACACCATGCCTGATACACTAGTAATAGGTGACTCTATAGTCAGACACACTGATGTCCCGCTTACCAGGCTGAACAAGGGGAGGGTGACTGTGAGCTGCCTATTGGGAGCTAGGATCCACCACGTAACACATGCACTCAGGTCACTCCAAAGCAAGTACAAATATGACTCTTTCATTGTCCATGCTGGCGTGAATGACCTGAGATGTACCTCCCTGGACTACATGAAAAGAGACATAGAGGAGTTCTCTGATTATGTAGCCCAGGCTGGTATGACCCTGACCTTGAGCAGCATCTTGCCCTCACCAAGAATGATGACACAGTACAAAGACAAGATGATCAGCTTTAATAATTGTCTCAAGTACTGGTGTCATTCTAAGGGGATCCAATGTCTGTCTGCCTGGGATGACATGTTGGACAAGCCACGCTGCTTCACAAGGGACGGCTTGCACCTGTCACCACTGGGCTTCCGGATATTGGCTAAGGCTCTTGCCACCCCCATAGTGCCTTTTTTAGACAAGGCTCAAAAGACTAACCCACCTCCTTAGATAACAAAAATGGAAAAAAACTAAGGGTATTGCTGCTCAAAGCCAAAAGTCTAAATCTCAAGATGCAGGCACTTGATGCACTCCTCAGTATGGAGAACATCGACGTCTGTGCAGTAACTGAAACCTGGTTCAAGGCTCCTGAGAGCACTCCAGCACTACCAGGCTATACCTCGTATCATGCTTTTCGGCTCCAAAACCTGGGCCGAACCACAAAGGGAGGGGGAGTGTCCATATTCATCAAGGACACCCACACCTCCAGGTTAGTAGCAGCACATGAAGCATCGGAGACCATACAGGTGCAACTAACCATAGGCAAAACTGCTATACAACTGGTAGCAAGTTACAGACCACCCTCCCAATCTCAGGAAACCCACTCAGCCTTCCTGAAGACATTGGAGGATATGAATGTATCACAAAATACCATCATACTGGGAGACTTCAACTACCCTAACATAGATTGGGTACATTATTCTAGCCCTAACACCCTAGCCCAAAGGTTCCTAGAATTCATAAATTCAAATGCACTGGAACAACTAGTTACCTCTCCCACTAGGGGAGATAATATACTAGACCTGATCATCACAAACATGGGTACAAAATGCTCCACACCGGAGGTATACCCCTCACTAGTGAGATCTGACCACAAACTAATCACCCTGGATATACATATCCCACCTCCACCCCCAGCACAAAAGACCACAGTGAAAAACTTCTCAAAAGCAGACTTCACTCTTCTTAAGACTGAGATGGTATCCTTTAAGCCCACTGGGTCAGTGGATACCACATCCCACAATGCTGAATCCTTCACAAATGCTTTCTATGGACATCTCCAAGAATGCATGGATCATGCAATCCCAAATAAATCCAAGTCCCTCTCCACCAAAGGCAAGTGTCCTGTCTGGTGGACCTCAGCCATAAACAAATTGTATAACAAAAGAAGGAAGCTACTGCATGACCGAGCAAAATCCCATAAAGGGAAGACATCTCTGATCAATACTAGCAGAAAACTACGTTCTCTCATAAAAACATCCAAGGCCAACTTTGAGAGAAAAATCGCTAAGGACACTAAAGATAACCACAATGCCTTCTTCAGCTATGTTAGAAACCTGGGCGGAAACCCTCAGATATGCTCAGAGTTAGTTCACAACAACAAAAAATACACTGAACCCACAGATATTACCAACATTCTGGCTGACAGGTTCAGTGCAAATTTCTCCCCTCCCTCACCCCCAAAAGAAGAAATACTTATCCCAGCTGAATGTAATCTCCCTGTCATCTCAGATGTCCAGGTGAGAACTGCCCTCAGCAAAGCTAAAAGCATAGCATCAATGGGACCTGACGGTATCCCAGGTTGCGTGCTACGTGAACTCAAAGAAGAGCTAAACCCGCACATAAAAATGCTATTTAACCTTAGCCTTACTACAGGATATGTACCTGAACACTGGCATACAGCAACAGTGGTCCCACTCCACAAAGGGGGTACCTCTACAGACCCTGGGAACTACTGCCTCATAAGTTTAACCAGCCTGGTCTGCAAACCTTTGGAAAGAATCATTATGGAACTCATAAACAGAGACATTGGGGACCTACAGACACTTGACCCCACCCAGTTCGGCTTTGTAAAGGGCAGATCCTGCCTTTTGAACCTGGTTGACTTTTTCAAAACAGTCACTAGAGCCATTGATGAGGGCAAAGCAGTCCATACAGCCTACCTGGACTTGGCTAAGGCCTTCGACACAATACCCCACTCAGGCATCATAGATAAGCTCAACAGCTTAAATGTAAACCCTTATGTCACTAGATGGGTTGCAAACTGGCTAAAGGACAGAGCCCATAAAGTTAAAATCGCTGGAGCAATGTCAGACTCAAAGCCAGTCACAAGTGGTGTCCCACAGGGATCTGTCCTGGGACCCCTCTTGTTCGGCATTTATTTCTCAGATGTTAAAGCAAACATGGGAGGGTTGTGGCTGGCAAAGTTTGCAGATGACTGCAAACTAGGCGCCATAGTCGATACACCAGTGGACACATACATCCTACAAAAAGGCCTCACAGAAACGGACAACTGGTGCCGGAGTCATGGCCTTAAACTAAATGCCAAAAAATGTATAGTCATCCCCTTTGGGAAAAACAAAGTACCCACAAATTATCACATAGACAGCAACCCACTGAGTACGGAAAAAATAATCAGAGACCTAGGGACCCAAGTCGACAGCGACCTCTCATTTGACACCCACGTTGCCAAAGTGGTTAGAAAAACATTCTACCTTGCACACCTTATCATGAAGGGATTTACATCCAGATCCAAGGATGTCATTGTACCCCTATACTCCTCCTTCATCAGACCCATGATTGAGTACAATGCCCCATTTGGTATGCACCTCACTCGGCATTTGCAACAGCTGGAGAGACCACAAAAGTACCTCACCAAGAGGATCAAGGGTCTCCAACATATGTCTTATTCTGCCAGACTAAAGAAACTCCAGCTCTATTCAGTAGTATACCGCCTGCTCAGAGGTGATCTCTGTCTGACGTACAAGGCCATGTCCAATCAGGAACTGATGGACATGCAGCACCTCAAAAAATCCAAATCCATCAGAACCACGAGAGCTAAAGACTTAAACCTCAGCACAAGTATGAATAGGACATGCTGGAGGGATAGATTCATAACCCAGAGGCTTCCCATGCTCTGGAACAAGATCCCAGTTCATGTTAGGCAGAGCCCCTCACTGACTCTCTTCAAGAGAAATCTTGATGAGTGGATGGGAGATCGTACGTTTACCCCAGGGGTCACATCTGTGTCACTACTAGACAGGGGCACAGTAAACTAATTCTATTATATAAGGGGACCTTCACTGTGTCACTACTAGACAGAGGCACAGTATTCTAAATCTATTCTGTGCATTTTGTACCATTTTATGGGGTGGCGAAAGCCACATCACTATGGCTAGGCTTACAAATGTCCCAGGGCAGATAGCCTAGTACTAAACTATGAAACTATAAACTATGAAACTATGCCTAATTTATATAGTGCTCTGCTGTAGGTGCTGACTGTGATTGGCTACCTATGATGCATTGCACCTGCCTAGTATAGCTATATATAGTTTAAATTAAACAGTGGTTAAGACTGATTAATATGTCACTGGCCTTTTAGATATACTCAGCACTGTTGTGCACCACAGAATCATGCACCCTGTAGGTAAACAAAGCTTAGAAGTTAGTGCACACACACTCCTGCAAGGATACGCTCAGTACAGTGGCATACTGCACAAATAGGCACAGCTAAGCCGAAATAAGCTAAGAAGTCATTGGACACTCCATCCCCTCCTGTCAGCTACCTTCTCTGTCAACACTAGCATTGTTCTCTGCCTACATGGAGGGGATAAGCAGATACGATTGCCCCTTTATGCTATTCAGTAACTCCTCCTCATTTGCATATGGTTCCGAGCTCAGAGCCTGAAATCTATATGCATCATAGTCATACCATGTAAGCAGCAGCACCAATGCACTATTGTAAATACTCCATGCAGGGTCCTGTAATAAATGTCTGTCAAATAATTTAATTTGTTTTTCAAATTTTTTCTTTTTTTTTAGCTTTTTATAAAGCATGTTTGCACACTATGGTGTGTCGCACAAACATACCCAGTTTATTAAAAAAAAAACATTGATTTAAATTATTTCCTTTAATTTTTCAGACACTTGTAGGATAGTTTCACTCATATCTGTATGTGGTATGTCATATCTGTCCATCTCTCTACATTTTCACAGCCCCTTTTTTCTGTCTACATTCCTGTACATGGAATTTTTCTGGGTACACTATGGACTTTGTCACGGGGTCTGCAGAGCTGCCCATCTTCTTGCTAGATCACTCTACCTGCCTCATTATTCACCTGCTTATGAGGTGATTTCCATGCCATAGAGCTTGTCATGTTGGACCATGCATGCATGCCACCCAGCAGTGCTTACAGAATCTAAAACCTGCTTACTTTCACTGTGTAGGCTTCATTGAATTTCCCCATATATCTAAACAACAGTCTTTTCAACATCCTGTTTATAACTTTGAGTTTGAGCCTAAGCAATATGTAGATTTTAAAACTGCCAGTGTTGTTTATTTAGCTACCTGTGATGCCTGTATATGTTTTTATGTGGGCAAAACCAACCGGATGTTTAAAGATAGAAAAATGAGACATTTATATGACTTTAAAACCAATAACTCTAAAAACGCTTTAACCAAATGTAATGGAAAACAAAGGACATATGTTTTCTTTTAGAGCACTGCAATGTGTCAACTTGAAAATAATAGAGGTAGAGATACATTGAATCTAACAGAGTCAGCTAAATTGCGGTAGATACTTAAGCTACAAGCTGATAGGTATCAAGGTTTTAATGGCTGTGTACCATTAAGACCAGCTCTAAAAGAGCAGGGATTGAGATTTTAATTTTCACCTAAGTCTCTACATTGTGTGCTAATTGGTTAAGTTTTTATTTAAGAGTTACATTATTTTTAGTTGTTTTAAATCTGAAGAAATGCTGCAACAATGTGAAAATACTCATCTGTGTCATTGTTTTATTGTTTCATGCTTGATTAAAGTCCTTTGATATTCACTTTGCCATGGTTGCTGCACTGTTTTTTATGGCTTATTTTACTTATTTGTTCATAGTCATGGTTTTTGTTTGTTCTCTGACCTTTATTTTCTTTATTTGCTGTATTGTGTGTGGACTACAGCATTACATGGTAGAAACATCCTTCACTGAATTGGACTACAATCGATTCTATACAACTTTACAACAGAGATGGAAGAAAATGGTCCACCTTTCTCCTAACAATCTGCTTTTGGATTTCTCATTTGATGTCTCCACCATAGCGGTACCCATTCACTCTCAGGATTATAACAACTTTCTGAGAATGACTAGGGAGTTGGAGGATAAATTAAGTAAAGGTGGTGCTGCGGTAGCATTGTTGCCTCACAATAAGACATTGTCCTGTTCGATTCTCAGCTAGAGTGTCTTCTGTGTGGAGACATGCGTGAATGGGCGTACCTTTGTTGAAGGTTGCATGTCAGGGCCGGCAACTCGGCATGTAAAAATCCACTGCCAATCATTAGCGGACCAGAGTTCCACTGTGGCGAGCCCTAACCGGGAAAAGCCAAAAGACACAACAACAACAACAACAAGAGAGACAACAATGGCAAAGACTACATTCGGAGGCTTGCCTACACTATAAATTCATCCCTAGAGGTATGCGAGTTTCATGTATGCCCACATATGGACAAATTCATCCAGAGTTACTTAAAAAATGGCAGCAATTAAATCTGGATTTAAGTTTTAACTATATTTGATTACTGGATTATATTAAATCTTTCAAAGAGACATTGTTGGACGATGTTGAAACATTGAGTCAAGAGATAGATTAGTGATTTAAAGGAGAGAAATATGTAAGACTTCTAGAAGTAGTTTATACCAAAGTTATATCCTATGATTTGAAATTGAAACAGATTAAATGTAAAAGAAATTGTGAGAGACTATCACAACTTTACAATTGGGCATATTTTTACATGACTGAGAAATGAGAAGATAAATCATGATTCTACTGATGCTATTCTGATGAATTTGGTACACAAGGTTGATGAAGAGGGGAACTATATCTGGTGTGGCTAGAGAAGTGAATACCCCTAAAGTGGATAATGTTTCTGTTTCAAAGTAGGTAACTAAATCCCGGTTAGAAAGTGCATCCAATTTAGAATCTACATCTTTTGTTGCTGAGAATGGTTATAACACTATGGGCACTAGACCTAAAATCAGTTTGAAACATTTTCTGTTTTTTTTTTCGCAACTACCAGCTCTGATACAACTGAGACTGGACAGATCTACCAGCAGATGTTGCATGAAGAGGAAACACTGAGTGGCACATCAACAACACTTCAGGAGAGTGTGCCATTAATTGATTTAGTACTTAACATCTCTATGTCTTACAACCGGCTGAACGTTCAGTACTGAACAAGGATCTCTCATATATTCCCGCAGCTTCCTATAAAGTCACTGACATTTTATTAGATTTGAAAATGTTTGCATGTAATGTAAGTCTTAAAATGTTTTATGAATGGCCAGACTCGGATAATTGTAGGTGTTGCTATAGGTAGCCCAGTTTGTTTATACCACCGTCCGTGCCTAATATAGATTTGTTTGACAAGATTTATGAAACTGATATTTGTGAATTTCTGAGCACATCACATCAGAAATATTTTTATAATCTGAGTGTGGAAGAAAAATGAGCATTAATATCTCTTAAGAATAATAATGCCATTTGTATTAAATCTACAGATAAAGCTGGTGCTACAGTAGTCATGAACAGCGAGTACTACCACCAAGGTATGAATAATATGTTAGGTGATGAAAAGACTGGTACATTACTAAACCTAAAGTTAAACAATTAATAAGAGCTGAACATGATGTTATTTATGATTTACTGCTGACTGATATGATCAATAGGAATATATATGATTTATTGTATGTTCAACAGCCTATTTTACCTACAATTAAAGGATTACCCAAGATTCATAAGGACCCTATATCTCCTCCCCTAAGACCCATTGTTGCAGCAGTAGGATGAGTCACTGTGCCATCATTGATTTTTGTTGAACAAAACTTAAAGCCAGTGCTTGCTAATATACATACAGTTCTGAAAGATACATTACATTTTTGCGTGAACTATATGAACATATAGATACAGTTGTTGATATGAATGGATACCTTTTCGTAACCATTCATGTCCAGAACTTATTCACCACTATCCCTAATGATTATGGGATGGAAATCATGAGGCATGTTTTAGTGAATCAAACTGATTGTTGATGTAATACTATTTTGGTGATTTGCACGCTGTTAGAGCTTATCTTGGAGAATAACTTGATGGTGTATGAGAATGATATTTATTTGCAGTGCTGGGGTGTGGCAATGGGTACCTCTTGCACTAAATCGTGTGCAAATCTGATGACGAGTAAACTGCATGAGATTTTTTTTAGGAGATGCACAGTATTATAGATATGTGAGATTTTTATTGTCACTCTGTTGACGGAATATTTATGATATGGACAGGAACACCACAGATCTTGATGCTTTTATCTCATATTTGGAGACTATGACAATGTTTCTAAAGTTTACAGTGCACTATCTCCTGAATCTATAGACTTTTTGGATGCGGATCTCTGTATGGATGTGCAAGGTGCTATCAAGACCTCCTCATATCATAAAGACTGTTGGAGGAATACCCTATTAGCTAGAGACAGTATGCATCCTAAACATATATATCCTAATATAGTTAGAAGTCAGGTTCTAAGGGCATCTAGACTTTGCACAGATTATGATGATTTTTGTGAAACACTTGATTCCTTGACAAAACAATTTCTACAACAGGGTTATAGTGTGCCTACACTGACAAGAGAGAAAGAAAAAGAGGTATTAAAGAGAAAGGAAACAACTGATAGACTGTCGTTTTCATCTAGTATTACTCATCACCATGTAAGAACTGGAGAGCATAGCAATGACCAGCTTAAAATCAGGTTTGCAATTAAATATACCAATGATGTAGGTCCCATAAGTAACATCATTCATAAAGACATGGAAGATTCTAACCATGGGCAATAGAATAACTGATATTATTGATGGAATTCCCACTTTTATATACAAGAATGGAATGATCTTGAAGAGACAATTAAGAAATACTGACAGGAGAGCTATGAATGTAATGGATGGTATTAAAGTAGGCACTTATGTTTGTTTTTTCTTGCTGGACATGTCACACTATATCTAAACAACACAACAACAGTCTTTTCAGCATCCCGTTTATAACTTTGAGCTTGAACTTAAGTGATATGTAGATTGTAAAACTGTGACTATTGTTTATTTAGCTACCTGTGATGCCTGCATATGTTTTTATGTGGGCAAAACCAACAGGATGTTTAAAGACAGAAAAATGAGACATTTATAATAGTCTTAGAATGCTTTAGCCAAACATGTAATGGAAACCAAAGGACATATATTTTATTTTAGAGCACTGCAATGTTTTAACTTGAATAATAGAGAGGAAGATATAAAGAATTCAATAGAGTCAGCTAAAATGCGGTGGATAGGAAACAAATGAAGCCGGATAGAGAACTAAGATATGATTCACACTGTTTTAATTAAGCACTTTTCGTCTAACTTAATAGTTAGGCTTCTTCAGACAAAACACCATTCAACAATTCAGAGTTAAATAAACTCATTCATTATAGTCGTGATGGCAAGAGCCCAAAATTTAAAAGGGCATGACAAAAATAAAAAGGTTTAAAAAAGGCAACAGTTTAAAGTAGAACATCATTATTTCAAATTCATACATATATACACTAATTCACTAATTCATGTAACACCTTAAATAATTTCATATACGTAACCATATAAAATAAAAACTATTTAAATTAATTATATAAACACATATATTATGTCTATCAAAATATTTAGACTTAAACCTAAATTTATTCTTATTAAAACTCATATACAAACCCATAAGTAATAAAAAAAAAATCTATATAAAAATTAATTATAAAAATACACAAATAAATATCTGTCTAAATATCAATTTCATCTGAACATGCTTTTCAGTTTTAACAAACACATTAAAGAGCATTTATTGTTTAACCCTGGGTAATAATATGCAGATAATCTAATTTGCCAGTACAGTTCTAACTTCTCCAGATATAAACAAATGGGTCCACCTTTATCAGTATGTTCAGTTTGTTGTATAACCCCAAATTTAAAAGTGTGATGTGGAAATATTTTAACATGTTTGGCTAAAGCATTTTCTTCCTTTTGCCTTTGAATGCTATATAAATGCTCATAAATTCTGTCATATAATCTATGATCAGTCTTTCCTACGGAGAAAGATGGACAGAATTCATATTTAGCCACAAAAACAACTGATCTAGAATTACAATTAAATTTCTTCTTACTTACAAGCTTAATATCATTAATTGTTATAGTAGCACCAATTTCTACATATCTACAGTAAGGGCAGTTACCACACTGTGTCATCCCAGGGTGTCTACTTGTTAACATTTCATTTTTTCTCAAAGAGGTTTTTAAAATTCAAACCTTTCCTATAGACAAACAAAATTTAGGGTCAAGACTTAATTTAGAAGCAAATTCTAAGAGAAGTGATCATGATAACTATAGAAGAAGTCTGGTTGTAGAATACAATAGTTCCAACAAGAAGTTGAAGGACTTCTTCATAAATGAGTGGAATAAATTTAGTATCTTGACGGATATAGAAGAGATACCCAAGATGAAACCAAAGATGGTGTTCATAAATCCACCAAATATAGGTAAAATATTAGAAAGGAGAAAAGAAATATTGGGGGACAAAAATGCTAGAAGGTGTGGGACATATAAATGCGGAAGATGCCAACAATGCCCATATGTAATGAATAAGGCAGAAATATATTTAGATAGTAGAAAGAAAAGGATTACTAGCAGGACATACTACAATTGTGAGAGTAGAGGAGTTGTTTATATAGCAATTTGTCAGATATGTCAGTCATTCTACGTGGGTAAAACTGAGAGATGCTTGAAACGTAGAATATACGAACACAATTACGACATTCTGAAAACTAAAAGCACTAATGCACTTTATAAACACAGCAATGTATGCCCCGCTGCTAAATACGAGTTTTTTGTGTTGGATCAGGTTATGCCAGACATCAGGGGTGGTCCGTGGGAGGACATCCTAGAAAACAAGGAATTATGGTGGCAGGTTTACCTGGATTCCAACACAAGTCCTGGGATCAATGATTTCCTAACTATAACACCTTTACTTAAAATAAGGGCTAACAAATTATAGAGTAGTTTGAAACTTGGTCACTAGAGGGCAGCATACTCATATGAAAGTTTCAGTCACACCATATATTTTTAACATTTTTAGGATTTTTAATGTTAAGTGTATTTATATTTATTAATTATTTGAATGTAAGATTATTTAAGCTTTTTTAGGATTATTTATTGTTAATTATTTACAATTATTACAAGTTAGTTTTTTAACATACATATAAATTTATATACAAACAGTTTTTAACAAGAAGCACAAAGCACTTTAATGAGTGATATTAATATTAATGAATGTAAAACATGGATGGGTGTGTTTGAATTAATTGTTAAGAATTTGGACCAGTGGAATGAATTTCAACTAAATGGATTAGTATTTAAACATGTGGTCAGTGATATTAGATTGTCTGATGAAGTCTTATAGACGAAAACGCAGTATCTTGTGTGCATAGAAGAGCGTTCATTTTAAATTTATTTTGTAGTTTTCTTTGGTTTGAGCATAAAACTAGAGTGGAATCTGTTGTTAATAAATTCTTTTGGATCACCACCAGCGAGCCCAGGCACTTTTTTTTTTGGACTTATTGGTTGTCGACAAGTGCTCATATCCGTTGCTTGGTTCGTGGTTTTGTGAGGAGGGTCTGCTGGTGCTGTGAACCGGAAGGATGAGTTTTACATCGCAAGAAGAAACGGGTCAAGCCAGAAGGCTTATGGGGCAGTTAACAGAGTTAATCGATCTGTTAACACCCTTGTGTTCCAATCTCGTTGCCGGAAGCAAGAGTTCCATGGACGGAGTCGAGGGAGCTGAAGAGCTAGAAGGACATAGGGGGAAGCGGAAGAGAGAGCTCATAGGCGACCACGATGGAGCCGGCGTTCTCAACATTGGGACAAATTTCAATCCCAACAACACCCCCGGAATCCTACTTGACATGTCTAATGAAGGAGAAGTAAGAAACTGCAATGGGAAGGACAAGGGTGCTATACCGAAGAAAAATGCATACCCGTTGACTGGTTCAAAAGGTACTGTTTACACGCAACCTATTATTAAAGAGAAACCTACAACTGAATGGCTGAAACGAGACTTTCAATTCAAAGTGAACTATAGCAATAGTGTAAGCTTTGATAACAATGAGTCTTACGCTATGAAAATTTTGAGGCTGGACAAAATGTTAATGAAATATAGAACCTTAAATATTGAAAATGCTTACTTGCAGGAATGTTTAGAGAGGGAAATTGTCCCTAAGGGTTTACGAGTATTTAAATACCCGAACAATGTACAGATATGTTCTAATTTTCATGAGTGTCTGATCAAAGTTTTTAATAACTGTGGGTTGGAAGTGATCAAGTTAATTATAGAAGAAAACAATACTAAATTAATTGACTTGGGGAACGAAATAACAACTTTGGACGCCTGCATCACAACTGATTTATATCATGGTATTAAAGAGGAAAATGAGAAATATTTTTCAATGAGAAATGAAATAGATAAAAAGTGTGATGAGGTGATACAGCGGAAGATGGGGAAATTAAAAAAGGATATCATGGAATATGAGAACCATACTAGTTATCCCAAACCATATTTCCAGACAAATTATAATACACATAAGGGGAAAAGGAATAACAATAGAAGGAATGTACAGCATACAAATAGGTATGGGTCTAGACAGGACAATATATGGAATGAAGAACGTTATGACAATGAATTTCCCCCTATACAGAATAGAGGGATTATAGATGAAGGGAACAATAATTATTACAGAGAAAATTTTCAGAATTGGGGGGGGGGGGCAGAGGAGGTACCAATAGATACCCCAAACCCTGATGTCATTGACAGTTTTTCTGGAGAGGTATTAACAGATACCCCAAACCCTGAGGTCATTGACAGTTTTTCTGGAGACATAGAGAACAATATAGTCAAACACACCTATCAAAATGTTACTATTTATAATTTTAGTGCTCTAAAACTAAACCCCAACCATTTTTCACTACTTAGTAAAGGTTTAAAATATATACCTAATAGAAGAGGGGATTACACACGCACCATCCTTGATGTTAAGTTGTTTTCTAGGAAGATCAATTTGGAGATCATGGCTTCCAGGATGGGCTTCAACAGAGAAGGTGGTGGAGACAATTTGTTGAAAAGAAAGTCCATTTATAACCCTCCATTAATCCCTCAAATAAAGAACTTCGAAAATATAATGGTTGACTCAGTTAGGAAAAAATATAATGCAAACTGGGTACATCATAATTTAAGCAAACTGGGTACATCATAATTTAAGCAAGAAAGAGAATGAAGTCTTAAAGGAATTGAGTAGTAATGCATCCTTGAGGGTTATGAAACCGGATAAGGGTGGAGGGATAGTAATTATGGATAGAATATTGTATGAAGGTAAAATGAACACCATTTTAAGAGATGAAAAGAAATATATAGAAGTATCACTAAATGAAATCAATGTGGCCTACCACAGGATTGACTCTATTTTACAGGACCTGTTGGTAGAGAATGTAATTGATGAAAAAACATATAAATATTTAGAAGTAAAGAAACCAAAGGTAGCTACCATATTCGGAATACCGAAAATTCATAAGGATATGGGAAATCCACCCCTGAGGCCTATAGTGTCGGCTGAAGGTTCAAAAACTGTCCCCCTAGCCAAGTTTGTAGACTTCAAGACTAAACACATCTGGGTTAACAATAAATTAATTTTGAAGGATTCCTGGGATTTCCTGGGGGAATTAAAGCAGGAGAAGTATAGAGATGATATCAAGTTTGTTACCATCGATGTCATCGATTTGTTTGGCTGTATACCACACTTGGAGGGTATGAATTCCTTTGAGGAGTTAGTGTTTGAAGATGATATATTAAGTTTAAATGACAAGATAGCGAGTGTAATATTGATGGACACAGTCTTAAAATATAATTTTATCACGTTTGATTGTGAATATTATAAGCAGAAGACTGGGGTTTCCATGGGGGCCGCTTGTGCCCCCACTTACGCTAATATAGTACTCGCAAAATGGGAAGAGCAATATATTATTAAGAGTAAATATAAGGAATTTTGGACTTTATACCATAGATTCCTAGACGATATTGTCATTTTTTGGATAGGAAGTGATGAAAAATTCATGGAATTTATGGAATACATCAATCAAACAACTAAATTTTTGAGGTTTACATATACTATCAGTACTGAGTCCCTGAAGTACCTTGATATAGAAATATATAAAAGGGCTGGTAAATTCGAGAGTAAGATATATAGAAAGGAGACATATGTGAACTCCTTTTTACACTATGACAGTGCACATCCCCTCAATAGTAAGAAGAACATTGTTAAGGGACAATTTGTTAGGGGCTCTCGAATGACGTCAAACAATTTAGATTTTCAGGAAGAATGCAGGATCTTATATAATATGTTCAACGAACGTGGTTACCCAGATGATTTTATTAACAAGTTAAAAAGTGAAGTAGAGGAAGGCAGGGTGGGTAGATTTAAACCTATAATAGGCAAGGGGGACAAACAAAATTTAGGGTCAAGACTTAATTTAGAAGCAAATTCTAAGAGAAGTGATCATGATAACTATAGAAGAAGTCTGGTTGTAGAATACAATAGTTCCAACAAGAAGTTGAAGGACTTCTTCATAAATGAGTGGAATAAATTTAGTATCTTGACGGATATAGAAGAGATACCCAAGATGAAACCAAAGATGGTGTTCAAAAATCCACCACATATAGGTAAAATATTAGAAAGGAGAAAAGAAATATTGGGGGACAAAAATACTAGAAGGTGTGAGACATATAAATGCAGAAGATGCCAACAATGCCCATATGTAATGAATAAGGCAGAAATATATTTAGATAGTAGAAAGAAAAGGATTACTAGCAGGACATACTACAATTGTGAGAGTAGAGGAGTTGTTTATATAGCAATTTGTCAGATATGTCAGTCATTCTACGTGGGTAAAACTGAGAGATGCTTGAAACGTAGAATATACGAACACAATTACGACATTCTGAAAACTAAAAGCACTAATGCACTTTATAAACACAGCAATGTATGCCCCGCTGCTAAATACGAGTTTTTTGTGTTGGATCAGGTTATGCCAGACATCAGGGGCGGTCCGTGGGAGGACATCCTAGAAAACAAGGAATTATGGTGGCAGGTTTACCTGGATTCCAACACAAGTCCTGGGATCAATGATTTCCTAACTATAACACCTTTACTTAAAATAAAGGCTAACAAATTATAGAGTAGTTAGGAACTTGGTCACTAGAGGGCAGCATACTCATATGAAAGTTTCAGTCTCACACCATATATTTTTAACATTTTTAGGATTTTTAATGTTAAGTGTATTTATATTTATTAATTATTCGAATGTAAGATTATTCAAGCCTTTTTAGGATTATTTATTGTCAATTATTTATAATTATTATAAGTTAGTTTTTTAATATACATATACATTTATATACAAACAGTTTTTAATAAGAAGCACAAAGCACTTTAATGAGTGATATTAATATTAATGAATGTAAAACATGGATTGGTGTGTTTGAATTAATTGTTAAGAATTTGGACCAGTGGAATGAATTTTAACTAAATGGTTTAGTATTTAAACATGTGGTCAGTGATATTAGATTGTCTGATGAACTCTTATAGACGAAAACGCAGTATCTTGTGTATATAGAAGAGCGTTCATTTTAAATTTATTTTGTAGTTTTCTTTGGTTTGAGCATAAAACTAGAGTGGAATTTGTTGTTAATAAATTCTTTTGGATCACCACCAGCGAGCCCAGGCACTTTTTTTTTTTTTTTTGGACTTTCCTATAGACTAACTTAAATCTATCTTCCACTTTGCTAATAACATTAGCATCATCTTGTAGTAACTTCCAATTTTTGTTAATGATGTTTCTAATCTGTTCAGTTTCGACACAATATGTCATAATAAAAGACAAGCCAAATTTGTTACTGTTAGTTGGTATATTCATATCTGTATTATTCACCCCCGTTTGGCATGCTGTGTTCTGTTTTACAAGAATGGGGATATATAAACCTATATTCCTTTTATTTTTAACTTCTTCAATCAAACCATTTACCAGAGCCTCAGGATAACCTCTTCTAACAAACATACTTTTCAAGTTGAAGACATTCTAAGGCAAAATCATTAGATGTAGTGACCATACGTGCAGCACGCACTAATTGGCCTTTCACTACAGTGCGTTTTTGGTAAAATGGATGAGAACTGGTAAAATGAAGGAAAGTATTGGAATAAGTAGTTTTTCTAAATATATTTGCTTCCCAAGTACTTTCTAATCGATTTTTTCTTAACAAACACATCCAAAAATGAAATATCTTCTTCCTGAAAATCATTAGTAAATTCTAAAAAGTTAGGAGTGCTGTAAAATATTCAATCAGTTCATCAGCTTCATTTTTATTACCGTTAAACAGCATAAAAATATCATCCAAATATCTAATATAGAATTTAATATTCCTACATATCTGTTCCCTCAAGAAAACAAAAGTGTTCTCCCACTGTGACATATCTAAATTTGCATAGCTTGACCCACAGGGGGAACCCATTGCTACTCCTATGATTTGTAAATAAAAACTTTTATTAAATGTGATGAAATTATTAGTAAGAATTATATAAAGAAGCTCTTCAATCAAAGAAATCTCAGCTTGTGGTGCACCCAACATTCTCATTCTCTGACCAACCCATTCAATGCCTTGGTCATGAGGGATACAGGTATAAAGATCCCTTACATCCACTGTGACAAAATTTAAACTCATGTCACAATCAATCCTATTCAATTTTTGCAAAAATGACCAAGAATCTTTAGTTATCTTTTCCTATTTCATTACATATTTCTGAAAGATGTTATCTACCATTTTAGCACATGCATAAGTTGTTGATTGTCTACCGTCAACAATTGGTCTAAATGAAGGATTGGTTAAACCCTTATGTATTTTGGGTAAACCAAACATAGTTGGAATAATAGGTGCTAACATCTGAATATAATTATACATACTAACGTCAATTTTACCTTCGATGAATAAATCATTAAAGTAAATTTTAATTCTCTGGTTAGCTATATTATATTCATTTAGGGGGGCAGGTTGACAGACTTCAGAATCTAAAATAGATTGAATTTTATTATAATCTATTATGTCCATAAATACCAGGCCCCCTCCTTTGTCGGGTTTCATAACCCTGACCTGAGACTCCCATAAAATATTCACTAGCTGTTTTTCTTCAATGGTCATATCATACTGAATACTGAAGTTCTTATTGTTTTTACAATAAAGCATTCTTAAATCTAATTCAGAAACTCTTTCGAAGTTTTGTAAAGCAACATGTAAAGGTGGATTATAACAACTAGAAACTCTAAAGGTTTCGTTGTTCATGTTACTTACCCCTAATAAAATCTGTAAATTTAATTTTCTCACAAACATTTTCAAATCACGTCAGTTTTGCAATGTCCATTCTTCTTGAAGGAACAAATGTTAGTCCTTTTACCAAAATGTCAGCCAGTTATCTAGACACATGAAAAGAAGAAAAATTATAAATAGAAAAATCACCTCCAGTGTTAGTAATTATAATAGGAGTTTACTAGATGCAATTTCAAGTGTTATCTCCTGTTGTTGTTTCTCCTGCATTGGTTATGAAAACGTTGTTTGCCTATGGTAAAACCCTGCCCTGATGAAGAATTAGGATGTTGGTTATGCTGGTTGTATTGGTTGTCATCACCTTGTACATGTTGGTTGTCATTATAGTTATATAAACAGCTTGATTAGAGCTTGACATTTGATTTTTAATACGTTCACTCCTTCTGATGTTGTTACTACTAACCGCATAACTTGTAGATAGTTCTTCATTAGAAAAATCGTGTCCAATGTCATTATTTTCCTTTACAGGGAGGGCATTTTGAGTATTATTAACACTCAAACCTGAATTAGAAACATTACTATTAGTAACATCCGTATTACGCCATTCCTGAGAAGGTGGTGGTGCAGGATACGCAGCTTTATTAAGGTATTGTAAACGGTCCCTTCCCAGCTTTTTAATTTTAATAGTTTTCAACTTCACAATATGTTGATCTATACTGTGAAAGATATGAGTATAATCATGCTTGTTCCTTTCAAAATCAACATGAGACTTAATATCAGTGTCAAGTTGAATGATAGAGTCTTGTAGTTCTTTTACTAAATGATGGTAATTCCGACACATAACTTCAAACAATTGCAGACTCTGTTTATTGAACAGCTCAATTAGTTCTACATAAAAAGGTGAATCTGCAATTAAACCTGTCGGATATTGCCAAAAGCGAAGTCTTTTAAGGACTATGTTCTCTTGTATACAAATGTTAAAGTACTCAATTTCAAGATTCAGCTTTTTAAATTTTAGCAATTTTCTATCCAGTTCATTCAATTGGGCTGGACGTGTAGCAACAGTTGCAGCTGAGTTTCCCCTTTCTTGTGAATTAATATTCACTGACAGACCTAAGGGTGTAACAAGCCAGTCTTGTAATGTGGGAATTCAACCAAGACCAGTAGGATATTGCTGTCCTACTAAGTGTGCAACTTGCCCATTAGTATTAGCAACATCAGCGTTAACGTTAGTGTTTGCTACAGTATTCTCAACATTGTTTCTTTGCTAAAATTATTACAAATGCGGTGGATACCTAGGCTACAAGCTGATAATTATCCAAGTTTTAATGGTTGTGTTCCATTAATAACTACTCTAAAAGGGAGGGGATTGAGATTTAAATTTTCACCTGAGTCTCTACATTTTGTGCTGATTGGTTATGTTTTTATTTAAAAGTTACATTGTTTTTAGTTGTTTTAGATCTGAAGAAATGCTGCAACAATGTGAAAGCGCTCATCTGTGTTATTGTTTTGTTTCATGTTTGATTAAAGTCCTTTAATATTCACTTTGGTGTGGTTTCTGCACTCTGTTTGTTTTATGGTTTATTGTACTTATTTGTTCATAGTCATGGCTTTTGTTTGTTCTTTGACCATTATTATTTTCTTTATTTCTTAATCACAATAAATTATGTAGATATGTACCACTGTCCCAATTTCTGTCATTGAATATGATGTGTAAGTGCTCTCAGATTAAAGAAAAGTATATTTATTTGTTAGTTATATGTATGACGACTTAGATCTAATGAAGCTCTGACAAGGGAGAAAGCGCTAATCTTTTATTTTTACTTAATAAACCATGTTTTAAACAAGTAATACCAGATTTAATCGTGATTCTTGTTTTTTATACGAATACAAATGACATAGCTCTTCATTAGAATTTCAGATGACAGTCTGTTTTAGTGATTTGTATGCCAATATCATTCAATGCAACTAGTTTTTCATTTTTTTTGTTCTTCCTTAAGAAAAGTTTTCACAACCCTTAAGAATGGAAAATCACATTTCCTCAGTGCTAGGTTTCATTTTATACACACACACACACACCCACACACACACACACACACACACACACACACACACACACACACACACACACATATGCGCGTGCGTGCATTGATGTTTTATGTGCACTCTTAAATTCCTTCTGGGTCCACTAATGAATAATTGCATTTTTGCCAAAACCATGATCTTTACTACATCTTTCCAATTTAGCTGCTTCTAACTGAAGACAAGGCAGACATTTCATGCATTGTTTAGTTTCTGTTATCTCTATGAATGAGCATATACATCTGCCCTAAAATTCTAATAAAACAGATAAAATAGTTTTGTCACTCCATCTAAAAATAACTGGACAGGCCATATCTCCCATGCCTTCTCAGAAAAATGCAAGTAGATATAGAAGGTGGTCTGAATTAGTCATCTCATTCTGTACGTATAGCTAGGAGAGTATATATTACCAGTTGTTATATTATGTTATATTATATTGTTAGTATTAAGCTTCAGTTAAAATTCCTTAAGTAAATTATTCAGAAAATGAAGTGGTCAACACTAACTGAAAGGTAGAAACAAATAACATATTTTCTACAAAATGCATTACTGAAAGCTCAAAAGAAAAAAAACAAGTAACAAAAACTATGGGTGTCTGTTGAAAGTTAGAGTATTGTACACAATATCCATGGAGATGCAGAGATACATGCTAAAATGGGATAATTTATCCAATTTCTATGACTGCAATATCTTATGTATTACTCCTTCTCTGAGGTACACAGATCTATGTGCTAGTATGTTTAAATAGCAGTGGCAAAGGAGCCACTGACCTCTCCACTCACTGCAGGTGATGCCCCCCCCCTCTTTAAATGCATAAAAAGTATGAAATCAACTTTCATATTTGGCATTATTTTATATAAACCACATATATTTTTCAATTCTCGGGATTCATGAAGCTTGCGCCAGGTGCAGGCATAGCATCGGCTTTCTAACACAAATATGGCCGATGAGCAATTCAGGTACGAGCTGTGTCCACGTGCACTACCTGCGTACGCTACACCTGCACAAATCCTAAGCCATGTATGCTAATTACCCCATGTGCAGAAGTGTAGCATGCAAATGAAGGTATGTAGCAATTCAGGAAGTGGTGCAGGCATAATGTAATCTTGCAGAAATGTAAACCATAGAAAACAGTTTACATTTTTGCAAACATAAAATCGGAGCCATGACAGCCAACCAAACACATGTATTATAATGTTAATATATGCCAATGACTAAATATATAGCCATTGGCATTAAAAAATGTACAAAATATAAAATTAATATTTAATATATATAGTCACACTATCGTGACGTGGAAGCACAGGGCAGCGGTGCGCAAAGGGGATTGCAAGGACTATATAAAATTATAGAATAAAACTGCAATGAAAAACATATCACGATTTCCCCATAATAGTCAATGGTAGGCATGCTACACTATACTCATGGCGCAAGGGTTGCTAAAGGGCAGTGACAGTGTTATGCGCAGTAGCTTGGAATTAGTAGGCAATGCCATGCGAATGAGAGGAGTAAATATGAATCACAGACTCCCCCACTGCTGTAAGGATGCACCTCACAGCATAGCGCTATAACACCGAGGTGAGCCCTTGAGATAAAGATGACATCAAGAGAGGGGTGTGTCGCCATTGCTGTAAGCACAATTGAGCATTGCTAAACCGGTCTGCCCCTAGCTAGGCAAAGCTGCAGGATAGGGGTGTGTCGAATCGCCCATAGCTATGCTTAGCTGAGAGTACACAAGGTAACCAAGTATGCATTTGAAAGAAGATAAAACACGTGTAAACTCAGTAAATGGGTATGCGCGTCACGCAGCTGAAACAGGAAGGATATAGTAAAGAAATAAGGAAATGATGCAGCAGTGAAATTGGAGTACAAATGACTAATTAACACCTAGGAGCCTACAGTGGGCCATTGACAACAGCTAACAAGGCTGTAAGAGCTACCTGCAGAACAGAGAAGGGGAGGGGCTGTACTGCAAGGAAAACAGCAAAGTGTTAAAGCAGAACAAAGGTGATATGCATTATATCAGCTACAAGGCACATTTCACCATGAGTGGGGAGAGAAAGTACAAAACAAGAAAGATGGCAGGTGGATGCATGCCTGATAATAGGAGGGGATCCAGGTCTAAATGTGAATTAAAGGGCAACAGATTAATCAAGGTAGGCAAGTAGATCTCCACAGTAAAGGCCCCACACTTGCAGTACTCATTGCAAAATCCATAATTAAGACATGCAGCAGCTGGAATAGTCCATACACACCCACTTACATCAGCAGCATCCATAGCACAATACTATAAAGTGTGAAAGCACCTCACACATATTTGTGTATCCCCATACACTCTGCACCAGTGGTGTATACAGATGGGGAACTTTTCATAGGTTCATAGGTAGGTACTAGGCTATCGGCCCAATGGCCTACATAAGCCTAGACAACAAGGTTCCGTGGCTTACGCCACCCAAGAAAGTTATTTTCCTGTGACACTGTCGAGCAGAGACACAGAAGTGATCCCTGGGGTGTATTTCCTATTTCCCATCCACTCATCAAGATTTTTCTTGAAGAGTGCTAATGAAGAACTTTGCTTGACATAGATGGGTATCCTGTTCCAAATTATGGGAAGTCTCTGGGACAGGAATCTATCCTTCCAGCATGTCCTGTTTATTGTGATGACAAGGTGTAGGTCCCTAGAGCATGTAGCATGGAAGGATTGGGATTTCTTTAGGTGTAGCATGTCCAACAGCTCTGGGTTTGACATAGCTTTATATGTTAGTGAGAGATCAACTCAGAGTAGGTGATATGCCATGCAGTAAAGCTGGAATTTTTTGAGGCAGTCAGTGTAGGGCATTTTTTGAGGCCAGAAATTCTCTATGTGAGGTACTTCTGTGGCCTTTCCAGCTGCTACAGATGTCTTGTGAGGTACATTACAAAAGGGGCATTGTACTCTATAATGGGTCTAACGAGTGTCGAGCAGAGGGGAACAATGACTTCTTTTTTCCTAGATGAGAACCCTTTTATGATGAGGTGTGACACGTAGAAGGACTTCCTGACTACTGTGGCGATGTGACTATCAAAGGAGAGATTACTGTCCACCTGAACCTGGGTCCCAAGGTCTCTTATCACACATTTGGTGTTAAGTAGATTGCTGCCTATGTGGTAGTTCAAAGGTACAGAGTTTTTACCAAAGGGGATGACACTGCACTTTTTGGCATTGAGCTTGGGGCCATGGCTGTGACACCAGGCATTTGTCTCAGCGAGGCCCTTCTGTAGGATGTCCACATAATTTGGGGACTTGACTATGGCTCCTAGTTTGTAGTCATCTGTGAACTTTGTTAGCCAGAGGCCTTCTGTGTTAGCCTGTACTTCAGAGAACAGGAGAGGTCCCAGGACAGAACCCTGTGGTACTCCACTTGTCACTGCTTTGAGGTCAGATTTGGAGTCTGCAACTTTGACAGTGTGGGTTCTGTCAGTGAGCCAGTTGGCAACCCATCTTGTGGCTTAGAGATTTACACCTAGTTTACAGAGTTTAGCTATAATTCCAGGATGGGGGATGGTGTCAAAAGCCGAGGTGAAGATAGGCTGTGTGAACCACCTTACCCTCATCTACGGCTTTGGTGACTGCTTCAAAGAAGTTGATCAGGTTCAGGAGTCATGATCTGCCTTTCACAAACCTGAACTGGGTGGGATCCAGAGTCTGTAGGTTACCAATGTCTTTGTTTATGAGTTCCATGATGATACATTCCATGGCTTTGCAGACCAGGCTCATCAAGCTAATAGGTTGATAGTTACCAGGATCAGTGGTGGCTCCCCCTTTGTGGAGTAGGATAACTGCTGCTGTGTGCCATTTAGTGGGCACAAAGCCTGATGCAAGGCTATTATTGAACATGGTGCTTAAGTGGGGAGCCAGTTTGTTCTGACGTTCGTGTAAAACGCAGCCTGGGATGTTGTCCGGTCCCATGTTTTTGGCTTTAGAGAGTGCAGCTTTTACCTGTGTAGTTGTGATTACAGGGACTCTGCATTCTTCCTGTATGGATATGGGCCCTTTAGGGGGTGAGGGGGGGGGTAAAGTTAGCAATGAACCTATCTGCCAGGATGTTGGCAATATAAGTTGGTTCTGTAATTTTCGTGCCTTTGTGCTGTAACTCAGAGCAGATCTGGGTTTTGCCATCGAGATTCTTGACATAGCTATAGAATGCTTTTGGTAATCCTTAGAATTAGTGGCAATTTTGTTTTCGTAGCTAGCTTTGGAGGATCTTATAAGGGATCTCAGCTTCTTACTGAGGCTGACCAGGGAGCTCCTCCCCTCATAGGATTTTACTCTCTTTTGCAACAGTTTCTTCCTTCTGTTGTTTGTTTATGGCAGGAGACCAACAGATTAGGTTCTTATTTTTGGAGGATAGCATCTTGGTTCTGATTGGGATAGCATGATGCATGCACTCATGTAAGTGCTTATAGAGTGCATTTGTGTAGGATTTAGCAGTTGTAACTGTATTGTCCATCTGCATGGGTGTCATGACTTTCACCACTTCTGTCTTAAAAAGCATGAAGTTGGCTTTGGAGAAATTTATTACTGTGGTTTCCTTAATGGGGGGTGGGGGCAGGATGTGGATATCAAGGGTGATTAGCTTATGGTCAGATCAGACCAACGAGGATTTGACTTCAGGTGTGGAACACCTCCATCTTTGGTGTTTTGGTCCAGGTTACATGGCCAAAATATGTGGTATGAGTTATAGCCTGGTAGTGCAGGGGTGCTCTCTGGAGCCTTGAACCAGGTCTCAGTCACTGCACAGATATCAATGCTCTCCATTTTAAGGATGCCTTGAATGAGTGCATTTTGAGATTTAGACTTCTAGCATTGAGTAGCATTACCCTCAGTTTTTGCTTGCCTGTCCCTGTTACGGTGGTGAATTTATTTGAACCTTGCCTAAAAAAGGCACTATAGGGGCACCAAGAGCCCTAGCCAGTATCCAGAATACCAGGGGCGACAGTTGCAGACCATCTGTGGCAAAGCATTGTGGTCTATCGACCATGTCATCCCAAGCAGACAGATACTGGATCCCCTTAGAATGCCACCAGAAGCTTAGACAATTGTTGAATTCAATCATTTTGTCCTTGTACTGCGGTATCATTGCATCAGGTATCATTACATTTATTATGTATGTGTTAGGGGCCGCCATAGCTTTGATCCACCAGCATGTGTTGGAGACTGAAGGTGGTGTGGAGGATGATGCACACGACCACCGCAGGCACCAGAGGAAGAGAAGAGTGTTCAGCCCCAGGTTAATCTCCCAGGGGCTACATGATCTGGAGAGAGTAGAGTGTTACAGGGTGGACAGGGACACCCTACAGCAACTTGTGGAGCTGTGCTGGCCACGCCTCAGAGCCAGAACAAGCAGAGGGGAACCCATCCCAGTGGATACGAAGGTATGTGTAAGGGTGAGAATACTAGCTACAGGTACCTTTCAAAGACCAACTGGTTATATCATGGGTATCTCACAGGCATCAGCACCCAGGGTACTACACCAGTTCCTGGATGCCATGTTACCACATGCCAATGAGTACATATACTTCCCCCGAATGCAGGAGGAGTTGGCCAGCAATATGAGTCTCTTCCACCATTTGGCAGAATACCCGGAGGTACTGGGTGCAATAGTCTGTATGCATATACACATCAGGTCACCACCCAGTGAGCAGGGAAGGAGCTATATAAACTGCAAGGGATACTCCTCCATCAACTGCCAGGTCATGTGCAATGCCCAGGGAATTATCATGGATGTGTGTACTGGCAGCCCTGGATGCTATCTTGACTCCCTCATCTTGCATGCCTTACAGCTGTATTGGTTATTTGCCAGGGGGGACATCCCAAATGGCCACCTGGTGGGGGATGCTGGCTATGCACTGGAACGTGGATGATGACTCCCATCAGAAATGCACACTCACACACCCATGCAGGAATGCCATAATGAGGCACACGCACAAACCAGAATCATCACAGAGCATGTGTTTGGGATGCTGAAATCATGGTTCCATTGCTTGGACGTATCTGGTGGAGCCTTGCAGTACTCTCCAGGCATGTGTGCCCACATCTTCATAGTGTGTGCCATGCTACACAATATGATCCTGTGGAAACAGCTGCAGCAGGGATGGAATGGTGAAGGCCCTCACAGCCCACCACCATTGCCAAGGGCCCCACAGGCACAGAGGTACTCAGACCATGAACACCCTGAGCTAGCCCCAGTAGGCAGACGGAGGCCTGCCCAGTATGCCCATGCCTTGGCAAAAAGGGAATGTGTAGCAGACACACTGACAGTGTAGACACCTAGGGACTGACACCTTTCTCCACATGCACACACAGTAAAACTGGATGGCACACACAAGACTACTTGTAAATTGTCATGTATAGGCAGTCTATTGTGTGCATCCAACATAGGCAGCTCTCATCTATTGCACACACAACAGCCATTGGCACAAGGTAAGTCAACACCTGAACAGTAAATTAAGCTATCAGCATATGCAGATACTGTATGTATAGATTCATAAGTAGGTACTTGGCCAACTGCCAGAGGCCATTCATAAGGCCAGACAAAATGTGTCAGCTTTTGCTACCCCATTGATTCATTAACCGTCCCTCTGTGAAGCAGAGACAATGATGGGATCCCTGGGGTGCATCTACTGTTGCCCATCCACCCTTCAAGGTTTCCCTTGCAGAGTGTTAGTGAGGGGCTCTGTATAATGTAGTTAGTGATGTTGTTCCAAAGTATGGGGAGTGTCTGTGAAAGGAAGCTGACAATCCAGCATCTTCCGGTTATTGTTGTAGCAAGGTCAGCTTACTACAGTGTGTGACTCACTGTGACATGGATTCCCAAAGGTGGAGCATATCCCTCAAGCCTGAGTTCGACATGGCTGTGTTGGTCAGTGGAGATCATCTCTGGGTAAATGAGATGCCACTGAGTAAACCAGGAGTTTATTCAGTCCGGCTGCATAGGCCATATGTTGGAGGCCAGTATTCCCCTTGGTGAGGTAAATTTGTGGACCCCCCCAGCTTTTGGACGTGTACTCTGAGGTACATCCCACATGGGTTATTATACCCTATGATGGGACTGATGAGTAAAGGGGCACTATAACCCCAGTATGTCTAGATGGGAATCCTTTAGTAGTCAGATGGTCTACATAGAAGGATGTCCAAACTACTGTGGAGATATGATTGTCACAGGGGAGATCACTATCTACCTTAGTCCCCAGATACCCCATTAACTCATCTGTATTAAAGTGGCTGCCACTCATGTGTTAATATGTGGGTGCCAGTTCCACAATGGAATGACCATGCAGCTAGTGGCACTTGGCAGGAAGCCATGTCGTTGGCACCCTGTGACGTTCTTTGTGAGGCCCCCTGAGGGATGTATCAATCATGGCTCCCATTTTTCAGTCATTGCCAAACATGGTCTGTCGTAGTCCACCTGTGTTTGCCTGTACATCTGAGATGTACATGCCAAACAGTAGGGCTCCCAGGAATGAGTCCTGTGGAACACCAGTCATGACTGTTCAAGAGTTGGACCTGGAGGCCACTAGTCGTACCATGTGGGTTCTGTGTGTAAGCCCATTGGCAACCCAACCTGTGATGTGTGGGTAAATGTACAGGCTGGTGTGTTTATCAATAAAACCTGAGTGGGGCATGGTGTCAAAAGCTTTGGTGAGGTCCAGGTAGTATGTGTGAACCACCTCCCCTGTCATCTAATGTCTTTGTGACTGTATGTAAGACATCAAACAGGTTCAGTAGGCATGAACTGCACTCAACCGACCAAGCTGACCTGGGTTGGGTCACGTATTCGAAGGTTACCAATGTCATTGTTAATGAGTGCCATGAGGTTGCAAACCATAGCATTGCATACCAGGCTAGTCAGGCTTATGGGGTGGTAGTTACCATGGTCAGTTGTGATTTCTCCATGATGGTGTGGAATAAACATTGCCACATGCCATTGTATGGGCATGTAGCCTGTGGAGAGGCTGAGGTTTGAATGCTTAATTAGGTGGGGGGCAGGTTGTCTTGTACAGTTTGCAACATGCAGTCTGGGTCAACATCTGCCTCCATTGATGATGTGTTCTGCTGTTAGAGAGGGCCATTTCCACATGTGTGTCTCTGATGGTTGGGATAATGTACCTTTCGGGTAGTGTCATGGGTTCTTTAGGGGGTGAAGTATGCACCAAATGTATCTGCAAGGATGTTGGCGATATCAGTAGGGTCAGCATATTTTGTGCTATATTTTACTGGCACAGTGCAAATCTGTGTGTCACCACATAGATCCTTCACATAGCCAAAGAAGGCTTTGTGGTCATCTTTCAAATCCTTGTGTATTCTCCTGCTGATGTTAGCCTTGGATGATGTCATGAGGGACCTACATATCAAACAAATAATGGTCATGGATGTCTGCCCTTTGTGGGATTTGCTGTGTGTCTGAACACTGTCCTACGTCTGTAGTATATCCTGTTTATTGCAGAGGTCCACCAGACCGGTGTCCTTGTCTAGGAGGAGTGAGTCTTGGTTTACCAGCGGTGGCATGATCCATACATCCATTTAGGTGCTTATAGACTGCATTTGTAAATCTGTCTGTATCTTGATCAGTGTTTCCCCTTAGCGTGGGGGCTGTGAAACCTCCCACCCCTGTCACTAGTAGTGTAAATTTAGCTGTAGGAAAGGTATACACTGTGGTATTCATGACTGGGGGAGATGCTAGGGTGTGGAAACAGTGAATAGTTCATGGTCAGATCTAACCAGTGACCGGTTAACCTCCACTGTGGTGCACCTGTTGCCCATGTTGGTGACGCCCACATCTAGTAGTTTCTACCCCACATTAGGGAGGTTTCCACCTGATACAGGGCATATAAGGTGATACATTCCAGGAAGCGCTGCTCCTGGAAGTGTGTACCGGAGTACGTTTCCCAGTTAATGGTATGGTAGTTGACATTGACCAATGCCAGGGTGTGTGTTAGGACTGTCATGTTCTCCACTGTCTCCAGGTAGGTGGAGTGGAGGTCCTGGGTCATGGAGGGTGATCCATAGCTGGCCACATTCCACATTGCAGTTGTGGCTGATGTTAGCTGCACATGGATGATCACAGAGGTATCATGCTGCCCCACTAACCTGGAGGTGTAGGCATCCCTGATGAATATGGATACAGCTCCTCCATGTCTGTCATTCCATATTCTGTGACATAGTGCTGGTGTGCTCTCAGGAGCCTTAAGACATATTTCAGTTAATGCACAGATGTTGATGTTGTCCATCCTGAGGAGTGCTGTGAGTGCACACATGTTGTGATCACAACCCCTGGTGTTGAGTAGCATAAACGTCATTGAATCTGCTATTGTGCTGTTTACAAAGCTGGTATTCACCTTCGAGACTCTCCTAAATAAGGCACCATGGAGGTGCCAATAGCCTTGGCCAGTATTCCAAAGCGTAAGGCTGACACATAGGCTGGTATGGTATCATTGCATGCATGTTCCCAATTTCTGCTTGTTTTTCATCTCCCCTGTAGGTAACCTAGTGGTAAGCAATAGAAAGCCTTAAATTTATACACGTCTTCTAGCTTCCAAGATAGGCTTTTGGAGTGGCTAAGTTTCAGTGTTCTGTATGTTCTTGCTGTACTCAACTGTTTCTTGACTACATGGTGAGTTCACACTGCACATTGTGATCTGAAGGTCTGTTTATTCACATAATATGGCTGTGATGGCCTGCACATTAGAGGTTCACAGATAGCCTACTATTTATCTGCCCAAGGGCAATTAGAAGCATAGCAACAGTGTGTTGGCCTTTCCCGCACCATTGAAGAAGTAACTAAGCCTCTGTCAAGCATAGCCAATAAAACAATTCCAGGAAGATTTGCTGGAAGCTGTTGAAGACTGGGGTTGTGGTGGGTGATAGGGGCACTTACTGATCTAAAGAGGGCATGTTAATGTGGCAGTTCAGTGCCATTCAATTCCCCCAACAGGTCTTGCAGCTATTAAACTGGGCAGGCTCCCCCACCCCCTGGCTATACGGTTCTGGGACACATGATCCCATGGGTTTATAGTCTGTTACCCATTCAGGTTTCCCTTGAAGTGTGTCAGTGAGGGGCTATGCCTAATGTAGTTAGGAGTGTAATGTATTGTCTCACAGTTGTTGTATCTTTCAGCTTTTCCCAGTTAGGGGTCGCCACAGCAGAACTCCGGTCTGCTAATGATTGGCAGTAGCTTTTTACATACCAAGTTGCCAGCCCTGACGCACAACCTTCAACGAAGGTACACCTATTCACCCATGTCTCCATACAGAAGACGCTCTAGCTGAGAATCGAAGGGACAACGTCTTACTGTGAGGCGACAACACTACCGCAGCACCACTACCGCTGTCACCATTTGTTATATGTTGTTATGTCAAGAGTATGTGAAGCTCAGTGAGTTTGGGGGCTCCCGCCCTTTGCTTAGCCTAGTTTACACATAGAAATCATCTAAATAGAAAATAGGCGGAAGCAACATTAATGTCAACAGTGTAATGGTTACAGCATCCGCATAGTATCTGTGCATTCAAGATTACAATCCCGATAAAGGCAGGGATGTTTATCATGTGCAAAAGTATACCTTAACCACAGATTGCATATATAGGTAGTAATCGTCTGTATAATAAACATTCAAATCACCTATATAAACCCATGTGTGCAGGAGAGTACAGTCAACAGAGAATGTAATGTCATGTCAGCACATAGTGAAATGTTACACCACTGACAGATATATATCCGGAGCAGTTAGCAGATGTGGCCATATTTGCGCACACAGGTTATACGTTACAACGTTTGTTTAACTGTGTTTAACTGCGGCTATAATGTCACACAAACACTGTTAGACATTCTTACAACTGCTTAAATGAGCCTTATTCTGCAGTAAAAAAACATTCGTAAAGCATTGCAGGTGTTGCACCCTGGACCATGCACACTATAGTCATAGGACGTACCACTAAGCCATCCGAGGTGTACACATCTTTCATGGGCCTGAGACTTCACCTTATACCATATGCATTTCACTGTAATGATCACAAATGGGATAGTGGCTTTGTGTACACATGTAACGTACATTGTAATATACTGTAGTTTGTGAACCAAGACATTCCAGTCTACAGATGTATTAGTGTTACAAACTAATACGAAATATATATATATATATATATATATATATATATATATATATATATATATATATATATATATATATATATATATATATATATATTATATATGTATATTATACAGTTACATCAATAGTCATATATATAAGCATCTATGAACACACTTCATGACACAGAAGCACTCCAAAGTAATTGGACTGTACACAAAACACATGCAGCTCTGGTATTATAACAATTAATATTAACCTAATTCACCATAGAAGGGGTGGTTGTTGTGTATGTGACGATCGGGGTGGGGGAGAAATGATGGGTAATGCAATCATGCATCAAGGAGGGCCTGGGTTGGATGTCCAATAAGTGAACTGGAGGGGCATACATGGAGTATGTGGACAATATAAAAAGGACACAAAGCAAGAACCTTACTCATTCACAATACACCCTGTCATGTCACATTGCAACACCTACTTTCACAAACATATGAACATTAACATGTATCAGACATATGTACACCAACTGATTGTCACATTTGTTTTCAGTAGTGAGGAATGTCTGTAGTACAATTTATATTCTAAACACCATAACATTTGTGCATATCTCAGATGGCTTAGTGGTAAGGTCAGTGACTGTGGTGTTCATGGTCCCTGGTTCAAGACCTGCAAGGACTGTTAGGTTAATTTGAGGGTCAGAGTAAGGGCTTTTGGATACAGGTGGATTAAAGCACTCTTAAGCAGTTGTAAGTGGGTTTCCATCTGTTTACGCGATGGTAAGTGCCACTGCGACACGGTAAAAGTAGAAGCGCTTTACACGTTTGACCTTTGCTTAACATCAGGCAGACCACAGGTGCACCTGCTCACAACCATGTAAATGTGCGTTATTCACACTTTCCCTATCAGTGCCTACTCTGAGAGATAAAATAATATCACCTTCCAGGAATAGAAACTGCAGCCATGTACTCCATCCTCAGAGTAACCTAACACTAAGCTGCCTGGGATGTACCTATCCCAGTTGTATATGCAGACAGGTTAAAACACAAAAGGGAGGAATGTGTTGAAATAGGATGACCCGCCATGTAACCAATTAAAGGTGTATGCTCATATATATATATATATATATATATATATATATATATATATATAGAGAGAGAGAGAGAGAGAGAGATACATAGAGACATGTTGATATATGCAGGTCTACATATATATGTAGATATATAGATAGGTTAAGAACATCTACACATCTGTGGAGGTACAGATAAACATATGCAATAATGTATATATCTATATACATGTACATATATATATATATATATATATATATACATACATATATATATATATATATATATATACACACACACACACACACACACACACACACACACACACACACACACACACACACATACATGTCTGTAGACAGCATCCGAAGTGGTCGTATCTGAGTATAACATGGACCATAGCAATCACACATTCCGTCCCCCCCCCCAAACAATATGAACATAACATATGAAGAGTATATGCCAATACACTATTACAAATATGTTCTATGGACACAGTCACCAATACAACTTCATTGACTGCAAATATCCAAGACAGAATTACACAGACAGCTTTCATTTTGCAAATCTTTATTACATTCCGATGTATTGCCAAAAGGATTCAAGGACTAACAGTACCTGCATGCTATACAGGAAGCATTTAATAGTGCCTTAATGAATCAGCCTGCAATTACCATAGTATTAATCTACTAAAGGATAGGTGTTCACATAGGGAAAGAACACCCACACACATATAGACATTGTATAAAAGGGGTTCCTACACACCTGCATGTGCTATGTACACCCAACAACATCTACCCCACAACCAAAATAATTACATAAATACATACTGTCATACCATAGCCAATTATGCAACTACTGTACAACATCTGCTGAAACCTTAAAATACATGGACTCAGACACACTGACATGGCCCTATGTGAAATAGTTGCCGTTATACAATTGAACATCTGCTGATGTAACAGGGTTTGCATGAACCAATCCCGTTTCAGAGGGTTGAAAGGTTCATACACCAGGAAGATTTACTGAGTAATGATTATTAGCACAGTATGATACACAGTAACACCAAACTAAATATGTCTGGTAAGCACACTGTAACCCTAACATTATATGCATAGCTATGCAGCCTTGAGCTGGTCAAACAACCTGGCCAGAGTGACACATATGCAGAAGTATTAGGTACAGACAAACCCTGCCCAAGTAGCAATGTTCAGAAATATAACAGCAGTACTCACATTTAGACCAACTGCTCTAAGCATTATACACAATATATTACTGTTCGTCTCCATACAGCTGTAGCAATAGATTCCAAACAAAACTTCCACGCTGTCTTCCTCACAAGTAAGGCAAAGGGACAAAGCCCAAGTGGAGTACTCAGTTATATTCCACTGTAGCCATGGTATTGGCTAAGGCAGTAGCAGCACAGCTGATGTGCATGTAATTAGCTACTTAGGAACACCAATTGGCCATTGGGATAGCACATGGTACTGATCTGTAACTATAAAAGGTTGCCTTGTCACGCATTCAAACCATCTGTATCTACCTGTAGGACAGTACAAAATACTGAAAGATGAACTGAAAATGAGTATTACACTAGTTAATAACACCTCCGATTACTAAGACAGTATGTATAACATGTAGTATGTCTGTGTATGTAGTACCTGTTCTGTAATAATTACAGTGTAATCAATGCATATAGTAGAAATAGCTATCTTGTAGCAATGTATTGTTGAGCAGTAGTAATGCTTGTAGTATTCTATGTGTGTACTGCTGTAGGTCACACGGCACATTCCACATACACCACAAGGGATGATATGGGCTTGGAACCCACCAATTCACTTCCAGCCACTGTCAGTGTCAGGACTGGTCCAACAAGTATGTGCTATAACAGGGGATAGTATATGTTGATATATTGTAACAGTCGACATATGTATGGGTGTATAAATAAGATGAACATGTTAAAGGTGGGCTTACCGTGCAAATATGGTGTGCATTGTGGGATATTGTGCCAATAACTGTGTAATTTACAGTATTCTATGCAGATCTGTATTCTATTCTACATAGTGGTTCTGTTATGTTATGCAAACAGTTGTTATATCTATTGGCAATTACAATACTCAATGACAGGATACATAGTATTGGTATTCATCTAGCAGGTTAGCAGCATGATAGCAAAGATAATTAGTAGAGCCAGGTAACTATCCATGCGCGTAACACATGTAAATTCCACCTGCCTACTATCATTTGCAAGCAATAACAGCTGTGCATGTGTACATGTTATGCAAATGTGTAGTGACCCTTGTTACAGGGCTGGGCCAAATGGCTATGTGCACACCTACATAGAGTGGATATTGAGAGTACAGACACACTGGTTGAACTACCAGGTTTGTGTAGCCCAACTTCTCATTGCCAACCTAACAGCCGCCTGCACATACTGTATGTAAGGTAGTGCACAGCACTGGTAAAGAAACAGGTTGCATATCATTTTTAACTCCAGTGTAACATCTGCAGTAGGAGTGTAAGATGTAGGAGACAGCTGCCCATGTGTAATAGCTGCATCATAAGTGATGGCTCACATTAGCTGATCATATCCTGATCATGTTGATAGTGGCATCAGAGCCTATTGATACATGACTCTGTTTGGGGAGTGGGAGTCTGTGCCCAACAGAGCTCATGGTCCTGATGGATATGTGAGTATATACCCAGAGAAGGAAACAGACCTGTAGACACTTGCATCATCTGTAATCAACTAACTAATGTGCTCCTCAGAGGAGGATTGCTGCTAAAGGTTGCCATAATATTTCCATAATAGCCAGTGTTGTCATGTCCATAACACAAATATTTACATGTGAGCATCACTGTCTAAAACATCTTCATAGGCAATACGTAAACTAAATACAATACTTGGTACTTGTAGTACTGACTGCTCATACAGGCATGTCCACTAGTCATCTAGTGGTGTTTCCTAATGTCAGCTTTGTGTATGTGACCATCCTCGGGGAATGTAATCTCTATGTCATGTACACTGCCAGACCCACCTAACACCATGCCCCACACATTTTAGGGATGCAGATACAGGGGTAAGTTGGAAGGCAGCCCAGTCTACAGCCATGACTGGACTGGACAGTCATGAGGTGTAGGTTAACACATGCAGCTCATCAATACAACCAACACATACCCTTACCAGAACACAGTAAGGACACCCGCACACACTACCGGAAATCACACACATTCACAGATGCGTCTAAGTATCTGGCCAAACAAATGACTCCCCCAGGCAGGAAGAGACAGACACCAAAATAAATAAACTGTGTGACATAGTTTGCATAATTATACCACACCTCTGACCACATGACTGGAAACATGCCCAATAGTACTTATTTGTGAATGCAAACTCTAACACTATGTTATACACTGACCTATATGAGGGCATACATACTGTCAGCTGCCTGTCTGCCATGATTAGTCACATACTCATACACTCAGACCACTTTTTGAACTATACACATGGCTCTGGCTTATTCCATGTTGTTGTGCAGGACCTGTGATGCAGTAGCCTGGACTGCATGAAACCACATGTAGGAACTGTCAGATCTTGTAGTCCATGCAGGTATTTCCCAAGGCCTGGGTAGCATTCTGCCATTGGCCAGAATGGTACTGCAGTACAGGGACAAAGGGATTGTATTCGACAATTGTCTAGTGCAGTGGTGCATGTCACAGGGTATCCAGTATCTGTCATCCTGGGATAACATGGTTGACAGACCATGATGCTTTTCCAGACAGGGCCTGCACCTGTCACCCCTGGGAATCTGGATACAGCCTAGGGCTCATGCTTCCCCTATAGTGTCCTCATCATGCATGGTTCAGGTGAGGGTCCACCGCTGTTACAGGGACAGCCAAGCAATAAACTGCGGGTCTTGCTACACAATGATACATGTCCAAAACAGTATACGGACACAGATATGTCAATCCCTAACATGGAGAACATATCTGTGCAGTGACTGAGACACGTTTCAATGCTCCAGAGAGCACACCTGCATGACCATGTTATAACGCATACCTCAACTTTTGCCCATTATCCTTTACTGGAAAACACGGGCCGCAGCTGTGTCCATATTCCTGAAGGATATGTACACCCCCACGCTAATTGCACTTGCCTAACATCAGATGCATTATGCTGAGGAACTACCTTTGTGCCACAGTGGAATTCCAAATGCACCTTGAGACAGATCATCCACCAGGCTGCGGACTTCCCAACTCTCATAATGTGCTGTAATGGGGAAGATTAGGTCTGAGAAAGTACCATAATACTGGCTGCTCTCAACTATTCCATTATGACCTGGGAAGACTCTTCATGTACCAACACTTGCGCTGAATGCATGTTGGATTCCATTGACCCCACTGACCTGGATCACAGTAGTCACAGAAACAGGGCTAACAGTATACTACACATAGTTAGTCTCCAATGCCAATGTTATGTTTCCTAAGAGCAGAGTGGTGAGTGCCATGGCACCCATGCAGATGGACAATGCATGTGCAAATGCTGAATCCTACACAAATGAGCCTTAAGCAGACACATATGTGTATTGAGCAACAAATGAGTTAAATGATAATTTGGTCAAAAATGCTCTTTTAAAAAAGAAACTATTTTTATTCTAAAATATGAAACTTTAATTCCCAAGGGTTTGAATACAGAGTGCTGTTGGAAAAGTATTATTTAATTTAATTTTGTTGGAAATGCACTTTAATTTTGTTGCAAATGCACTTTAATTCTGTTTGTAATGCATTTTATTAATTTTAATGAATTGTTTAATTGTTTGATTGAAGTTAATAGTTGATGCTATATAAACTCTTGCAAATGTCATGTGTTACTCCGTGAAGGCTTACTGTGGCAGAGTTGCTAGAGAATAAATATTGAACTACATTACTGGACTGGTTTTGTTGTTTTGCACTGTGGTACATTTCATTGTTCCTTACCTTGTTGTCTTTTGCCATATAATTTTATATTTATGGCCATTGATCCAGCTAATAATATTCCGAGGGTATTTAGAGAGGAGCATCTAGGTACCTCTCAGTGGACTATTGATGGTTTCCTTACCTCAGAGCGATAGCATGAACGATCCTATGTGAATATTGTGGGTGAGAATGCTTCAGGTTTACCATTATGGGACCGTTTTTTAGCTGAAACTAGGAATAAGCGAGCTATTAATCCATTCACCAACATTGGTAAACGCTCCGTGGATTACCCGGTGGAGGTAAAGACCTTAATCTCAAAATTGAGTAATTTAATGAACAAAGAGATGTTTACTTTTTATAATTACACGAGTTTTCAGAGATATTTAGACCTTGACATTATACCGAGAGGATTGAGAGCTGTTAAATTTCCGTCTGAGCCATTTGATGCAACTTGTGCAGTTGATAAGGTCTTTCAGCAAAGATGGGAAAAAGCGGCACATCTTTGCTCTAGAGAATGGCTTAATATTTTGATTGAGAGAGACACTATCAAATTATCTAATATAAAAAAAGACATTAATTCATTATGCATCAGCTTAATGTCTGTCTTAGACAGGGTAAAGTTTGAGTCCTGCCTACATGATATTCGAGATAAGTTAAATTCGCAAGAAAAAAGAGTTCTTGAACAAAAAATGTATAAAATACAGAGAGATCTCCGTGATTTTGAAAAAGGTACTGCCTTTTTCAGGAGACCCAATCAGCATTCACATTCCAATGTACGTCGCTCAAGTAATGCTGGCTGGTCTAAAGAAAGAACTAGCAATACTACTAACGCTAATATGCCTGCCAGCTCTGCTGGTAGACTAGATGCGGACAATTTTATGAATAATGACTTTCCACCTTTGCCATCTCCAGTGGATGATTTATATTTTCAAGAACATTTTCGTCCACAAAGGGTTTATGGAAGGCAACAAAAGAGAAGTTACTTTGAGCAGGAACCGAATAGGGGAGGGCCTCCACGCCAATGGCGCGACAATAAAAGGACAAAATGGTATTGTTTTTTGTCTTGTTTCTGACGTTATAATTAATTTTACTGGATGTTTGTTAAATGACAGCATTTGCGCTGTATTGAATCATGGATTAAAATTTGTACCTACTGTCTTACCGAAGAAATATGAGTGCAATATAGAACTGTTCAGATTTGTGCGTAAAATTACATTTATGGTATTATTTTCATTGTTTACCTTCTCGGAATGTTGATGTGGCAACTGTGTTTAATGAAACGGATATTTCAGATGAACATGTTTCAGATTTAGATACTAGTGATTCATTTATATCCTGTGAAAGTGAATTTAATGCCTATTGTACTATAGATACCTCTAGAGTAAACACAAAAAGTATGTATATGCCTCCATTTTCGCATGAAGGTATAAAAAGCTTTCATGCGATGGTTGAATTTGAGATAAATTTATTGTTAAATAATTTAGATTTGACACAGGTTGAATATAATTTATCTAAAAAAGAATGGTCTGAGTTAATTAATTTTTCCAAAAAAAAGGAATTAATTGTAAAACCATCTGATAAAGGGAACAAAATAATAATTATGCATTATACACAATATTACAAAATGTGTTTAGATTTATTGAATGATGAAACAGTATATTGTGTAGCTTCAGAAGAAATTGTTAAACAGGCCAAAGACAAGTACATTTGTTTAATACAAAGAGGTTTGAGGCTTGGATATTGGCTAAAAACTGATGTTAAAAATAAATTAAATGTGGACAATTCTGGTCCAGCTTATTTTTATTGTCTACCCAAAGTTCATAAAAATATTAGAAACCCTCCGGGTAGACCAATAGTTTCAGCCACTAAATACTTTTTACATAACTTGGGAGTTATTTTGCACCAAGTGTTGTTAAAGGAAGCTCAGAAACTCCCGTCTTACATATAAGATTCTTTTGATTTTCTTAACAAAATAAAAGATGTAAAATGGGATGAAAACATGTATTGGTTAACATTAGATGTTAAGAGTCTTTACACCAGTATAAAGCATGCATCTGGAATTGAGGCAGTACATAAACAGATGGGAGACTATCCATTAACTCATTACATTTTAGATTTAGTGAAGTTTTGTTTGGAAAATAATTATTTTTACTTTGATAATCAAATTTTTCATCAGATTCAAGGTACAGCCATGGGTGCGCCTTTCGCACCTATGTATGCTAATATTTTTATGGGATTAGTTGAAAAAGAATGTATTTATGCAAATTATTTTGTTAAAAATTATGTAATATTTTATTTTAGATTTATTGATGATTTAATTTTTTTATGTAGAGGGGGTAGACCCTCAGTTAATGATTTTATACAGGATATCCAAATCAATAGATTTAATATATGTTTTGATGGAATACAATGTGGAACAACAGTTTCTTTCTTAGATATCAATCTACCGGGTATTGTAGGACAAAATATTATTACTAGTATTCATAGAAAATTTAATTTGCCGAATGATTTTCTGATGGGCACCAGTTGCCATCCTAGACACACTATGGAAGCTAGTCTGTATGGTGAATTTTTGAGAATTTCTCGATTATGCAATGATGATAATATATTTATGAATGAAATATTATCTACTAGGAATATGTTTAAAAAAAGACAGTATGATGTTGATTTGATTGATTTGGAAATTAATAAAATATTACATAATAGGTTTAATAAAGAACCATTAAGCAAATATAAATATAAGTATGATATTATGAATTGTCCAAGTTTATTAACACACAGAAGCACGAAATAATCCACAGAATGAACGCCTTGACAGTTACAGCGTTTTCGTCCAAATAGACTTCATCAGATAAAATCACCTTTTCCTCTCACGTCCCAGACTTGGTGGGGCTTTGCACATGTGTGTTCTTAAAAAAAGTCTGCGTTTGCAAAGCCCCACCAAGTCTGGGACGTGAGAGGAAAAGGTGATTTTATCTGATGAAGTCTATTTGGACAACTGTGTCAAGGCGTTCATTCTGTGGATTATTTCGTGCTTCTGTGTGTTAATAAACTTGGAGGATCTTCTTCTACCTGCAGTTGTCGTCGCTTTCCTTTTTGGTTGGTTTAGTGGCATTTGGAGGTTGGAGCAGTTTTTTACAATATTATGAATTGTAAAAATGTGGAAAAGATATTTATGGTTTCCACTTACAATATTTGTAGTGAGAGCATTAAAAAATGTATTTCACATTTTTGGGAATTTTTAAAAAAATATTTTGAATTGAAAAATTTAATGGAGAAAAAGTTAATGTTCTCCTATAAGAGAGGTAGGAATATTAAAGATATGGTAGTGCATACTAGATTTTATAAACCTGATGAGAAAATGCACTGCTCCTACATAAATAAAACCCGTTCATCCAGATAGGGTCTCAGAGAACCTAAACCCACTCCCTCCCACCCCCTACAGGTACACTTAATAATATATCCATGTACACTACAGGGCCCCTGTACTAATGACTATGCAGGTAAAATCTGCACTCTCTAATGCCATACATACAGCTTTCATGGGACCTGTCAACATCCCAGGGTGTATCCTACACAAATGTAAGAACATTCAGCTATCCACATACACATCATATTCAATCATAGCTCCATGTCAGGCTGTGTACACACTGAATGGTGCACAGCAACAGTTATCACACCCCACAAAGGGGGAGACCATTGAGAATGGGACATAGTGCACAACTACCCTGCTAAGTCTGGTCTGTACGGCCATGAACTGTGGTCAATGTAATTGTTTACTCGGTGCAGAAGCAGATAAAAGTAGGGTTGATTCACACTGCATAGCATGACCTTGCCAGGTCGTGGGACACCATCACCCATACTGTGTTCCAGCTACACTCAGTAAACTAGGTGTATATTCCTATGTCACAGGAGTTGTTGGAACTGGACTGCTGGCAGAACCCACACTACAGAAGTTGTCTGAAAAATGCACGCACATCAAACCAGTGCCAACCACAGTAATACAGTGGTCAATCCTGGTACTCCCCCTCTTTGTTATCTATACCACATAGACTAACACAGTAGGCATCAGCCTATTGATGTCTGCAAATGACTGAACTAGGAGCAGTAGTCGACTCATTGTGTGCTGCGTTCAACATACAGAAGGGCCTTAGTGTGTCAGATGTGTGATATATGACCACAATCTGACAGCTAAGTATTGTATTGTCATCCCCTATGTTACAAACCCTGTACCCATTAACTACCACCTAGGCAGCGTTCAACATAACGGCAACTGCGTGTATGGAATGCAGCTGGACAGTACTTCCTTTTGATAGTTACGTCACCACAAAAGACAGATAGTTGTATGTGGCACCCCTAATCATGACAGGGTGCCATCCAGGATTATAGAGATAACTGCTGAGCCATACTCAACACTCATATGACCCATAATAGATCACATATTTCCTTTAAGGGTTACTGCCCATGTGTAGATGGTCTACACTGCCCTTTACAATCCCTATCTGCACTATGTATCATGCAGCCTACCCTGAATAAAGCCATGTCCAACCCAGAGGTGTTGGACATGCTACACTTAACACATCTTGATCCCAAATAAACACATATGTCATGGACATCCACCTTTCTAGTACAAGGATCACAACATGCCTGACAGATCCCTGTCCCATACACTTAACATACTCTTGCCATACTATACATCCCTGTCCAGCAAAGCTGCACATCGCCCCTTTCTGTGACATGGTGTGATGACCGCATGCCAAATATATCAGTAACCATGTGTATCAGTTCTGTGACACTGCTTGAACTGGCCACCAAAACTTACTTGTCTGTTGCCTACAGCTAGGTAACTTGTCTGCCTAGGCTCATAAATGGCCCAGTGCATATAGCCTACTCAATCACTATGACCATACATGCCGTAGTTGATATCCAACCCTGCAAATACCATCAGGCTAGCTATTGTCCCATGTGTTACACATGTGCAACACAGGCAATACATGGCAGGATGCTACACAGCTGTACAGTGCCATGTAGATGTATATGGCAAAACACATACATGCTTACAAGTCTGCAGGGTCACAGGTCATGTCCCTAACAGCTATGTATGACTATATATGTGGCATGTACACAGCATTAAGTTTGATTGCATTAATGTGAACACATCCAGGCATGTGCTGATAGGTAAAGACACCCCTACAGGCAAACAGACATGCCCACATCAAGACAACATCTACATGGTGTATGAGCAATGTCATCACATGACATACACATATATGGCGATAACATCACATCACCAGTAGGTGTCAAATGCGTGCGACTTATACATGTCTGTTGGTGTTAGTGTCATGTAGATCTACAAAGACGTATTTGTAATCTTAATAAATGTGATACACATGTATGTTCAGCTGTACTGCTGTATTTCTCTGAGAGTTACTGTGACCTATCTCCATTGTTATGTCTTCCAGGTATGCCACATAGCAAACTGCCACTGTACAGCTGCTTTAAGGATGAGGTCCTCATCCCATACCTCCTCGACAACAACATGACGCTCTTCAGCCATATGCCACAGGATGCCCAGCAGCGGGATGCCCTGTGGGAGGAACTCTGCAGGAGGGTAAATGATGTTGGCGGTCACAATCACACCTATCAGTAGATGCACCAACACTGCACTGACCTGATAAGATAGGCAAAACAGCGTGCTAATGCAATCGCCAGGGAACAAGGTGCAACAGGTGGAGGACCACTCACCCAGCCCCCACTCATGTACTGAGGAGCTACTGGCCAACCTGGGGACACCTGCAGACCTCCATCCACAAGCTCTAGCTGGTATTGTGGAGGTGGGTGTCTCTCAACCACCGAGCCTGGATTTGCCTGGAAAGTCACTACTGCACATAATGCACAACCATATATCACATAGTTACATGTGTTACTGTACAATATGTAATGTAACATCATAAGCAAGGCATGTATGCACACATGCCACATACTATAGTCTGCTACTCTATGTATGCACAGATGTGCATACTCTATAGTATAGTGAATTGTACTGGCTTATGTGGTAACATATACTTTGTACCTTGTAGCTACCACACAGGTGTGGATAATGATTTTACTGCTGTGACAATCCTGTTTAGGTACCTCTGTCATTTTGCAGCTACAGCAGCCTGTGTCAGGTGAAATTATTATTATTTACCAGGCTTGATAATCTGCCATATCACACGTACACACAATGTATGGTGGTCCTGGTAATGGACACTGGTCAGACCTGCAATGCATCACACTGTTTACCTATGTGAAACAATTGAAGACTGTATGAAACACCTACACTAAACCTTCCAAACTGTCATTGCCAGGTGTGTGGACAACAGTGAACACAATGGTGAAGGTGTGTTCCACTGTAGGGACAGGTACTACATATCAGTATTACACATGTTGGGAATATGAAAAGTGCTGTACAGAGAGCATATGTGTGCACACACAATAAATGTGTTGGAGCTGGAGTATGCCCGGCCCACAGGATACACCCTTGTGGAGTATACCCTTGCTATGAATGTCACACAATATCATGTGCTATCAGACATGTCCATGACATATAGTGGGCTGACTGCAACACTGCTCAACTATCCTGCAAAACATCTCATACATACCACCCTTTGTCTGCATAACCCTGTCCTCATTGGAGCATATGACATCTATGGGTATATGTCATATAGGGTAACACTGACATGTGAAATAAGATGGCCATCACAACCCTTGGATTGAAAATGTGTACAAATGGCCATGGAGGATGGCCAGAGACATGAAGCAAAACACACAGTAGAAGTGATGTACATGTGTGTACACCCTGTTGTACACAGGCTTGACACAATATGACTATGGCCTTTGTGTAATGGTGATATTGCAGATGTGAAACACTAATCATACAGGCCTGTGCACAGCTTGTGTAGGCATAACATGAAACCACGGCATAATATGTCTTGAACATCTGGAGTGTGTCACGACATGGAAGCATTCACCTATGCAGTATCCAAATACATACATGTGTTGCACAACATAGACATACATCCACATCAAGCCACAGATACAGTACATTTACCTTGCTGGTGTCAGACATCACTGTCATGCCCACTCCTCATGTGTGTGAGGTACACAGATGGCATGTGGGACATAGAGTACTTGTAAGTTAGCCATGTGTGGGCATAGTTGCCAGGTATCAGTAATATGGTTGCAGATGTGCAGGGGTGTCATCCGTATACCATTCTGTGACCTGTGTCACACATTCCACATTAGGGTTTATTATGTATACACCTCGGTGAAGTGGGTCAGATTCCACATTAGATATGTATTTTATGTGAACATAGTCATGGCTATGAACTGTGTCAGTAGCTCACACTGTATAGCAATTGTGAAGCCACATTATGTCCTGCAATGGCTATGCAGATCAGCTAAATGTGCAGTATGTCCCTCCATATTTGTAGGGTGGACAGACAACATTGCATCAGCTGAAGGACCATGTTAGTATAACACGTCCCTGCATTGGGACACCATTACCGTACTGTAGATTGGAAAGGACACCATTGTGTTACACATGTATGCATGTCATTCAACATGTCAGCAAAAGACATATCATACTACATGTGATTGGCAAGGTCATACACCACACAGCAAGTCAGTGTACTGTATACCTCATCTGGTCTGTGGCACCATTGCAAAGTAGGGACAGCCATGTCAAACATGTGTGTACAGCCACATGCACAATGCCTGTACTCAGCTCAGTGGTAGGCAGAATAATGTTGAACAGACATGCACTGCTTTGAGGGAGATATGCAAGCTAGGGCTCAGGCAAACATAGTATGCAGTCAACATATCCTACTGCTCATGTCCTCACACATAGGGGCAGTGGCCAACACAAAGCATCAGAGGCAGATGTACAAAGGTCTGTGATGGTTTAATAACATGTGGTGTATGTTGCACACACCATGGCAGTGCAGTGCAATGGTGCAAAGTGCATGCATTGTGTTTCAGGTATGGGGGCATAGGCTTCTAGCACAAATGGTGTAATACAGGTATGTATGCTAACCACCACTATAATTATGTAAGGTGCATGCCATCTGCTATTCCACATGCATGCTGTTGTGTGCAACTCAGGGATGTATGATAACTACCACTATAATTGCCTAAGATGAAACTATAATTGTCTAAGCTGAATGCCATCTGCCATATCACCTGCTTGTAGTGTGTGTATCTGTGTGTCTCTGTCTGTGTCTCTGTCTGTCTGTGTCTCTGTCTGTGTGTGTCTCTGTCTGTGTGTGTCTCTGTCTGTTTGTCTCTGTGTGTCTGTGTGTGTCTGTATGTGTCTCTGTGTGTGTCTGTGTGTGTGTGTGTCTGTCTGTATATGTGTCTCTGTCTGTCTCTATGTGTCTGTCTGTGCCTCTGTCTGTGTATGTGTGTGTCTGGTATAACTTGCAATGTACAGTTCTTGTCTTCCCCTCACAGGTGTTGATGTAGGTGCATTGCCCTCCTGCAGTTCACCTGATGTTAGTGCCCCCACAGACTCTAGCAGTGATGATGATAGTATGATTGAGGCACAGGCAGGGTTATCAGGGGCTGAATTTGTGCCATTGATTAACATTCCACCTGTCTCCCCCTCATCCTTGCACTTAGTTCCCCTGCCTGCACATAACCTATCACCACTGGCCATAGAGGAAGGACAGTTGGCAGGTGGTAGCATGGAACAGGGAAGTGTGGTGACTATGGAAGGTGTGCCTGCACACCATGATCCCAGTCAACAGACTGGTGATGTCCCACACAGGCATGTGCCCAGTGCTGCTTGTAGGAGGACCACTGGCCAACATGCCCCTGCGAGACCAAGCACATCAGCTGGAGTCACCAGATGCATGTTTTGGGCTGTAATGGAAGAACAGGCATGTGCTGAATGGCACAACAGAGACGGTCTGTGGCTTCAGAGGGCTGCTGTCTTTCATTAACTGACAACATCCAGCAACTTGCAAATGCTCACCATCATCTTGCAGATGTTTTGGACCGACGATTGGGTTATGTGGTGGGAGTCCTTGACCGTGGCATGTCAATCCTTGAGCATGGAATATCTCTGCTGAAGCATCTGGTGGGAGTGAGGCATCGGCCACATAGACAAAGGCCAGCTACATCACCTGTTGAAGGTCTACGTGAACATGCTACTGCACATGCCCGCTCCCATAGTGGTGGTAGCAGCAGCAGTGCTGCTGGTGCTGTGCAGTCCACATCAGGACACAGCAGGCCACATGCACATGGTCCTGGATGGTCCCAACAGGGACATGATTCCAGTGGAAGTGTGTCATCAGACAGTACCCAATCTGGTCCTCTGCCTGGTAGTGCCCGTGCAACCCCTGGCAGGCACATGTCATGTGGCCATGGCCGGATACCATGAACTGTGACACCTGCCTTCTACAGTCTGCAACTCTCAGTATTACCCCTGTGTAGGCCAGTCACATGCAAGACCTGTGTGCATGCATACACACACACTGGAAACAAATGTAGGACACCTCAACACACACATGCATAGCATCCACACACACCCAATGATAACACAGGCCCTAACACATATGCATGATGTCATCCAATGGCACAGCCTAGGTCTCTGGCAAACATTATGACCCTTTGCATAGGATGCCTGTGCCGCATCCCTGTCATCCACACCATCGGTGCAGGGACATGCTCATATGGTCTAATGCACAGGTTGAACATACTAGGTAGACAATTGTAGATTAATATTGTTGAGTAGTGTTGACAGGCAGCAGATATACCATGTATTGCAGTTTTATAATGCATTTTGTATGTTTGATAGCATGTATCATGTGTAACAACACTAACAGCATGTTGATCTTGATGTTATGCCTTCCTCTTTCAGGTGTAGTTGCATGTGCCAGGGGATGCTGGTGTTTGCCGGAGTCCCATATGTACATGTTGACTACCCACAGGTCAGTATGACAATACCTGCATGCACTTTGTACCTTCCACATCACAGTTATATTCTTTCATGTTTCAATTATGTTTACTGTTCTAATGATCCAAGTGCATGATAGCTGTGTAGTAAGCTACTGTGTTCAGAGACGTTACATCCATAGTGGGTGACATCACAGGTATAGTTACCTGGAGCGCGGAGTGGTTAAAAGAGTGGAATGCTGGATGACAAGGGTAAATGCCAGTGGAAATAATGGCTTCTAATTGGGAAGCAGTAAAACCCACTGCCATGACAGCATGAAAACACTGACACACCCACACACTCAGGGATTCCAGACACAGTAACACACACTCTGACACACACAGTTGCCAGTGTGTTATGATGAGAACCCCTGCCTATGTGCATATCATCATTATAGTACTATGCAATTACAAGATGCACCACAGAGATTACACATGTACAGTTAGTTGGAATGGCCTAAGACCGAGGACATCGACAAGGATATTACAGTGCAGTGAGTGTATGTGAGGAAGGGGGTCCAACAGTAGGCTATGTAACAACAGGGCACACCCCAGGGCGTACATGTTAACAGGCGGTTAGTATGCCCATCTATGATTGATGATATCAACAGGGATGCTAGACTGATTTGAGTGGATGGGGGAAGGGGACATTAACATTTCACTATGGTAAAATACCACCTCACTCCAGGAACCAGACAGCCACACACACACACACACACACACACACACACACACACACACACACACACACACACACACACACACACACACACACTCACTGGTATTCACAAACATATACACCTATGTCACACACATACAGACACTTTACATGTGTGAGTTTAACCACCTGCCTATGCCTTTCTTTCTACACTTCACTCTGTACTGGTGTCAACAACAGTGTTCAGGAGAATGATAACATGTGGGATGCCTTCCCTAACCATACGTGACATATATGGACACACAACCACACGTGCCAGTACTGTGAATCAAACACTTGCCTATCTCATCATAGGTACTACAGCAGTATAGCACTATCACATCTGGTACAATGCTTACTGAATCTTTCCTTTGACAACTGTTCTGATATATCCACAATATATGCACAGGGGAGGTATTACTGTTAGAGGTGTCATGGGGTTTGCCTTCGGTGTCACCCTTACAGCATTCTACATTGTCTGTCTTCCACTTCAATTAACAAAACCTGACCTTATCAGGTACACAGGTTATTGTAGGACTGGTTGTAACACCAGTGAGCTGTCCTCAGTAATCATTCATCTGCAAAGAAGTCCCACCACTTAGTAGTCATGTCCAAACATCTGTCCATACCTCATGTACGGCTTACTGTACTTAGAGCATATCATCATATACAGTTGGCAATGTTAAGGCTGTATTGCAAGAGCATGATGTACTAAGACAACAGTCACTTTAAGACATCAGACACTGCACACACATGGAATCTACACAAACAGCAATACATGTACACATATGCGGTCTACATCAGTACGTGCATTAGCAGGTCAAGAGGATACATTCCACACCTTTCCCACGCCATGTGTGAAACATAGCCGAGCATTACACCATAATGGATGTTGTATTCATATACTGGTAGGACGCCACCACTTTCACTGAGTAGCCAGGTGTACATATATTACAACAGCACATAGCGAGATACACACAGCATTATTCCATGTCATGCTCCTACAAACTGTTACTTGACAATGCCATGGTGAAGCCAGGGCACTGTAATGGTCAACAATGAGCACATCATATTTGCCACACACACACCTCATGTGTACTGAAAGAGTGCCAGCAATGTGCTCTGTTAAAACTAGGCAGTACACTCATTCAAGCATGTGCGAGATCTGTGGCTTGTAAACATCTCACCTCAGTATGTACTGGCTATTGTGGTACTAAGGCTAATGTCCAGACACCACACAGCAATGCATGGCTTGCAACTGTTGACATGGGGTATATGTAGGAGCTGTGGCCACACATGGCTGTACATGTCATGGACATATCACCTGTGACTACTCAGGAACATACAGTGCAGAGATGGATTTCCCTGATTTTGACAATACAGGCCTTGTGTAAGTCCTATGATCCTGTTATTTGGGTATGTTTGTAGGCATTGCATTAGGTGGACATGTCTAAAGTCATACATGCCACATGGGGTGTTGTATGATATGATAGGTGTCATGGATGACCAGTAGAGAGGGGATATTACCTCTGTCAACATAGATATTGAACCTTATGTACTGTTAGCATGCTATCTACAATGTGCATGTGTGTGTATTGACTGTAGCCACCTGTATGTAAAAAGGTAAACAAAAGCTATGGCAATGTAATATATGTTGTATGAGTGTGGGATGTACATATCCAGGGCAGGTACAGTTAGGTCATATCCAACCATGAGGGTGTTGTTTACTGGTGTACAGCAACAGTCGACCATGTTAATGCTGACAGCATCCAAGGGACCCTGGTATGTGTACAACTGAACAGGTTACAAACAGTGGTATTATTGCATTGCATAATACATTATGCAGCTGTGTCTGTACATGGATACATTGCACAGCTGATGTAGGCCTAGGTATAGTCCACCAATCAAGGGTTATCTAGTGGTCTACCATGTCATACCACATATGGATGCGTGTTGGTAGTCTGTGAAGAAGGTGGTGGATGTATATGAGGATACAACCTAGAATGCTGCATTTGTCACTGTCACCTGTACCTGACTCATCTGTGATGTGTTATGTTGGAGTAGTGGTCTTTAAATGTGAGTAGCCTTTATGAATATGTGTACACCACCACATGGTAAGGTCCATACCACTGTTATGGCCCACATGTCTGGATCTGAGTTATATGGGGGTAGTGCAATTGTGCACTACAGAGCATTCAGCCAGGTATTCTTCACTGCACAGATGTCAGTATTCCCCATTGTAGGTTCTACATTGAGCAAATGGATTACTAAAGCCACACATCTAGCACGGGTTAGCATAAGCATCCAATGCAATTGTCATGTAGGTGTCAGGATGTTACTTCTGTTTGTAGGACATTTGCCTTGGAATGCGGCTATATGGGTAAATACGACCTAGGTATTATCCACAGACACGTGTAACATGGATGCATTTGCTCTGTGTTGAAGGCTTCTTGTTCGGTCATGGCAGCCTAGAATGACAGACACTGGACAACCTCATAATAACAGCAGGACATTGGCTCATTGTTTTGGTCTAGCAGTTGCCACCCATGCCATAACATCACTGCGCATGGCATTCATGTGCTTGGCAACAAATGCCCCATGTAAGGTGACGGACAGCGGCAGAACTTGTGTATATGATCAATGTGAGATATACTTAGGGTAGCGGTCCTGCTAATAATGACAACTACCACCACAGCTGGGAGTGGTCATCGTTTCACCTGCACCTCAGTACCATTACACAAGGTGGCTCACACATTATCCTTGCACATGCCACTGTTCCACATATAAGGCCACTGTCCACAACCTGCTATCAAAGTATGCCTTTCAGGGCAGCAAGGTGTGTGACACATGCTGTAAGTAGCATCAGCCTGTGAGACCCAGGTAACCTATTGTCTGCCACGTCCACACATGCATGAATGTGTATATGTAACATATATATGTTAGTTCATCATGTACATGTATGCATGTGTATCACACAGCACAGACACAGATATATCATTTAAAGGCCACATACAGGTATCAGGTAGTAAACCAGTATGATGTGCATATATACTGACAGGTAAGATGTACCTAACTGTAAACCTGTGTGTTTACAATAGGAGTCAATTACAATGTGTTCTGTACATGTAAGTGTTTGAGCATGCACACTGTGGCCTTCAGTGGTTAGAATCAGAGTGCATCCCAAACAGCTCTGTGCTACTAAGTGTATGAGCATACCCACTGCCACCTTGTGTAATTTGAGTCAGTGCATTCAACAAGCCCTTTGTTACAAAGTGTATGAGCATGCCCAGTATAACCTTGTGTAGTTGTAGTCAAAGTGCATCTCAGAAGGCCCTGTGCTGCTAAGTGTATGAGCATACCCACTGTAACCCTGTCTAGTGATAGTAGTTGTCCATTCTGCAGACGGTCATACTCCAGTTCAGGTTCCTGTTGTGCTACAACTATACCTCTCAGGCCTACCTGCAGATGGTGTGTCTTGTTTGTGCATACAGGTTGTAATGGACACCTGCTTTAAACACACAGGTCTACAGCTATGTACTTCATGACTGTCAGTCTCCCTGTTGTTGTCCTCAATTGTAGAAGGGCAATCTGACTGCCTTGGGATATGTAATCTCTGTGGCACATCTCCTAACTGCATAGTACTGTAATAGTGATCCTTAGATAGGCCGAGTTCTGATCCCACAACTGGCAACTGTGTGTGTGTGTTTGTGTGTGGGACAGCAAATGTCTGAGTGTGTGTGTCAGCATAGGCTGAGTGTGGTTGTGTCTGTATATTTGTGCCTGCATTCTGTCATGGCAGTGGGTTTTGCTGCATTCCAAAGAGATACCTCCTTTTGCACTGGTCTTTGTCCTTGTCAACCACTATACCCCACACACGCACACACACTGCAAGTAATCGGTCCTGTGATGTCACCAAGCTTAGATGTGGAATCAATAAGTGTAATTGTATGTGTTCAGTGGCACATACCCCAACTGCTTGCCACTGTACTAGTTACCTTTACATAGGCAAGACGTGTATGCACAATACTGGCAAGTGTTTGTGTGTGTGACTACCCAGTAGCCAGGCATACACATGTGCAATGTCTTTTAGCACACCATGGTAACCGTCTGTGGTGACCGGTGTCTACAAAGTATTACAAAGTTAGGAATGGTAAAGAATACACAGTCAAGCACAACTAAAGTTGGGTATGTTATTTTCCTGTGCCACTGTTCAGCAGTGAGACAGAAGTGGTCGCTGGGATGTAGGTCCATACCCATCATTCCCCCACCCTAACTCCACAATCCCCGGGGCAGATTACATTAGCCATCATTCCCCACCACAAACTCCACATAAACAACCATCCCTTCTCTGGTGAACTGCTTATGATTTAAATGTTATTATACAAGAGATGCCTCTGTTTTGTGTACACGTCAGTTCCTTTGGAACCCTTCTGTGTCACAAAAGGCATTCAGATGTGTGTGTCTATATATATATATATATATATATATATATATATATATATATATATATATATATATGGGTTCATGTCTATAGCTCGACAACTTACTATATCGACAGCCACTTCACTGACATCTGAAATAATCGACGCCGCAACTCACGGACATTTAACAGGTAAGAAAATTAAATTTCGCTAATCATGCCTACCACACATACATAACACTTCCATACTTACTAAAACATGGTAGGCATGATTAGCAAAATTAAATTTTCTTACCTGTTAAATGTCCGTGAGTTGCGGTGTCTATTATTTCAGATGTCGGTGAAGTGGCTGTTGATATAGTAAGTTGTCGAGCTATAGACAAGAACCCATAGATATATATATATATATATATATATATATATATATATATATATATATATATATAAAATTCTGTGTACACATCCTGTAGATGCATATATGTATGTAGGTATGACAGTTGTAAAGATGTAGACTTGACTTTATTGTTTCACAGAGTACAGTACATTCAAGGGTACTGTACATATGTACACAAAGGGACTGTCCCATTTGTTTTCAGTACTGTGGAATACCTGTAGTAGGATGTGCATTATAGACTCCATGCAACATGTGTACAACCCAGATGGCTTAGTGGTATGTCCAGTGACCTCAGTGTGCATAGTCCAGGGTTCGAGACCTGTAATATTTGTTGATACTGTCAATTAGGACTGCATAAGACACTTTTAAGCAGGTGTAATTATGTTTTCCTGACAGTAAGCAGTGGGTACACGCAGGTAACAAACATGTACAAACCATGGTACACTTGGAATGCTCTTCTTTGGCAATCCTGCTGATGTCACCCACCTACGTATGCACCTCTGGACTACTATAGCCGAGTATTTCTCCATAGCGCATGGTGTAACTGTGTATTGCTGTAGTGTGATAAAATAGTTAGGTAGGGGTTCTATTCCAAGAGAGACCAACTGTGTGTGTGTGTGTGTGTGTGTGTGTGTGTGTGTGTCTGTCTGCCTGAGACAGGAACTATGCTTTTTAGAGTATGCACACTCATTACAATTCACATGACCACCTTTGGCAATCCTGCTGATGTCACCCACCTAGACATACACCTCTGGGACTGCTGTAACCCAATAATCTCCGTAGTGAGTGCTGTAACTGCGCAGTGCTGTAGTGTGATACACTAGTTAGGTAGGGGTTCTATTCCAGGACATGGCAGGTGTGTCTGTGTTTGACTGTCAGAGCCTGTGTGGAGGTGGCTTTGAGTGTCTAACCACTGGACATGTTAGGGAGTGGATTTTGTAGTTTTCTTATATGGTGTCCGTCTTATATTTCACAATGCCCACATCATGAGGAGTAGAGATGTCAGTCAGCCAAGGGACTGTGTTGGCAAGCCATACCCCTACATCTGGCAAAAGGCCTGGTGAACAAAGTATGCAACCCATACACAAACACACTTGCTTAGAATATCCCACTGTGTTGCTAGTACCCTGCACATTGATGACAGATAGTAGGCATGGTGTGATTGCAGTGGGCTGCAGAGGGCATGGCACCCTGTACAGCAGTACAATATTCTCATAATTGTGGACAATGTGCCTTCACTGTCTTCCCCACTGGATGCCTGCAACATATGTGGTGCCATCAAATGTGATCCACAGAGGCCATACAATGCCTTACACATGTGTCCTGTATGGACCGATGCCTCTGACACCAGTGGAGACCTGTATCATGCTATCAATGCAGGTTCAGGGTCAACCTGTTGACTACAAGCAGGTAGCAGGTTCTGTCATACCAGGCCAGTATTGCCATATCAGAGGATAACGGTCTGTGTACACAACATGTGCCAGCCAAACCAGGTACACCTGTACATGTCACTGCACATTATTGTGGGACATGGACACCCCAGGCAATGTCCATGTCAAGGACTATCAAACACAGACATGACATGCATTGCAAAGCTATGGCCATCCACAATGGTAACCAGGATGTCAGGGCAGTTCATACAATACCCATCTTTGTGGGACATTGCAGACACTACACCACTATACCACATTGCACACCATTGTCGGGTGGCGTGATGCCAAGGATTATCCCTCACTCAGCCTTGTACAACCATCTTGCACTGCCAACCACTACACACCCAAGAAGCAATGCACACATGCATGTCAGTACTAGCACATTGTGTCTGCATGTGGGGTATGATGCTCCCAACCACAGTCACCCCCAGTATAACTCCAATTGGCATACCAACAGATGTCAAACATGTTCACATGCCCTAGCCAATAGAAATCCAGATATCCTACTATGGTGCATGTAGTACCTGTGCATTACTGCAGTGTAGCAAACTAAGTGGCTTGGGAGTGTATTTGTGGGCCTGGCAAAGAGTGTCAATGTGAGTACATTAAAGAGTATGGTTGTGTTGACAATGACATCCATTCATGTGGACAGCCATGTGTGCTACACCTAATGTCTGTCTACTATATCTCTGTTGCAGATGTTGCACACCAACACACATATATGTTCTTACAGCACACCAACATGTCAGCTTTGTGGCACATGAAGTAACTGCATGCACTTGTAATAGTAATCACTAGTCAGTCAGGGGTTTGAACCCCTGTACAGGTAGGTGTGTGATAGATGATGCTTAGGTTTTAGTCTCCAAGCCCTTCTCTGATGTACTTTGCCTCTGTCTGTCCCTCCCACACACTCTCTGGTAGATGTGGAGGTGTACACCTGCTCAGCAGAAGCTTGTGTATTGCAAGTGATGGTCATATTTGGGTGATGGCCTCTGCACCTATTGCAGTCCTCCTCTAGCTGATTGCATGTGGAACAGCTGCGATGATGTTCCCATAGCCATTCGCATGAAAAACACAGTACAATACCTAGGAACAATATGTTGGTGTTTGCCCATGACAGTCACTGTGAGTGGTACCTGGATCTGGTGTTTGGTAAATGGCATCAAAGATGATATCTGGATGTTCCTCAAACAATATACACAGTGGAAAAAAGCCTAAAGACAGGAGGGAGATGTGCCCGACATGACTACAGCATGTAAGTGTAGCTATGCTTCATTGAGACAACTGTCTGTTTAACAAGGTGTGTGTGGTAATGGCTATTCTGCATGTTTTAAAACTGACAAGACAGTGCTCTGTTTGTGAGGGATCTCCAACTGTAGGGCCACCCGTGGACTGGTCAGTGTGTGGAACAATTTGTTTCCTGTGTTACTCACTGAACGCAATTCTGTGAACAACATGAGCATAGTGTGAGGATTGCAGCCAGTACATGATGATAGTGATGAGTTACTGCTATTGCATCCCTGACTGGACATATGTCACATAAAACAGTGGTAGATCATACATTGTCTGGGGTTCTCAGTGACATGCTAATAATAGGCCACTGTTCATAGCTGCAGTCCCATGTCTTCTACACGTTGTACAGATATCATGCAGTATATATGCATGTATTGTGCTCTCTGTGCAAATTTATACCATCTGTTTTGTTGGGTTGATGGTCATATCTATGCATGCTGTTGTAAGTAATCCTGAATCCTGTTGACTATTACTAAGCCATATCTGTGTTTAAACTGCAAAAGCATAGGCTGTATGGGTTTGGAGGTCCCGGCAGTACCTCCTGTCCCACTTCAGCTGGTCATGGCACCAGGCACCAGCACATCTGGGGCCCAGCCTTGGACCTCCACCTCTGTTGACTCTTCACCACCTTCTGGTTGTACCACCACTGAGGATGGGGCTTGTCCCCCCAGGAAGCAGGTCCAGCCAGGGACATGTCCGCTGTCGTACAGTCCTGGACGTGGTGCGTAGGGGGCTCAGTAAGGGGTTTTGAGGCCAGATATGCCAGCTCAAGGGCAGAGTGTCACATTTACAGGGTGAGGCTGCCCCTCCTAGACATCCCCCAACACTGCCACCTTTGCAGCTGTTTTGGTGCAGTGGTGGCTGCCCATGGCTGGGGACCTACGGCCCACTGTTTCCATCTGAGGGCTCATGGGCTTGTGAATGCTGAACACCCCTCCCCGTCTAAGGTGTATCCCCCCATGTGTCATATACTGATTCTGTATGCTGTCTTGTCTGTCATCCTACCCTACCTATCCTCCACGAGCATACCTACTCTCCTTCTCCCACATTCCACTCTTACCCGATGGAAACAAAAGGCCAATCGGTTCCTAGAACAACATTTTCCCCATACATAACTATCCATTTCACACACGTGTCCACTGAACACATGTAACCCTTTTAATATGCATCACAACATACTCCAGTTGTCCTCACCCTTCTCTCAGGTGCACAATCCTAATATGCACATGACTCCTAAATGTTACAGGTACACGTGATGCAGATGACCCCATTGTGCACACAACACTACCAGTCCCTCTATGGTTACCCCATGTATCTTTATCATGATGATGATGTTGCAC
>NC_056737.1:543723367-543808367 GCF_019279795.1 Protopterus annectens
TCAACAATGTTGCTCCCACTGGTAATATCCTTCCTGTGGTGTGAGTAGCAGTGCTTTGCTCACTCCTGCGCAGCTGGATATGACATATGCTGACAGCGCTATATAATACTGGGGTTGCTGTTGATTCCCTTCTCATTCTTTCTTCATAGATTTTATATATATATATCTATATCTATACACACACACACACACACGTGTATATATATATATATATATATATATATATATATATATATATATATATATATATATATATATATATGTATATATATTATATATCTGTATATACTTATATACATTTCCTGTGCTGGGCACTGCTTAGACCCATGAAAGTGCACTCAGACTTGCTTACTGGTACTTATATATGTTTACTGCTGCTTATTTGTGCTTACACCTGCTTACTAGTACCTCATTCATTATGACAGTGCCACTTTGCTTGAATTATATTTAAGCTAAATATCTCATGCGATACTCTTATGTTAAATTTACGGCAAAATGACATTCATTCCACATGGAAAATGATACGTGCTATTGTTGGGCTCGAACTGTGACTGCCTGTTTGATAGGCGGATGCTCTAAGCACTACACTATTGAAAAGTTGATTCCGCTTGTTTTTCTCTATTTGAATGAATATGATGTGTAAGCTACGGAGGGTGGCAATGCGCAGACATGCTGTACTTTGCTTGCACCTTCGCTATTGCTACAATTTGAATGTATAATAGGGACACAGGGACAGGGAATCTAATTGTGACAGTTGTAGTGACAGAGCTCTACATTCCATTACATGCTTGTGTGTTTACTACTTTGATTTTATTTCACTGTTCGTGGACACTCTTATATGCTTAGCATATATTTTGGTATCCACGGACACTGACTTATTGACTTCCTATTAGGGGCGGGCTCTACTAGTAGGCATAGTAGGTTTTGCAAGTGTCGGGACATGTTTACGCCTCCGTAGAGCACTTGTACACGCCCCCTGCACTCGCACATGTTTCCTATGCACGTCGAGGGTGCGGTGGCATGCCCTCATACATATTCATATAGCACCCATGTGACATCTGTAGTGAGGACGCTCGGTGCAAGGCTAAAACCACCCTTGCGCCCAGCTTCTTGAATCCTGGGGAATGTCTTCTGCTTTATAGCATTTGGTTTTATACTTCTTATAGGGAGTACAGTATTTATGAAGAAATAAAAAACAAGGAAAACAAAAAAAAACTTGGAATGTTTAGGAGGCCAGCCCCCTGCACTGCCCACCAGAGGGTTTCTAGCCCACATGGCTTTATCATTCTGAGTCCAGTGTTTAAGTAATTTGAGTTAAATACTAGGATTTGCTTGAACTCCTCCTAGCTGTGATGCCATTTCTATGACATAGATGGATGAAGTCCTAAATGTACACCAGTTCACACTGGTTCAATTAGCAGTTAAAGCATTGCAGTGAGGGTGGAAGTGAACTGCTGCTGTCAGCTCATGCATACTGGTGGGATGGAGGAAAGCAGCTTAAGTCCACTGCCTGTGTGGTGTTCAGTGGGAAAGCTTTGGGTCATTGGATATAACTTCTGCAGAGTCTTGACTTGCAATGGCTAGTAATGCTGGTTACAGGACTAAGCCCCATGATAATAACTTCACAAAAACAAGCACATTTACAACAAGGCTTGGTAGCATAGGGCAATAGTAAGTTGCCAATTAGAAGTTAGGCGCTCCAGGAGAAAAGTATTACATGCAGCCAATCACTAACCTGTTCACTACATCCCAGCTATTGCCTCTCAGAGGAGTAGAATAGTGGAATAGGGAATGAAAGGTTGAGTCTCTTACCTTGGGAAAGGGGGTAAGCTCAAAGTTCAATTTGTCTTGAAGAAGATGGTGAGCTTACCAGGCCCAGTGCATGCAAGACTGAAAGGAGCTTGGGGAGCACTGCTGCGGACCCTGAACACTTCCTCAGGAGGAACACATTGGATCTCATCTGCATGTAAGATAAAAAGTTCTTCTAGTTGTTCCTTCACATTGCAATAACCTTGGAGATAGAAAACCTCTGAGAATAAACCCACTGATCAGGGACTTGGGAACACAGACAGCAACCTGGCCTTTAAACATCATGTGTCTATGTTAGTAAAGAAATCATTTGATATTGCTCAACTTATAAGCAAAGACAAAGTCAAAGTCAAATGAACTTTATAGTCATTCAGACTGGACAGCAGTGCAACTGAACTAAATTTCATTACTTTGAACTCAATGTGCATACAACACATACTGATACTGATATTAATACAATGACATATATACTAATGCTAATCCAACAATAGCAACTGTAAGACAGTTATGCAGTGCAGTAACAAGTACAATGACATGCACCAAGACTATTCCACTTAGGTGTCATCATCAGTACCCAAATAATTGCACAGGTCAGAATCAGACAGACTTCAAATTGCATAGAACTCTAACTTAGCATATTGCACAGAATGTTAATTTGGCATGGTTAATATTGCACATAAGGTATAAGATTGTACTTTCAAGAGTTATTGCCATATCTGTGGATTACTTCAGCAATCTAACTCCAGACTTCAGTAACCAGCTTGGTGTATGTTATTACTCGAGTTCAGAAGTCTGATGGCTTGTGTAGAAAAGCTTCTATTAAATCTGGTGGTTTTACAATGCAAGCTACGGTATCGCCTACCTGAAGACAAACACAGGAACAGACCATGGGCAGGGTGAGTACAGTCTGACTATTTTCATGGCTCGGCCGAGGCACTGAGCAGATTGCAGGTCCTGGATAGATGACAGCATGGACCTGATACGTCCCTTTGCCACATTCATCACCCTCTGGAGAGATTTGTGATCTGAAACTGTGGAGTTTCCATACCAAACCAAGATATTAATAGCCAGGATACTTTCAATGGTACTCCTGTAGAAGGTTGTGAGAACTGAAGGTGGTAGTTTTGCTCTTCTCAACCTTCTTAGAAAGTGTAGATGCTGTTGCACCTTCTTAACAATGTGATTAGTGTTTATTGACCAAGAGAAGTCTTCCACATATGCACCCCCAGGAACTTGCTGCTCTTCACCCTGTCCACTGTTTCTCCTTTGATTGTGAGTGGAGAATGAGCCTCGCGTCTTCTTGAAGTCCACTGTTATCTCCTATGTGTTATTCATATTGAGAGCCAAGTTGTTGTTTTCACACCAACCAATCATTTGGTTTACCTGCTCTCTGTAGGCTTTTTTATCACCATAGCTGATGAGACCCACCACTGAAGTATCATCTGCATCTTAATAATGTAGTTTGTGTTGTACCTAGCGATGCAGTCATATGTCAGCATGGTGAATAGTAGCGAACTTAGGACACATCCTCGAGGTACTCTAGTGTTCAGTGTGATGCTCATTGAGGTGCTGTTTTCTACACATACCTTTTGTGGTTTGTCAATAAGAAAGTCCAGAATCCAGTTGCATAAAGGAGTGTTAACACCAAGATGCACCAGCTTCTCAATCAGATGTTGGGGGATGACTGTTTTGAAGGCTGAGCTGAAGTCAATAACTATCATGCGAACATAGTAGTTTTTATTCTCCAGGTGTGCCAAGGATAAGTGAAGTGCTAGTACGATGGCATCTGCCAGAGAGCGATTGGATCTATAAACAAATTGGAGTTTGTCCAGTGTTGCAGGAAGACTTGATGTTAAGAAGTTTTTCACCAATCTCTCAAAGCACTTCATTACAGTGGTATGATATCTAGGTCTATGAATGCCATTGTTCCACTGCACTTGGCCCTTATCCGACCACTCATGGAATACAGAATCCCCTTTGGTATGCCCCTGACCTGGCATATGCAACAACTGGAGCATTTACCGAGGTTCCTCACAAAAAGAATACATGTCCTAAAGAACATGTTATGTGCAGACTACCTCATAGCCTTTTGTCGGTACTCAGTCTCCTACAAATTGCTGTGAGATGATCGTATGCTTAGCCTACAAAGCATCCCCTGAGCCCACTCTGATGGACCTATTGCATATCTACAAAACAAATAGTATCAGAATTACTTGAGCTAGGAACCTAAACCTCATCTACAGCATAAATATGGGATGTTGGAGGACATGTGTGTCTCACAGACCTTTGCTTCTCATTCATGTAAAACAGGGTTATTTCCTAACTCAATTCAAGGATAACTGGGACCAGCAGATGTGGAATCAAAAATGTATCCCTGGTCCAGCACCTATGCCTCTAGCAGAGAGAGGCAGACTGTAAATGCTTGACCAAGCCTACTCATACTGCTTACAATAACTCTAGGTTATCAAAACTTGTCAGATATATTTAGTTAGCATGGCCAGACTTAAAAAAAACTCCCTTTGGGTCCTTAGCCTAGTGAACACCTATGAACCAATAAAATTGATTAAGGGGAAAGCTACACCTACTAAGGATGTGAGAGGCACTGTCTTTGTCCCAAGGCACATCAACAGTACCCAGTTCTGCTGTTCTGTACTATTACTAGTTGTACTAGACACACATATTTGAAGTTATGATGTAACTTTAATGTGACAAAAAATGGAAGCATGATCAGAACAATGTCACCATCACAATTCCTGCAGTAGGGATTGCTCCCTTGAAATCATCTCTTTTTTTCCAGCTGTGTATTATGTTGTCAGTGCTTTGTAGTAGCCAGTGGGGTAACCATTTGAAATATTGAGACCTGCTTGAGCGAGTCCTGAAATAGTGATTGAACAGCTGAAAAATCCGACTTTCATATACAAAGTTCAAGATGCTATTCTTCAGAATATTCTCTTTTCTCTAAAGCAGAGCGGGTTCATATTAAAAACATGAATGTTTACTTACCTGAACACCTAAACACTGACACGTCTTCATTGAACTGAGAAAACATCGATCATCCTGAAGCATGAAATCCAAAATGTCGAATCTTCATGGTTGGCCCTTCTGCGGTCTAGCTCTGTATGGTAAGTGTGCGATAGTTACAGACCTTAGGGTTTGGGTGCGGGTTAAGGTAAGTGCATAGATGGCAATGCATGTTAGAGTTAGTGTAGGGTTAGAAGTAGGGTTTTATTAAGTGCATGTGTGTGGATTATTTAGTTTGTTTGGGTATAGCTTTTTAAGGTAAGTGTGCGATAGTTACGGACCTTAGGGTTAGGGTGCGGGTTAATTTAAGTGCATACATGGTGGTATATGTAACATTTAGTGTAGGGTTAGAAGTAGGGTTTAGTTTAGAGTTAGAAGTAGTGTTTTGATAAGTGTGTGTATTCATGTGGTTTATTCAGTTTGTTTGTGTAGGTAGTCTGTAGCAGGCGGTGGGATGGGACAAGTATGGCATTTCAAGTTTTTGAATTTCGCAGTTTAGCGCGTTCGGTGTATTTGCGGTTCTTGGAATATGCATCAGCGTTTAGGTGCTCGGGTAAGTAAACATTTGTGTTTTTAATATGCACTCGGCAGAGGAATCTCTTACTTGGTATATACACGTTTGGGGGTGTGAGGGGTGCAGGGAGGCTTGCCCCTCTTGCAGAAAGAAGCTTTAAAGAGAAAGAGTTTAAAATTTACTCTTCTCCTGTTGTTCCGGTCTTTTTTTTTTCAGGTAATGTTGGCATTTCAATATGGAGCTGGCAGGCAGTTGTCTCAGTGTTTATCAGTACAAATGAACCTAGCTAAAGACTTTTGCATTGTTATGAATGCAAGTATTACTGTTTACATTCCCCATCTGGTATTATTTACTATATTTTTTGTTTATACTTGACCTGTGGTCCTGTTTGTACTCTCAGGGGTACAAAATGTTCAGCTCACTCATCTAATTAACAAATGAATGATTAAACGAATACACAAGTAAATATATCACTTTACTAAAATCTGTACATGCTTGTTTATGTAAAAATGAGCACATAAACAACTGTAACAACATTAAGCTGTACATGAGCTGCAGCAGTTAATTTATGTCTCAAGTTGATCCTGCTAGAAATTTGGCACACAGCTGCTGTGAGTACCTCAGAAATTGGCATCATGATGATGAAGTAATAACATACTCTCATTCAGATCAGAATGCACCCCCCCCAACACACACACACACACACACACACACACACACACACACACACACACACACACACACACACACACACACACACACACACACAGTCCTGTAGTTCAGAAAGTATAATCTGATGTGATTCATCTTATTAATGCTGGATGTCAAAGTGTTACTATCAACTCTGTCAGACGACAGATCTAATAAAACTTTTAGAGTTACTCAAACTTTCCATTTTGACACACAAGTGCATTCCATATTTTTTATATTTCAGAACTATTGAATATGAAATGTCTCCTGAGTTAGGCTTAAAAGAATTTTCTACTGGGACTGAGATGGCAGATGACATGACAGCTGTGGAGAAACTGGACAAGTGAGAAAGAAAATTCACTAGCTATTGAAGAAAAGACTTGACACTTTCCCCAAACGTTTTACTTACCTTGATCAGAGAATAACAGTAGAAGTAGGCAGTAGTAGAAATGGTAACCACAGGCTATATAAATGAGACAGCAAGCATATCATTACTTGAATATCACCAGTGTCCTCTTTTTTTATTTTTGTTTAGATTATTAATTTAAACAGCTTGCTGAAAATAGCAGTAGCAGTAATACTGCAACCATTTATAGCTATACTATAGCAGTAATACTGCAACCATTTATAGCTATAGCAGTAATACTGAAATCATTTATAGCTATCAGACCACATTTCAGACAATTGTTCATATAATTTTTTTTCAGAGTAGATTTCACATTTTAGAAATACAGATAGGTGCTAATAGTGGACAGTCTCAAGTTTTATGCATTTGATATTAAAAAAAAGTGTATGTAAAGCAGACAGTGGGCAAGATGAACACATTATCTGTTTACTGACTACAATTCTAAGTATAACAGGTATTCCTAATCTGGCTGTCGTCATTGAAAAAACACATTTCCAGTATAATACAATAATAACACCTATGCTCCATAACAAATATGGCTTCCCTTCAAGGATGTGCCCTGCTGCTAAATCATTGACTTGTAGTCTGGTTAATCCTGGAAAATACAGCCTCTGTACAACTGGTCCATCCTTGGAATCCCCATTTCAAGTCTCAAGACTACAGGTAACTGCAATGTCTTAATCAGCTATGATCTCAAAACTTTGCAGTCTTCACATAATAGAACATGATCTTTCTAGAAACATGGATGCCCAAAATCTGGACACTCCTCCTGCCCTACAAGCACACCAACATCTCTGCATGTCATGTGCATAGTGTATTTAGCTTGTAGCCCACAATACATGTGCACCCAACAATACAGCATGGCAGGTGCATCTAGCTGTAGCTAAAAACTCGTGTGCACCAGCAGCACAGCATGGCAAGTGTAACTCGCTGTATCACAAGTACACATAAACCATCAGCAAACTATAACAGGTGTGTTAAACTGTTGCTTGCATTACATGTACAATGGCATAGAATGACAGGTGTATCTAGCTGTAGCTTGTGCAACCAACAGCATAGCATGACAGGAATACCTTGCTGTAGCTCATGTTGCATACATGTCAACAGTCCAGCATAATGGTGAAGTTAGTTGTAGCTCTGGTGACACACACACACACCAACATCACAGCACAGCATGACAGGTGTATCTTACTGTAGCTCATACTAAACAAAGAACAACAGCACTGTACAACAGTAATATCTAGCTACAGCTCAAGCTACATGTACATCACCAGTGTAGAGTGACAGGTGTATTTAGCTGTGGTTTGTGTTACAAAATACACCAACAGCACAGCATGACAGGTGTATTTACCTGTAGCTTATGCTATAAGTACACCAACAGCACAGCATGACAGGTGTATTTAGCTGTAGCTTATGTTACATGTACACCAATAGTAGCACAACATGGCAAGTGTATTTAGCTGTAGTTTGTGCTACATGTACACAAATAGTGCAGAGTAACAGATGTATTTAGCAGCACAGCATGACAGGTGTATTTAGTTGTAGTTCATGTTACATGTGCACCAACAACAGCACAGCATGACAAGTGTAGTTAGGTATAGTTCATGTTACGTGTATGCCAACAGCACAGCATAACAGGTGTATCTTACTGCAGCTCATGTTTTATGTACAAAGCAGAGCAACATGATAGGTATATCTTGCTGTAGCTCGCTGCTTTCATTAATCTTTTGACAGCAACATTTATGGCTTTACACTCAGTTTCATTGCTAAAACTTTGACAGATATTTCACCCTTCTTTTAATAGCACTGTTTACTGTTTTGCTGTAGGCAGCATGTTTATTTTTTCACTTAATAAAGGACCTCACTTGGAAATAATCACAGTATTAGCTTTACATAGATGAGATTGACATATGAAGGAGATATTTGGATGATTGCTGGTTGGTATGGAGGTCTGATATTGTACATCTCAAGGAGTTTGTTACCTATTTGAATGAGAATAAATGGGGTATCCAGTTTATGATCACATTTGATAGTGATAGAATTACCTTTTTGGATGTACTAGTAATTAGGAATGCTGACCATACATTGACATCTGAGGTCTATCATAAATACCCCCAGTATAACTCCTTGCTTCATGCCACCAGCTTTCATCCTCCTCATATATGCAGAAACATTCCAAAGTCACAGTCTTTATGCCTGACGTGGATCTGTTTGGCTGCTGACACTTACCGTGCATACGAGTCAGATTTGATTAGGAGATTTAATGACAGGGGCTACAAGAAAGGGGACATCTATCAAGGCAAATGTTGGGCCGCCTACCAGAACAGAGAAAGTCTACTTCAATACAGGGATAAAATCCCAAATAATAACTCCCAAATCGGATTAGTCACCACCTATGGCAGGAACATAGATGTCCTTATCAACAGTGTCTGCAGACATTGGAATATCTTACAGGCTGATATTAAGCTTAGTGTGCTTTTGGATTACACATGCCACTTTTCTTTTAGGAGGGACAAGAACATTGGTTCATTTATGAATCACTACAAACAAGGGAATTTTATTTATTTTATTTTATTTATTTTACATTTGTTAACCGGGCTAGTCTAACTGGTTATATTTCCATTTTCAGTAGAGGCCCGGGGAGAAAAGCTCCAGTGAAACAAAATAAAAATTGAAATTAAACATTTAAAAATTAAAAAAACATTTAAAAATTAAAAAATAATTAAAAAAACAGTTAAAAATTAAAAATCAATATTAATACATAATACATGAATGAATTTTAATAGAAGATTATTCAAAAAGCAGGAAGTAATTAGAATACAATAAATTACAGCAGTATTACTAGAGTAATGTAGGTATTTACAATAGTAGAGGTGACAATATGTATAGGATATTTCAATATGCAGTGAGATACATGTAGACTATCAGTATATTAACAGGATAGAGATTTTCAGAGCATTAAGCAGGATAGATTACATCAGTATGTTGAATTCTGTAAACCAGTTACAGTCCTACCGCAAAGAATGTGAATTAGGTAGAGGTTCAAGAGAAGAAATATTTGTAGTGAAGGAGAAGATTAATCAGGGTTGTTACAGGGGCATAACCAGTTTGTTTTGAGGTGTCTTTTGAGGTTTTGTTTAAAGAGAGGCAGTGAAGAAATTAAAGTTAGGTCATTAGGCAGTAAGTTCCAGTTTTTTCCCACAGAGTTGGAAAACAGAGATACTAAGACTTGCTTATGCTAGCAAGAAGTTTGCTGGAAGAGCGAAGAGAATTTAGATTTTTGTATGGGATTATGAGATTGGAAAGTATAGGGGTGCTGTTAGGTTTATACAATATCTTGTGGGCAATGGTGAGTTGGGAGAGTTTCAATTGGTTTTGAAATTCAAGACAGCCTAGCTGTGTTAGATTCAGACAATGGTGAGTTCTAAAAGGATTTCCGAAGGCAAATCTGGCGGTTATTATAGGAATTAGCTAGTTTGATGAGATTATTTTTCTTTAGATCAGTATATATTGGTGAGGCATACAGAAGAGTTGAAATTAAATGGGAGTGTGCAATCTTAGTTCTGGCTATTGGTGTTAGGAAAGGTTTAATTCTATATAAGGAGCCTATTTTTCTATTGACAGTTTTGATGGTGTTATTTATGTGGCTGTCAAATGTAAGGTTATTGTCAATAGTAATTCCTAGTAATTTAGTGGTAGAATCAGGGAATATACTTGTGCCATTATTGGAGATGACAGAGAATTCTATGGGGGAGGATTTGCATGTGGGTGTGAAGAGAAGGAGTTTAGTTTTTTTGGCATTGAGCAGGAGGCAACGTTTAGCGAACCATGTTTCAACTATGTTGAAAACATTCTGAGTAACAGAATGTAGATCAGTTGGGGAGTTTGCTGAGCATATTAGTGTAGAATCATCTGCATATTAAATGCAGGTGGCTTGTGGAATGGCTACATGGAGTTCGTTGATAAACAGTGAGAAAAGAAGTGGACCTAGAATAGAGCCCTGAGGGACACCGAGTGTGACAGGCAGAAGGGATGATATATTATTTTCCCAAATAACTGCCTGTTGCCTATTAGTAAGGTAGGACTTGAACCATTGAACTGCCAGGCAGTCAAGGGAAAGGGATTCAAGAATGTTGATAAGAAGGGTATGGTTTATCATGTCAAATGCTTTTGACAGGTCAATAAAGAGTGCAGAAGAGAGGTTGTTGTTATTACGATTTCTATTAATGGCTTCTTTAAAGGATAATAGGGCAGTTGTGGTGCTATGGGATGGCCTAAAGCCATGATGACAGTTTGCTATGATGTTATATTGAGATAAATGGTTTAAAAGTTGTTGGTGAATGCATTTTTCCATAATTTTTGCTAGGGGTGATAATAGAGCTATTGGCCGGTAGTTGGAATAATCATTAGAGGTACCCCCTTTGTGTAGGGGGATAATATGGGAGATTTTCCAGATGTCTGGAACTATTCCTTCTTTAATGGTTCTATTTATGAGGATGGATATGGGATAAGAAATTACTTTGGCTGCTTTTTGCAGGTATTCTGATGGTAGCTGGTCAGCAGAAGGAGTACAAGGTTTAAGTTTTTGGATGTATTTATAGATGAGAGTGGTTGAGATGGGTTTCAGATGGGATGTTGGAAGAGTGCCGGGTATGGTGGAAGGGAAGCTTGAGTTGTCAGGGACTAGTTGACTGAATAGTGATTGTATGGTCTCTGTGAAGAAGGTATTGAAGGTATTGGCAGTTTGGTGGGGGGTGTTTTGTTCAGCCTGGGATGGGGTAGGTGTACGTGAGTGGCCTGGGTTTAGGAGTTTATTTATACTATACCAGAACTTTTGGGGATTGTTTTGGTGATTTTGCTGTAACTTATAGTAGTAGTTCTTTTTGTCTGTAAGTATTGCCTTTTTTGTAATATTTCTTAAATGCTTAAATGTTTGTTCATCTGAGATAGTTTTGTTAGCTCTCCATTTAGCCCAAGCCTTGTTCCTAAGTAACATTTTTTGACTGGTTTCTTTAGAAAGCCAGGGGGCAGGCTTGGACTTCATTCTAATGGACCATTTGGGTGCATGCTTATCTAGGATCGATAAGAATTTAGAGTTTAGGTATTTAATAGCTTCTTCAAATGGTAGGATTTTTAAAGGGTTCCAGTCACAGGCTCTAAGTTCATCTTGGAAAAGTACTGGGTTAAAGCGTTTATTGGTACATGCAATTCTATATGTTGCGGGGTTAGAGATATCATTTTTTTGCCTTAGGATGTAGGTCAATGAATGATCGCTTACATCGTCTGGCAGAGTTCCTATGTTGTAAGCTTGTTTCTGTTTATTTATAAGTATCCAGTCTAAGGTGCTCTCTTTCTTATTTGGTTTATTGATTCTAGTTGTGGAAGTGATAGTTTGACTAAAGCCGTGAAGGTTGATATGGGAGGTAGGATTAGCAGTGTTAATAGCTTTCCAGTCAGTATTAAAATCACCAAGTATTATTGTTACTTGAGGGTAGGTTGAGGACATCCAGCTTAGAATATCCTCTATAGTATTGATATTATTACCGGGTGGTAGGTAGATACAAATGATATATAAAGATTTGTTTTGGTTAATTTGAAATCTGGTAATAAGGACTTCTGCCTTACTATGCTGAGGTGGGTCGTATGGTAAAGTGGAGATTTAAGTCCATCTTTGAATAGGACTGTCACTCCCCCACCCTTGCTTTTTATTCAGTCTTGTTTTAATATATTATATCCTTGAGGAATGACTTCATTGTCTTTGGTGTCTGGTTTTTAACCAAGTTTCTGTCAGGCAGAAGATGTCAAAGCTGTGAATATCTAGAAGGGCGTGGAGATGGGCTACTTTGTTTTTAATACTGCAAATATTTAGGTGTCCTATTCGGAAAGAGTTTGGTAGTTTAGGGTGGGTTATTAGGGTAGCAGGATTTGTAGGGCCAGGGTTAGGGTGGATGTCACCGTCTTTTAAGGAGGGATTGCTTAGTTTGATTGTAGAAGTATTTGTAAAGTTGGTTAGATATTTTACTTTCTTTACTGTGGGTTTATTGTATTTAATGTAGGAGAATCTATGGTATTTAGGTAGTAGATAGGTGGGAACAAAAGTGATGTTAGTTTGAATATTAGGGAGTATGGGAGTATGTATAGCTGTTTGTTTTGGTGAATAATTGAAATGGAAATAGTACAGTTTTTCAAAGGAGGTGATGAGGTAGGTGGAGGTGAGAGCAATTGAAATTAAAGCTAAGAGTATTGGTTTGGTCATTTTATTTATTACTACTAAAGGTGTCTTGAAGAGATATGTAAGGAAGTTTTAGGAGTTAAATCTAAAATTAAAATAGGTGGTAATTGTATAAGAAGAGTGTATAGAGCAGGGAATTAATACTTGTTTGCTAGAAGGAAAGGAATATGGTAAAATACTCTAAATATTGGGTTATAGTTTCTGATAGGAAGAAAAATGTAAGGGTGTGGTAATTTCCTGAAAGGAAGGAGAAAGGGATTGGTTGATTGGGAGAGAGGGTGTGGTAAATGAAGTATAAGTTTAGGACCACTGGGGGTGGGTGGGAAATGGGGGTAGGGTAGGGGAGCGGAGTGAGCCCGTAGAGTGAAGGGAGCGGGTCACAGCTGGGAGAGGCTGGGAGGCAATCAGTTATACAGTGAGGCTGTGTTTTACAAGCTTTGAGTAGGTAAGAAGCACTTTCTTTATCTACTTAACATAAGACATAAGAGGTTGAGAGTTTAGTATAGTTGTGTAGGGGAAAAGGGAAAAATAATGAGTTCTATAGCAGGAAAAGTAGGTTATATAGAGAGTCAATTGAGTAGTTCTATAACTGGGGTAGTAAGTGATAATATAACAAGCTGTCTGGTTTATTTATATTAAGGCTAGCAAGGTTAAATTTTCTTTTACAGTCCTTCAAGGGGTGGGGGGTAGTTACCTGTAGTAAGAGTACAAACAGGGGCAACTGTGAGAGGCTAGTATGTAGGGCTAGAGGAGTTTGGCTGGCAGTAAGAAACAGCTTTACAAGCCCTGAGTTCTGCTGCCCTCTAGTGGAATATACTGGAAATTACATGAGATTAGCAAATAAAGGAGGTAAAGGGAGGAAAAAAGTAGTATATTAATAGCTTAATAGATGGCCTATGGGGTAGGTCTAAAGGGATGAAAAAAGTAATATATTAATAGCTTAATAGAAGCCTAAGGGGTAGGTCCACGGGTGTGCTGGCCCTTACAAATAGTACAACTTAAAAGCATTCACAGTTTAGTTAAATACCTAAAATAACTGTAGGTTGTCACCTACACTGTGAGGCAGAGCAAGGAGAGACTAGGTAGTTCACGTAGGGTTTTCCGGTTCGATGTTCCCTCCTGTTCAGATGGGATTCCTTCGCCTTGCTAGGTTGCTGAAAAAGGGGCAGCCTGAACTCAAGCACAAGGCTGAAAAGACTGTGAGGCAGAGCAAGGAGAGACTAGGAAGTTCACGTAGGGTTTTCCAGTTGGATGTTCCCTCCTGTTCAGATGGGATTCCTTTGCCTTGCTAGGTTGCTGAAAAAGGGGCAGCCTGAACTCAAGCACAAGGCTGAAAAGGGACCACACACTGCCCGGAGGACCAGAGTAGTTAATTTAGGAAGGGGATTTAAAAAAATAAATTTGATAACAGCCCGACACAAGCAACATTAGAAGCAGGGCCCTTGAAGGGCTGCTTTCCATGTGGACACTGCACCTACTGTATAAATATGCTGAAGATCAAATAATTTACTAGTAAAAACACTGGGCAAGTGTTAAATATATCTTTTTTTGCTATTTGTCAGTCTGAATGGGTTATTTACATGGCTACTTGTAGCTGCTCAGCTTGTTATGCGGGACAGACATCTAGATGTGTCAAATTCAGGATATCAGAACATCTAAGTGACATCAGATTAAAAAAACTAACAAATGCTTTATACAAACATACAGAGAAACACCCAAAAGCCACATTTAGATTTACAGTTATTGATAGAATACAGGGCAACAGAAATAATAAATCAGGTTGGCATCAGCGATTAAACAATATGGAGAAAAAATGGGTAATCAAATTAGGTGCCTTGTTTTCTCCAGGATTGAAGGAATACTTTTAATATGTTTAATGACTTGTGCAATTTACTTAAAGTAACCTCATGTGGGGCTATACTATAAATAGGTACTTGTTTGCTTTGTGGATTTAATGCACTGAAGAAGGCTGGATTGGATAGCCGAAACCGGTCTGCTCTATCTTTGTGTTTTATGTTCTCCTATACTTAAATAAATATACTATAGTCACTGTTTGCTGGCTCCACTGATTTTTTCGTTTTATCAGAAAGTACACCATAAAACTTTAGACTTCCCCTCTTGACTGCATCCTGAGTCCTTGTTTCTGCTGGTCAATTTCCAGAAGGCACAAAATAATAAAACATCTGGATGAGACAACAGAGAAAGAACAGAACCAGACATTTATGTAGGGGGAAACGTTTACATCCTGGTGACTGTCTGCTGAATTCTGCAGAAGAGACAACAGTACATGACAAGTGTAGACTATAGAGAAGTTATAAAATAGCAAAGGTAGTTTTATTTCCTGTACTGTCCTAACAAGTACACAGCTTATTATTAAGAGTATAGTATCCAGTTCCTGGCATATGATCCTTGGACTGCATTTAGCACTCATCAGGCAGATGATTAAGTACAATGCCCCCATCATTATGTACCTGTCCCAAGTATTTGATACAGATTGAATGCTCTTAACACTTTCTACGATCAAGTAAAATACTTATTCTTTATATTGGGTCTATATTAGAACATCGAAGTTTGAAAACTTCAAATGTTCTAATATCGACCGCTATTCAGAGAAAGCTGAAAATATTGAAACAACAGAAAACCAAATTTTTTCCTAGGAAAGAATTTGGTTGTCCGTTTCTGTTGCTTTGGTATTTTCAGTGCTGTGGTGGAAAGTTACAGGTTGGGTTCAGGTAAGTGTGCGATTGAGTGCGGGTTAGGTTAGTTAGGGTTAGGGTGTAGGTTAGGTATGTGTGCGATTGTGTGGACATGAGGGTTAGGGCGGGTTAGGTGAGTTAGGTTTAGGGCGCGGGTTAGGTATGTGTGCGATTGTATGGATGTGAGGGTTATGGCGGGTTAGGTGAGTTAGGGTTAGGCGTGGGTGAGGTGAGTGTGCGATAGTGACGGACCTTAGGGTTAGGCTTTGGGTTTAGGTAAGTGGATAGTTTAGTGTAGGGTTAGGTGTAAGAGTTTAGGTGTATGTGTATGGATTGCTGTTTGTTTGGTGTCTTGTGTTGTGTGTATGTGTTTTGGAACAGCAACATTTTTCTCTAACTTCAATGTTCTAATATAGACCCCTTTATATTTCTTTCTATTTGAAAGATGTATTTACTGGGATGGAACAAATGGCTAAATATTGTTCATCTTATTTGCTTGAAAGAGTGTTTTGTCTTCAATGTAGTAATTGTAGAATGTTTAGTAGAGACTGGAAAAATTAGTAAATTGTAGAAAATGTATGCTTTTAGTGTCCTCAATCCAAAGTTAAAATCCAAAGTTAATGTCAATCATAAAGATTAATATTTTAATAACAGACATTTTTAAGAAATAAAATATGTGCAAATCCTTTGTTCCATCAAGCAATGTGTTGGCGAGGAGATACATGTTGACCCTGACAATACTTTCCAGCCTGTGGTTGGTGAATGTCACCTTAGATCTATGCAGGAAGTGTGTATGAGGGTATACACTCAAGACTTTAGGTATGTTTCTACTGATAGTACAATTTCAGAAACTAATAATGGTTGTTTTAAAGATGTACCTACTAACATAACCTCTTCACATTCTAATGGCACCTCTGTCAGACTGCCCCAAGTAAACCAGGACTTTAATAAATCAGTGGTTATAGAAGCTATAAAAATGATTTACAAATTTTAGCTATTGGTGATTCCATGGTATTTAAGAGGAACTATTACTTTAAATATAAATAAACATGTCCACATCAAGGCTACAAATCTGATGGGTAAACATTGGCTCTAGATGCTAGTCATTGATGAAGTGTCACCCCAACCCCATATGCAAAAATGGGAAAAAAGAAGTTGTAGATGGATGGATGGCTAAAGAAACTTGGTTACAGTTTCATGTGTAAGAGGATGTAAAATATCGGAGATAAAAAAAAGCACTTGTGACCCTAATTTCTTTGGACAAATGATATGACATGGTGATATTCATTGCAGGGAGTAATTACATTAGGAAGACTAACCAGAAAAAATGTTAAGGAGATTTTAGGGGAAAAAAACCCACTTGTGACCCAATTTCTTTGGACAAATGATATGACATGGTGATATTCATTGCAGGGAGTAATTATATTAGGAAGACTAACCAGAAAAAATGTTAAGCAGATTTTAGGAGAAATAATACATTTAAATGTAAAGCATAACCTTTGCTTGTTTTTTTGCTATATCCCCTCCCCCCATCTCCAAGATGGTCAGGAATTATTTTATGAAATGTTAGACTGATGACTGACAGTAGTGGAGGGAGAAACTTAATGTTAATAGGTCTACATGTCGGAAATGTTTTTGGGAAGCACAGATATTTTTGTCATGATAACTAACATTTAGGTAACCAAGGTTATAGATTACTGGGTAATAGAATTGCTTGTTTAATCACATATTTTTAGGTTGGTCAGACCATATAAATATGTTTTACTTCAAGTCTAGGAAGCAAACTAAATTTCTATTGGCTAATGTGCAAAGCCTAAATAATAATCCTGAGGACTTGGAGGCAAAACTTTCCAATGAATGTTGATATAGTTTTGTTGTCCAAACCATGGTTTAGTAATAAAAATCTTCCCCTCTCAATTAAAAACTTTTGTTGTTCAACATTACTATAGAGCTGACAAAAAGGGTTTGGGGTCGCCAAATGTATGGCCTCACAACATGACCATAAGAATGTATTATTTAAAGGAGAAACTTTATGGATATTAGTTAGTGAACTTGAATGAAGGTCATTAGGATGTTGCATTGTTCTATTATTCTCCTACTCAGTTTAGTAAAAACATTCCTCAGTGTTTTCAACATGAGTTTGATATCACTGATGGAGATATTAATGCTCCTGGTATTGATTGATCTTGCCCTAATAACATTTCAAGGCTTAACAATAACCTCATTGAGGATAGCTAAGTATTTTATTTCACTGAAGTTGTACCTTGTCTTTTGTAAGGGGTCCATACATGTTTCTGTGATTGGTCCAATCTTATTTGGTATCTTGATGAAATAAGTTCCTGATGCACATAATATCTGGGTTAGTAACTTATTGGACAATACAAAAGTTGTAGACATCATGTCAAATCTAACAAATCATAGGAGTCTGGAGGCATTTTTTGACATAGTAACTTAATGGACTAATGCAAGTGTTGACAGGCATTTTGAAAAACATAATTATTGTTATCTTATGCTATAAATCATCATAGTTTGAGGAAAGAAAAATCTTTTAAGGACCTTGGTGTTATTATTAACATTAACTTATTTTGATGATCACATTATATTAGTTATTAGAAAGTATTATATTATTTTGGGTAATACCAGGCATTGATTTTCAAGTTGATCCTCTTTAGTAGTTTTTTCTCTGTATCTTTCTCGTGTGAGACCAATAACTGAATTTTGTGGATCTTTTTCTTTACAGTTCTTTACATATAAAGAAGTTGGAATGCATTCAAATAATTGTTACCAGAATGTTGTTAGAAAGTTATACTACAAGGGTAGACTGAAGAAGTTAAATATTTTCTCAGTTAGCTATAGGTTAATTACGGAATATTTTAAGTCTAAATATGACATGATTTTCTATGCCACCTTGGATGTTAACTTTCTCAGTCGTGGGTCTTCAAGAAGAGAAAATGGTTTTCTGATCGATTTACCAAAATCCTATCTTCATGTTTTCTTTTTAGGGTAGGATACTTATGGAATATTTTAGCTATCTTGAGAAAACATTTCTGCATTTGCAAAAGCTTTAGCTAATTGATTTGGTTCAAAAGCAATGGAACCTGCATTAACGTACAGCAAACTCTAAATTTGCCCTCTGGGGCTTGTAGAGTTGTTTCAAATTACAGCACTGAAACTTTGACAATCAATGCCCTAAATCAAAAACCCGTGCAGACCATCATAAAGCCTCATCCCACTTCTCTGTGTCATAGAAGATACTGACAGGCAATCTTTGACTCTCATACAGAGTCTCAGTGGAATCTATCCTCTCTGACCAGCTGTACATCCAAAAGTACAATGGGGCATAAACATCTGTTCAAGAGATCTCAATCTATTTTGCAACATAAATAGAATATGTTGGAGGAATATCTATATAACATAGAGAATACCACTTCTTTGGATCATTTTCCTCACCACACTAATCAAAGTACCTCTCTTATACTATTCAAATGTAATCTAGATGAATGGATGGGTAACTGCAAATTTACTCCTGATTTAGCACACTTGCCCCTCATGGATCTGAGCAACAAGTAAATGATCTGATTACCTCTGAGTTATTCTTACTTAAAATATATGGGCTAAAAACTTCATGGGAATGTATGGCTAGGCTTCAAAAGATCCTCATGGATCAGTAGTCAAGGAAGTACCTATAAACAAATAAATATAAAAACATAAATACTACAAATAGCAACCGCCTTCTGCCCACTCAACTTCTTAGCTCAAGCTTTTGACACAAAGATCCAAAATCATGAACAGATTTTTAAATATTGTTGTTATGTTGTTATATATTTAAAAAGCTGATAGAACAACACAACTAGCTTTGCATCAGCAAGCATTTTTCTGAAGAAGTCTGAAACTTCACATCATAGCCAGTACTTTTTTTTTTTTTCAAAACAGGTTTATTGTTTTAACATACAAGAGAAATATCATAACAATTTTATACATGTAATTAAAAATAAATATGATTATAACATTCAACAAAACAACTAAAGTATTTACAAAGACATCCACTACAATCAGATCAATTAATTAAACTAAAATACCATGCTATTGAAATTAGGATTTTTTTAACAAATTTTGTAAATTATCCCATACAATATAATAAGATGTTTTTATAGTTGTTCTTGACCTAATTGTGTTTATTTCCATATGGCACACTATATTCATAACATTTTTAAATTCATTGAACGAAGGAGGTGTATCTGAAATCCAATTTCTGGTTATTATTTTCCTAGCCACTGCTAGAATAGACCATAACAAGGGAAGCTTAACCTTTTTAACACTTTGAGGTACAGGAGTGTTGAATAATATAAGAGATTTAGAAATAATGAAATTATCTGTAAAAAGAGCCTGCAAAAATTCATTAATTGACTTCCAGTATTCTTTCAATTTTATACAGTCATAAAACATATGAGCCCAGTCAGCATTAATTTCTACATTACATCTCTTACATAGATTATCTTTATTATTTATTTTATTTATCATCAAAGGTGTATAAAAAGATCTATGTAAAAATTTCCATGTATATAGCCAGTACTTTTGACTGCTATGCAGAACAATTTGTTAGAAGACAGACCAAAAATACCTCGCAACTTCTATTCTCAATAATTCTGTACAAAGTCAAAAATAATTAGAGTACAACTGCCCAATGAGAGACTTGGGATAATTTACCTGTTTTGCTCAAAGTCTCTCTTGTAGGCAAATGAAGGTTAAAGGAAGCAATACTTTTCAGGTCTGACTACAGGAAACAGCTCATTAATTGTATTATAAACTCCTAATCTTTATCTACTACTGCAAGTACATACTTGACAGAGCAGCAGGTATTCAATCTATGTGCAGTTTATAAAAAGTTAGAAACTCTGACAACCAGCATTACTGACTAACTATAATCCTGCATGATTTATATGAGGCAAAAATCATGGATGTTGTACAAAATTAGGGACAGTTGAGAATCAGGGCTATGTCCTCTGTCTGAGCATGGATGCGAATACAAAGAAAACACACATTCATTCACTCAGATCTCTCTCTCTTTCTTGCACACACACACACACACATGCGCACAATAACTTAGTTACTTACCAGATCCACACAGGAAATCTGCATCCACCCTTAACACGCCAACATCTTTAGCACTTCACTTTATCAGCTTTGTCAAAAAGATTATCCTAGTGCTAGATGGCAGACTTGTCACTACTGATCTGTTTTGATTTGAGAAGCTTCAGGAAGCTTCTCTTTCATTGGTTCTGTAACAGAGCCAGTAAAACAGAAGAATATCGGAGTCATGTCATGTCAAATTAGAGCAGAGGAGTGGAAGCAGATTTACTATTTAAATGGAAGTGCTCCTCCAAACGTGGAGCTATTAAGAGGTATGACAGCTTATTCAGAAACCAATATATTTGGGAATTTAAAAATAAACTACCTTTATGGAATGCCAGCATTAGTAATCTATAATAAAAGAAAAAAAAAATAACTAAAGTCAATAATAAATCAAAATCAACCCACATTGCTGACACTTTCAAAAAGATAATCAAAAATCTGAATGTTATCACAGGAATATCAGAGTAGAGCATAAACTAGTAAGGCACACAATGAAGCCAGGCAAAGTCCATTAAGTAGATTTTATTTAGCGCTTTTGTCCCCACAGTGCAGGACTCAGAATAAAATGCAAAGGCCCACATACAACTTAAATAATACAAAACTGAATCAATTAAATATGCATCCCACCCATTAATCAAACCTTAAAGTAAAACAATACAATGTAACATTTTAACATTAAAACCAATCATATAAATACATGTTAATACACACAGATCTATCAAAATATCCACTTCTTGAGACTTAAAATAAACACATGCTTTATATTCCAAATGTTAGTCTCAATACTGAACCAATGGCTATACATTCATTTAGACCAGGGTACACTGTGGCATTAGTACGAAGCTGCCACTGCAACTCCTTATATTCCAAGAAGTCATCACCTGGCCCACCTCTTTGTTCAAGGTCTACATGATCAATCACTGTAAACCTAAACGAATGACCAACATTCTTTAAAATGTGACAACATAAGGCATTGTTGTTGTCTTTCCTCTGAATATCGTATAAATGCTGGTAAACCCTTTTCCCAAATCTATTTTTTGTTTTCCTCTATAGAATCAATTACAATCCTGGCACAATGCCAAATAAACCACCCCTTTTGTTCCACAATTATACCTGAATACAATATTCAGGAAGCCAACCTATTCTAACATGTTACTTCACTATGATACTTGGCATCCTATTCATCAAAAAAGTCCTTGGTGAAAGGACAGTGTATCTAATCGGTCGTTTGGTGTCTAATGGAGAGGAATTTCTCCATAGCAACAACTTTAGTCTGTTTAAACAGCTATTGTTCGAAAATAATAAAAGTATAATCTAGAACTGTTTCCATAAGTGATCTTAAAGTTAAAATAAAATCATGAATACATCTTGGTAATAACATTGCCTTCAAGTCTAACTTCATTCCCTTCCAACATATGTTTACATAGGGGGAAATATTCACAGTTAGTCATCCTGCCCACCTGGGAAAAAATATTTACTTTCTCCAACATGTTCTTGAAACACCTATTGTTGTATAGACTACTGATGGTTTTTGCCCAACAATATCCATATAGTCAGTATCTATAGCAAATACACCCCAATATTTATGGATAATCTACTTGATGTCACAAAAATTGTTGTTGTATGCTTGTACCAAGGCTTGACTGTAGTTGTCATTACTTTCTCAGTTACTCACAAGTTGGATCATTTTTCATACCCAGTATGGGAAAATACACCCCCATAGACCTCTTTCAGACAACTTCATCAAATATATTATCAAAAAACAACACTGGGTATCCCCTACTAACGAACATTTTTCTTAGTATCTAACGTTGTGTATGGAATTCCTCTCCATTAGACACCAAACGACCGATTAGATACACTGTCCTTTCACCAAGGACTTTTTTGATGAATAGGATGCCAAGTATCATAGTGAAGTAACATGTTAGAATAGGTTGGCTTCCTGAATATTGTAGAATCAAAACACTTATGCACCCTGTCTTTCCTAATTGCGACATCCAGATAGTTAACCTTTTCCTCACAGATAGTCATAGCAAATTTAAGAAAATCAGTAGTACTATGTATATAATAAAAAAAGGCATCTAACTTGTCTCTAGTGTCATTCCAAAAAATTACAATATCATCTAAAAAGCTCCCATAGAGGGACCAACATGATTTAAACCTAGAATTCATAACAAAATGTATTTCCCAGTAAGCAAGTACTGGGTTTGCAAAAATGGGGGCACATGCTGCCTCCATAGCAACAACTTTAGTCTGTTTAAACAACTATTGTTCGAAAATAATAAAAGTATAATCTAGAACTGTTTCCATAAGTGATCTTAAAGTTAAAATAAAATCATGTTCCAAACCAGAATGATGGCATAAATAACCATAAAACAATTCAATACCAATACCATGCGGTATAACAGAAAACAGATCTTTGATATCAATAGTAACAGAAATCATTTTGTCCCTATAGAAATCGTTAGCAACATTCCTCAAGAAATCTCAGGAATCTTTGAAAGAAAATGAATAATTTGCCAACACATTCTTAGTATGATGGTCAATAAACTTAACGATGGGAAATGTTTTTTATGCCTTGGCATCAATTATTGGTCTAAAAGGGGGGTCACTGAGATCTTTATGTATCTTTCGAATCCCAAAGGATGTAGGAATTCTCAGATGTGCCACTTTTGAATAACCATACTGAGAGGTGGAAATCTGATTATTTAAAAATAAATCTTCAAGAAGTAGTTCTATCTGATGATATGCTATGTTCATCACATTAAGACGTGCTTCCTCAAAGGTGTCAGATAGCATTTTGTCATAATCATCAAGATCCATAATGACCAATTCCCCTCCCTTATCAGGTTTTATTGCCCTCAAATCGGGTTGCCACAAACCATTCTTAGTGCTTCTTCTTCACCATAATCCAAATTAAAGCACCTATCAGTCACCACTGATGCCCTCCAAAAAATATTGCGAATTTTGATCTCACATAACTTTTCAAAAACAGGTACAATAAAATGATAAGGTTGGTTGAAACAACTTGGTCACGCACACAGTCAGTACCCAGGTTTTGATTACCAACATTTTCTTTAAAATAAAAACCTAAATGCAAGTTTCAGGTAAAAATCTTCAAGTTAATCAAAACTTCATCACGTCTAGCCCTTCTAACAGGCACAAAAGTAAGCCCCCTTTCAAATAAATCAGCATGAAATGATTGTAAAGGAACATTACTATAGTTGCAAATCTTAAAGTCACCCTTAGCATTATTAGATGAGAAGGATATCTCATCTAGGTACAAAATATATCAAAATATATCATTCCTCTAAACCCTGTGATGATTAGACCGATTATAGAATAAAATGCATCTTTTAGTTTGTACTAATCCAAACACATCACTTGACTAGAAAGCCTTCAGACATTTCCATCTAAAAGGCTATTGGAAAAAAGGTCTTCAGCTACCTGATTAAGCTTGAAGTTCTATCCCTATACACAATCTCATATTCTAAAGCATTCTGTGCTGGTAAGGGCACAACCCTTCTCGATTACCTTCACCTCTACAAAACAAATGACTCTACAAACACTCAAACTAGCAAGTAAGTAACAGATTGCATTGATTATTATATCATTGTTTACTTTCAGGATGGGGACACTTGGTATGGTATATTTTCTAAAATTAATTTTGGTTCTTATTGGGGGGGGGATTTAGCAACCAATGTTCCCCTCTTTGGGGCACATTGTAGAGGTATACATGCATATTCATCTATAATTTGTGCTTCTCTGTATCAGCTTAAAAAGTTATTGTGCTTGTCTGCTCAATGCACTTACATTAAATGTCATGTGGATGTTTGCCATTCATTTTACTTTTAATGTAGTGCATGTTGCTGTTATATGTTTCATGGAGACATTTGTGTTTCATTTCTAATATCTATTGTAAATGTACTGTCTAATCTCTGTATCCCAGGTCATAACCAAAGTTCATCCTTGCATCAGTCCACCTACCTGTTTAACAAACCATAAGTAAATAAATACTTTCTACCAGTAAATAATAAAGCCATGCTGGAAGGATAGCTTTACTACGTAATGATTCCAATATTTCTGTAATAATCTTCTGTTGCATGCAAAACAAAGGGGTACACTCACTTTCTTTAAAGATATAAAGAAAAACAATAAACTGGAAGACTCCCAGTGATATAGTGCAACTGACTAAAAATAAAATAAACCACTTAACTGCACTAAAAAGGAACACCAGCTGAGAACATTTCTTCAACTAAGGTTTAAAAGAATAAGTAACTGACTCAGCTTTTCTGCGTAAAATGGCAGCTTACATAGTTGAATTCCACAATAAAGATAATGAAAAACTATAGGTCCTGCTGCACAATGATACTTTTTAAAAATGTATATTTACCATTGTAGCCGTAGGTCAATTAGTAATTTCATAGTCTATAGTGTGACTGCTGTATATGATTCCAATGTGTATGCATATATATTGGTTCTCTCCTAAAGGCTGAATATGTGTTCGTATGATGGCTGTTTAGTGAAACATTTATAATTGACTAAGTAGCTGGCTGACAATTGTCCAGGACTGAGCAATTCACAGGGTTAGAGAATATGACCTTACCAAATATGTTTGTGTGATTTCGGAGTTAGTATATACAATTAGCAGGAGTGTTGGGGTGAAGGGAAACTTCCCCCTTGAAAAAAATGATGTTTTTCTTTGTTTTTTTTTTTTTTTGTTAAATTTTGCATGTGCTGAGGCTGTTTCTCAGTGAATGTGTAGTGGCATGTTGATATGGGCATTTTCAATGTTGTTATGTTAGCATTTAGCAAGTCATTCTCGGGTGTATTTGATGCATTGTAACACACACACACACACACACACACACACACACACACACATATATATATATATATATATATATATATATATATATATATATATATATATATATATATATGCACAGAGACATAGTCACACCCATGAGTGAATGGTGTTTGAATAACTACTCGCGTTTGGATGATGTGTGGAAGATGTGTAAACAGAATGACTACACATTCGTGGGAATGCATATTTATGCAAGTGCACGGGGGTGAAATGAGATTGTTTTGTATTTTGTAAGGAGAGCTTGCTAGAGGTAGGTGTTCTTAAGGTGTGTAGTGTTGCTGAATTATTAAAAACAACCAAGCAGAAACTTTGCAGTGTGGAGGGTGTGAAGTTCACTCCTTGAAATATGTTATGTACCTAGTTCACTAATAAAATTCAAACTTAAAATACGTACTACAAAATAATAAAATAGTAGGCAGGCCACAGTTGAGATAAAAATGGAATAACCTTTATTGAAACACACAAACAAGCGATCCAATGCACAAGTGCCCACTCAATGATGCGGCCAAGAAAGGCCTACTAACAACAATATGGAATCCTCAGCTTCTACAATTCAGAACAGCATTCACTTAGTGAAATAAAAAAGCTGCAAGATTCGTGGGATTTTTACTTGGCAAGAAATTATACTACAAAAGATGTCTGTCTTTTCAGAACATGGTTTATAAACTGATACATTAAAAACTTGTACAGAGTCAAAATGCAGTTCTTAATTAATTGAATATATACAGATTGAGTAGAACTGTGTTCATTAAGAATTTATCGGTGGGATAATTCATTATTACGTGCAGGTATGACGCATCATTTTACTATGATTAGGGCATCTGTTTCTACGGACAACTGCTTTTGCAGCTTATTATTATTATTATATAGTACATAGTCCTGTACATGCTAATGATTTTCTCATAAAGAGGTCATCCACTGTTGCCTATGCATTCTTGCACAGTTCACTACCAACTCTTCTTTTCCATCTATATCAGTTTATGATTTCATTAATTCCTTTCCAGTGCAGTGATCTTTATGTCCAGGAATGGTATTATCAAACTTATGGTACGCAATGGTCAAGCAGCCTAAAATATGACACTCATTGCTGAGAAGATAATGATTCATGGTGCATAAAAGGGTAGCATGATTTTATTATTAGTTTAATAAGAAGATGAAAAGCAAGCATAAACAACTGATGTATAACAGAGGATGAATGGAAGATTTTTATATTCAAAACCTTATCCATATCATAATTGACAGTTTAATAATGTGCTAGACATCCAACTTCACAAATCTTAACATTAGCAACTTCCTGGAGAGCTATAAAATCTAGAGGACATAGATTCTTTGCACACGTTTTACTAGGAAACAATTTCCATATCAAGTGCTGTTAAGTGAATATTGCTGTAAATGACATGACCTGAAAAAAGACTTAACTTTTTGTTTTTACCTTTAGTATGCTGTCAGTTTTATCAAGCTAAGCAATGCTGCACCACTGTTTAGAGCCTTGAGTTTCTCTGGAAACTCATCCAGCCAGTGTCTCAAAGGAACATGTCATTCAGTTTACTGACACTATTATGGTATTGTGAGAACGCTCACTTATTTTAGGCAGCACACTCATTACTTTAATTAGCTGTAGTGGGACATGTATATCTCATGAGCATAATGTGAAATATTCCTGGAAACTAATGAGTTGCCCTTGGGACCACACATTATCATGTCGGCAGTGACAATTTTTCCGCTTTCCTTCTTTCTTACTAAACAAAACATTTATTTTTGACAAGTGCATCTACAACTTCTGCTGAACTTGCAATTGTCAAGACAGCAAAAATCACAGATTTTGGTAGCAATGGAAATAGATCTATATGCACGCTTATGGTATTTTATGACATTAATGCAGCAAACAGTTAAACAGGATATGTTTGCATGAAATCCTTTATTATTAAGCCACAAACAGAAAAATTATCGACACAAAAAAAAAATTAGTGGTAGAAAACAAAAACTCAAACAGGAAATAAATATGGTAAGAAAAGTTTAATTATGGAAAATATTAGCCCAACACACTTCACAGATGCTGAATACTAGGAAAATGATAGTTATCCACCTATCTTAATTGCAATCATTGCATAATAGATATGAGAGCCTAAAGTGAAATCCATCTATCGATGCTGTTGAGTTATATAGAACTGCTATATTAACCTCAGGAAGAGCTGTCAAGAGTCCAGAGTTTGCTAGATAATTAGAGAAAGAAATAGACTGCTAGAACTTTCTTATGTATCTCACCCACTCTCTGTCTTTGTGATGCAGAAGGAAGGTGGAGTACATAGAGAAAATCCATCTGAACACAATAAAAAGTCCTACAGATTCCATATAAAAGGCAACCTTGATGTAAACCAAACCAAAAAACCTCTTGATATGAGGCACATATTTAAAGTAAAATAGTATTACTAAACAGTCCAACAAACATCAGAGGTGTCTGTCACACTATAAGTAGCGATATAGAACACTAGCTCTTTAAATACGCTACATGCATGATGTGGTCATTCAGTGTTACTGGAGGCAATGGCTTACTTGTATTATAAACACTGCACTTGTAATAAAATAGGTCAGTCACTGTCCGAATCCATATTGCAATAAGGAAACATTCAAAAAAAAAAAAAAGAAATGATTAATTAGATCTGTTCTCAAGGTAACACAGAATGCCTTTCAGGTTATTGTGTGAAAGTACTATTTAACACCGCTTTGAAAATAAGTTGAGAGAAGTTCTTCAGGTTCAGATGATTAGGAGACAAAGTGGCTGTCGTTAAAGGACAGACTGCCAAGTCCACAGCAGTAGCCCTTTGGCCATTATTTGCAGCAACATCCATAGTGACAACGTAGTATAGCATGAAAGGATGCTATACTGATGCAGTATCATGCACAGATCTCTGTGACATATCTAAGTGCTCTTATATTGAAGAATGCAGTCTCAAAAATCTTAAAACAAAAAAGTTTCTACTCAGGTGAAACACAGGCTTTATTATCAGCAAAGTTATTTTGTCTCATAATGGCAACTTAAAGAACTGGAAAATGTGTTTTGTTTTTCAGCTACTAAACCATAATGCAGGTATAAAAAGTTTTTAATGTTAAAGAAAACAGTCATATACATTTTTTAAAAGGGAAAGATTATAAAACTGATTGCAAATGGCAGCATAAACAGTGAATATGTGAAATAAACTCGTAAAAATTACTTTCAAAGTATTATCAGATAATTTTTGTCACATGCACAGTGCATAAATAAAACCGTCCAATCTTATTGCATAAAGTGATGTTAAATTTTTAGATCACCATAGTGCATTGCTATATTATCCTCATATGCATTTCAAGAAAACTGCTTTAATGTTTGACTGTAGAGGTAGATACTGATAAACATCTTGGCCACGTATCAAAAGGTAGAGAGATGTGACCCTATAAAAATAACTATTGCTTCCAGATCAGACATTTGGCACAGATAACAATTACACAGCGTGCCATAGAAATATAAACAAATTTGACATTCCACATTCTTTTCATTAGGCCTATGAAAAAAAATGTAGAATGGAAGGTTAAAAATTACAGGGCACTGTGTTAGGCTTTCATAGAGTTATACTGATTGGGCCTAAAGCGACACTGACTTAGTTCACTGGGAAGAAATTCCTCACCTCATTGCAGGGAGGGTGTTCTATGGCATGTAAGTCTGGTCCTGGCAGAAATATTTAAGGGCTAGAAGATGAAGTTTTTGTTTAAATGGACCAACTGTAATAATCAGCATAATAAAACATTTAACACAGGCACTTTCTATACTTCATTACAGTCCTGGAATTTTGATAATACCCTTTCATAGTTAATACCAACCTTGGCAAGAAATAGAAAGAGTTTCTGTTACGCGTCTTTTAAGCAGCCTAGATGACAATTTACTCACGGTTGTTATCAGTACTACTGATAAATATGCACAAAATCATCCTGGAGGTTAAATACCCTTTACTTTATTGTTCAGTATACAACACAGATTCATATGGTTGAAAAGAATTACTGAGTAAAAAAGATAACTACAGAGACAGAAGCAAAGAACACAATTCACTAGGTTTGCAAAATTTATGAAAAAGAATGATTAATCCACAAAATGGCAAACAGGGCATGGTCATCCAGGGGGGGAGGGAGTATAAGGAAAAAATATGTTCCTACTTCACTTCTGTAGAAGGGAGGTTGTGAAAATGCAGGTCAGGACTATAAATACTGGAAAAATGTCAAGGTAATACAAAACTGTTGATAAAGAAAGATGTGCTATCAGGAAGACATTACAGCTGCATTTCTATCACCTCTCCTAACTGTGATGTAATGAAATATTTACACAATTTATAATCCTTGGACAAGAAAGGTAAGAAGTGGATGGATGGTCTGGGGAAGAATGCAAGCCTCATTTATTAGCTGAATATATGACATTTCTTAGACAGATAAAATAAGTGATCTGGGATGAGCGGCTGACATGCTTGGATCTGTACATACCAAACAGGGCATTTCTATTCAACAGCAGCTCTGATTAATGAAGAGAACAGTGGTAAGATTACCCTCTTAGATCTTGAAGGTATTCTGTTGTAAATTAACTGGGCACGATGTGAAAGGATTTCCTGACTATGGTGCAAACAATCATTAAATGAGAGAGACACAGCAGGTCCAAGTTCCCATGTCTTTTATAACTGCACCTGTTTGAAGAAAAGTACCACTTATACCATGAGGTGGGAACAGCTTTTTTTTTTTTGCTGAATTTTACTATGCTGCACTTTTCTACATTTAAATTGAAACTATTCAAAATACACCAGACATGTCCATAGTTCCTTTTTCAAGCACAGTAACGGTAGATGAGTAGATTAGAGTGCCCAGCTGACAGTCATCAGCAAAAGTTGTAAATCACACCAGCCCAACAGTGATTTAATACGTTCAGAGAAGGTACCAGCATCTTTCATTACTAGGGATCTTTTGGATTGCCATTTTGCAATCTGATATAGTGGAGGAGTTTACATTAAGTTTGTCTTACTTTCTAACACCAGCATGGGCTATAGGGTCAAATGCGTTGGCCAGCTCAAGATAAGCACCATACATGGAATAATGTCCACAATGTTTATAAGATTAAAGAGATGAGACCTATCTTATACAAAGCCAAACTGAGTGGGGTCTAGATCAGTTGAGTTGCATATATCTGCATAAATGACTTCTGCTACAATACATTCAATGGCTTTACATATAAGGTTGGTGAGGATGATGGGCTTGTAAATACCTGGGTCTGAAGAGAGGCCACCCTTGTATAAAAAGTCACAGTTTTATGCCTCCAACCTGTTACATTTAAGGGCCTTGATCTAGGAGGAAAAAGATTATTTGCACCTTTTCTGGAGGTCACTATACCTGGGATTAAGGTCTTTTCAGTATCCTCAGTCTTGAAGTTGTTTCTAAACTACTCCGCATAGGTCACAGGCTCCCCTGAAGCTGTGTTGCACTGTCCTTCTTGAATATTTTCCAAAATATATGGTACTTTACCTCCTTGTATCCTCTTAGGACAACTCACTTTGTTGGCCTTTTTCCAATGGATGAGTTCATAGGATGTCCTCAGTCTTTGACGTTTGGGATGGTATCAAGAGTTGGTTGTCTCCAGGGAAGATTTATAAGTACTTAACTTCCTTGAGATTAACTTTTGCTAATCATTATTTAAGTACCTCTGTCACAGTGCAGGGCAGTCACCACTGTACTTTCTAAATAAAACAAGTACCCTCTTCATCCCAAACAGCACCTTAATCTCATATCATTTGCAAACTAACAATGTAAACTATATACATTGGTCTGGACAAGTAGAGTTCACAAGGATATTGGATGTTTGACACATCCTGATCAGACTGATTTTTGTGTTGGGGATACAGGCTTAGGATTGCCTCTGGAAAACTGGCAACGGTTTTGTGTAGAGCTAAAACTTTCTGGCTTTCCTTGGTGGATAAGTAAATAGTCACTAAGACAGCCTTCAGCATTAGTGCCTGTTGATATTCTAAGGACTATAATTGTCATCCTCTTTATCTCTCCATACATTCACTACTGTTCAGTAGCATCTGAATCCTATAGGGACTCTATAAACAGCCATTGCTATCCACAGAGTTTACTAGGTAAGTAACAGATGGAAGTAGATTGCCAGGATTTTTTTTTACATATCTCTGACATATACACTGCATGCATACCTAAGGAAAATTTAGTCAGTAATTCATCTAATGCACGTCTCTGGCACGTGGGAGAAAAACACAGTATCTGGAAAAAACACACACACACAGTGGGAGGATATGCAGATTACACAAAGAAGGCATACCAGCCAAGAAGGGAATTGGAGAACATATTGCTGTTATGAGGCAATAGTGTTCCCTGTATCACTATGCTACCTGATGCACCAAGTAGTGAAAAATAAATGTGAATCAGGGGGATGCATATACAAAGTCTGCAGATGCAGCTGTTTGGAGTAAATCCCCCTATTCAAGGATACAGCAGTCTAAGCAACAGTGTGTGTATAAGGGACATGTTCTGGGGAAAAAAAGACTGTCATTGCTGTAGAAAAGTACCAAATCTACAGTGCAAAAATGCTTTAATGGTGTGGCAATTGAATTTAGAAATAGAAGAACTAAAATGGCAGATCAGGACAGCTTCATATCTTTCCCCGGGCCTTAATGAAACATTGTCTATCAAGTGTGTGCTTAAACTTTTAGCTTTGAAAAGATAGTGTTCCTGGTGTTTGTTTTTATACAGCAAACTTATTCAGGTTTAAAATATTTAGTGGTATATGTAGGTATTCTTTTATATTTTATACACATATTTTTTATTGTACTATAAATGTTTGTGACAGGTGTTATCAATTAACTAATTAATTTAACTAATTGACTCCTTTTAAATAGGAAGTGATGTTTTTTAACTTTGTCTGAAGAAGGAAAGGTACAAACCATTTCCAAAAGTGCTTACTAAATAAATTTTGGAGTTTGTTTTTACCTACGTGCTTGCCTGCCTTCGGTTTATTTTCTTTAATGGTGTGATGGTGAATTTTAGAAGTCGCTGCTACTTTGTTTGACTAGTAGTTATTTTGGCGAGTTTTGAAACCTGCAATTTTACTTCTCAGACTTGTGATATGGGAATCTAGGTCAGGCAATCATGAAATTATGTGCATCTGGTTCTCATTAATTCTAGGTCACTTTCAAGGATCTAGGATGCCCCAAAGAACTGCAACTTTCAATACTTATTGCAGCACAGGATGGGGTTACCCCTCTGTCCCATTATACTGCCTTTCAGTAAAATCATTTACATGTAAGAAAAGAGGTTTCTTGTGTGAGTGGGGTATGATCAGCCTGGTCACCAATTTGTGCCCATCAGTCGTGCAAGGGAAATTTAGTTAAGCATATAATAATGCCATTTTCTAGTCAGAGCTGGTCACTCGTCTCCAACGTGTAGCATGGAACAGGACAAAATGATTTTTTTTATCTTTTAAAATGAATTGGTGTTTCAAAAGATTTTGCAATTAACTCAGCTATAACAGCTTTAATGACATTTGGAGCACACCAAAAGTTTAAATATGTTAAACCTTAAAAAAGTAAGTGAGCACAGTATTTAGGAGTATGAATTCACACCTAAAATTCTATTGGTAAAATGCTTAACAACCTTAAGATTAATTCTAAGATATCAAACCTGCTAACTACAGATAGAAGAAAAGAAATATAAATTGCTCTCCTAATTCTAAAATTAGCATTTGCTCTCCCTATTCAACCCACATCATAGCTCCCAACTTCTCCAAGCTAATATTAAGAAAATATGTTGCTTCATTTTGCACTGCAAAAGTAAGAGAACACCACTGTTTGTTTGCTTGCCTATGTGCTTGCTGGTTTGTGCCTTGAGGAGAGGAGTCAGGTCATCTGTAGAATCATTTTTGCTTTGCACACCACTGTGATTCCATTTAGGTGCTAGACCACGCTAAAATGCAAAGTTGACTAGGTTGGCATGCAATGCTGCAATGAGTGAAATGCCTCTACCCACACGGTATGGTGTCCACCATTTTCTTTTTCATTTTTGTAACATTTATTTTCATCAAGGTCCCACTGTCATTAACAGGGATTATGGAATTGTGCCCTCTACAGCTCTGCACACCTTCTTCCTGGAAGATGCTGGAATTTATTCTTCCTCTGCAGCTGGTCCCAACAGGTACCAGAGCCACTAAACATACTGTGGCTTCATCTCACTATGCCAAAGCAACTGGCTATAATGGGTATAGTTATAAATGTTTCATGTACTGCATATACTCCACAGCAGTATTTACAGCCTCAGAAAAAAAAAACACTGCATGTTGGGTTACTATCACATAAAGCAAGATACTTGGGATTTATTCACATAACTGGTAAAGTTGCGTTCAAAGAGGTCAAATACATTTTGTACAGAAAATAGTACATGATAATTTATCATAAATATATTCCCACTAAAATTTGGTTGAAATTTTGTGGGTAGTAAATGCAATCCTTGGACAAAATGCACAAAAAAGTTTATACAGTTTAACTCAGAGATCATGCTACCTCAGAATTTACCCTTTAGACACATGCATCAAAAATCACCTTATTGAAAATACTGGCTTTTATCTGTCCAGGATTTCAGTATAGTGGAGATCAGGAAATTTGCCCTTTCTTCACTGTAGTGTGATCTCAGAGTTGGTATATGTAATTATCAGGGGCTAGGGAGTGCAGGAGTGCTAGTCCCCTTCAAAAAAAAAAAAAAAAAAAGTTTTTTTTTTTTTAATTTTGATAGGCTAACGGTCAACCACTTGTTTTCACTCAGCTACAGTTCGATATTTTGCCTTTCCAATGTATGAATGCACAGCTACTATATATATATATATATATATATATATATATATATATATATATATATATATATATGTGTGTGTGTGTGTGTGTGTGTGTGATATATGTATATATTTAGTTTACTATGAAATTTTCAGATGGCTTTGACTCGAACTAGGGTAGTCGAAAGGCTGTATTCCGGTTCACGGAAGGCCGAACCAAAAATAGTCAAGTCCACAACAGTGAATGCTAGTATACATTCACTGTTGTGAGGCTAATGTTCTGCATGGAGATTGCACTACAGTGGGGATTGGGAAATATACCCATTTTCTCACTGTAGTTTGAACTCGTTAGTATATATATATATAATTAGCAGAGGGTATGGGGGAGCATCCCCCCACATGGTGGATGCAGGGGGGCTTGCCCTGCTGCAAAACATTAGTTGGACATGTCTGGATGGCAAGGTATGCTGAGTAATGTCGACTACATCAGATATTAACTTGTCAACATTAACACTTTATTCTTTGTGCCTATCTGATGTTTTTATTTTCAAGTTTACTTTTCAGGTCAGTCATTACTCAATGGAATGCCTTTCAAGGTTTTGAAAGTAAACTTATATATATGTGTGTGTGTGTGTGTGTGTATATATATATATATATATATATATATATATATATATATATACACACACACACATATATATGGTTTACCTCCACATAGTCGAACACACCATTTGAACCCATAAATGTCCGACTTTCTTTAGCAAATTTTGGCATGTTGAATTGTTGGAATGTTGCACAAAGTACCCAATATGACATTTCTGACCACTCTACATCCAAAACGAGTGCTAACATGGGTCAAAAAGGGGGCAGTGGTTTGCGATTCACATCTCCATTAGCAAATGTGGATTTTTGTCACACTTTTGGACATTTGGGTTTGACCATTCACCAGTAGGCCATATGGAGGTAAACCTATATATATATATACACACACACACACACACACATACACATGCATATATGTCTATATACATATATATTATATATAGTGGATTGTTAGTGTGTGCAGCCATCCACATTGGGAGTGCCATGGGGATTAACCACTGTAAAAGTGTTTTAAAAATATACAAAAGTTCCAGTATTCATTTTACTTTTTTTGATTCACTGTGTATGGTACCCATAGTTATGGACCTCATTTCTTCCTTTCCTGTCTTTATGTTCTGTAACTTTATTAAAATGTATCCCCAACACCCCCCCCCCAAAAAAAATAAATAAATAAATACAATTAAAATAAATAAATAAAATGAAAGAAAGTTTGTGAACTCTGTGGTGATTTCCAAATTCAATTAATTGAGAGAAAAAAGTGCACCTAGTTACAATAGGGAAGCTGCTGAGAAGAGAAGTGGTTAAAATACCATACCTGTGAACAAAGTGAAAGTCTGTGGGATACAATGCATGTCGTGGTAGGCTACCTCTCAACTGTCCAGATTTTTGCCTAAAAAATTCAGTCTGTTCCTAAGAAAATGTGTGGTTTTCTGGCAAATCATTGGGATGAGCTGAGGAATGAAATCACTAAATAACATACATTTCAGTTTCAGACTTCATATCCTTTAGAAAATGCATTTTAACAAAATGCTTTTATTCTAGCTACTTTTTAAGAGCAATATTTAAAATCTGTCCCTCGTTTGGGGCCTTTGTCCCTCAGTCAGGCTTTGTCCAGGTTTCTTGGGTTAAGAGGAGTGGTGGTAGGACGAAGAAGGAATCAATAACCATAGCAATATATATAGTTAGCATACAGTGATGTATTGTAGTTGTAGTTAGCATACAGTGATGGTATTGTAGTTAGCATGCAGTGATGTGTTGTAGTTAGCATACAGTGATGTATTGTAGTTGTAGTTAGCATACAGTGATGGTATTGTAGTTAGCATGCAGTGATGTGTTGTAGTTAGCATACAGTGATGTATTGCAGTTGTAGTTAGCATACAGTGATGGTATTGTAGTTAGCATACAGTGATGTGTTGTAGTTAGCATACAGTGATGTATTGTAGTTGTAGTTAGCATACAGTGATGGTATTGTAGCTGGCATACAGTGATGGTATTGTAGTTAGCATACAGTGATGTGTTGTTAGCATACAGTGATGGTATTGTAGTTAGCATACAGTGATGTGTTGTAGTTAGCATACAGTGATGGTATTGTATTTGGCATACAGTGATGGTATTATAGTTGTAGTTGGCATACAGTGATGGTATTATAGTTGTAGTTGGCATGCAGTGATGTACTGTAGTTGTAGTTAGCATACAGTGATGTGTTGTAGTTAGCATACAGTGATGGTATTGTAGTTAGCATACAGTGATGTGTTGTAGTTAGCATACAGTGATGGTATTGTAGTTAGCATACAGTGATGTGTTGTAGTTAGCATACAGTGATGGTATTGTAGTTGGCATACAGTGATGGTATTATAGTTGTAGTTGGCATACAGTGATGGTATTATAGTTGTAGTTGGCATGCAGTGATGTACTGTAGTTGTAGTTGGCATACAGTGATGTACTCTTGTTGTAGTTAGCATACAGTGGTGGTATTGTAGCTGTAGTTAGCATACAGTGGTGGCATTGTAGTTGTAGTTAGCATACAGTGATGGTATTATAGTTGTAGTTGGCATACAGTGATGGTATTGTAGCTGGCATACAGTGATGTATTGTAGTTGTAGTTAGCATACAGTGATGGTATTGTAGTTAGCATACAGTGATGTGTTGTAGTTAGCATACAGTGATGGTATTGTAGTTGGCATACAGTGATGGTGTTATAGTTGTAGTTGGCATACAGTGATGGTATTATAGTTGTAGTTGGCATACAGTGGTGGTATTGTAGTTGTAGATAGCATACAGTGGTGGTATTGTAGTTGTAGTTAGCATACAGGGATGACATTGTAGTTGGCATACAGTGATGTACTGTAGTTGTAGTTAGCGTACAGTGGTGGTATTGTAGTTGTGTCCTTAAAAGGAGTTATGAAATGTTGGGCTGTATGTTGTTAGGACAATTTAGTGAAGGATATTACTTAATGCGCCTCATGCCAAGCACCTGTTCGGTTGTTCATCTTGATGATGTGTATGTTCTGCAATGTACTTATGGAACCAAAATGATATTATTTTGGCAGTATTCTCTTGCCGTACCATCTTTAGAGCTTGTAAATCTGCTTCCTGCACTTTGCTTATGCTTTATATAGCTGCCTCTCCTGTACCACAAGCAAGTTCAATAGCAAGCAGACTTGTCTCACATTTTTTCAAGGTTAAAATAATGTTCAGATTTCTGTTTCTGCAGTTTCATATTAACACTATTTAAAATGCCAATAGTCTGGAAAAAAATCACTTACAAATCTCCCTCTTTAAAGCATTACTGTTCACTTATTTTCCACTCAACCACCAAATATTTAGATGCATTCTATTGCATATTTGCTCAGAATGACTTAACTACTACCAGCATTCTTACATCTTAAGAATACGAAAGCCTAAATTCAAAAATGTTATCTCATTGCAATTAGCCTTGCCAAAAAATCAGAATGGTTAAATAAAGATGTTTCTTGTTTAAAAAAGGGCAGAAACCGAATAATTTATGTAATGTTGCATAGGTCATATGATATATAGCAATATATGTGAAGTAAAATGTTTAGTTATAGTGTGATAACTTTTATACGGATGCAAATTTGCCTGTGTCACAATTGATAATTCAATAAGGGTGTTTGGGAAAAAAATTATTCAATGCACAATGCTCCTTCATGTAAGGTGATAAAGCAAATAAGGTGTTTATTGCTTTTATCCATAAAGAACGGACAGAGACAAGATATCTGTTTTGAGAGGCAAGTCACAGGCTTATGACCAATAAATGAATTCACTATATAAAGTTATTCATTTTTCACAACAGATCAACAGGTTCAGAATTATATAGATGGTTATATAGCTGAAATGAAACCAAAATGAAGATTCTTGAATCTGATGACTTTCCTGTTTCACTGAAAAGTCACAGGATTTTGTGTGGAATGAAAACTGATCAAGTCAGGGACAGACGGTTTACACTTGATAAAACACTAGGGTCACTCCTTCGTAGATAAGTTTCATATCAAGGGGCATATATTTGTGCCAGTGTCAGCCATATGGAGATAGGCACTGGGGAGCATTGATATGATGAGCTCCAGTGATAACACACAATACATAGAAATGACCTCATAATGATATGCAAAGGAAACAGAATGGGGAAATGAGGACATGATCATTTGCAAATGTATGGCAAGTAAACACATTCTCATCTGAAGTAGTACATCTGTGTATAAACACTGGAGTTATAGTAAGAATGTTTACAGCAGTGCTGGTCATGTAAATGCAGACGGTCATTCTTAGCAGTGCTGTTCACATCCAACAGAAGCCTTACCACCGGTGTCTGGCACAGCACTTATGTCATATCCAGTCTTGTCTATTTTTGTCTGATTCAACATATGGGGCATTAGATCCAACCAAATCTGAAGCTTCCATGGCTCTAGGGCTCTGTGTTCCCCTACCCATAATTTTCTGTATTCCCAACAGTACCTCAGATCTTGTTTGCTATCCAAAGACTTCAGACATATTCTTGAGGGCTCTCATTTCGTTTGCTTATAGGTTCATAGGTTCATAGGTTCATACTAGGCTATCTGCCCAAGGGCATTTACAAGCCTAGCCAGAGTTTTGTGGCTTTCGCCACCCCTTTAGTTTGGAGGATACTATGCCCATTATTTTGCTGTGCCTCTGTCAAGCAGTGACACTGAGATAATCTCTGGGGTATATCTGCGATCTCCCATCCATTGGTCAAGATTTCTCTTGAACAAAGCCAGCAAGGTGCTCTGCCTCACATGTACCGGGATTTTGTTCCACAGCATAGGGAGTCTCTGGGTGATGAATCTGCCCCTCCAGCACATCCTATTAATAACCGTGTCAAGGTTTAAGTCTCCCGCCCTTGTAGTTCTGAGGGATCTAGATTTTTTGAGGTGAAGCATGTTCATAAATTCTGGGTTGGACATGGCCTTGTATGTCAGGCACAGGTCACCTCTGAGCAGACGGTAAGCGACTGAGTAGAGCTGAAGTTCCTTCAGTCGGGCAGCATAGGACATATTTTTGAGACCCTTTATCCTTTTGGTGAGGAACTTTTGGGGCCTTTCCAGTTGCTGCAGGTGTCGTGTCAGATACATTCCGAATGGGGCATTGTACTCAATCATTGGCCTGATGAGTGATGAGTACAGGGGGACGATGACTTCCCTTGATCTAGATGTGAATCCCTTCATGATCAGGTGGGCAATGTAGAAGGTCTTCCTAATTACTTTGGAAATGTGAGTATCAAATGAAAGGTTACTGTCAACCTGGGTACCCAGATCCCTGATAACCACTTCTGTGCTTAGTGGGTTGCCGCCTATATGGTAGCTAGGGGTAACCTTGTTTTTCCCGAAAGGTATGACTATGCATTTTTTGGCGTTTAACTTTAGGCCATGGTTCTGGCACCAGTTTTCCATTTCTATAAGACCCTTCTGAAGGATATCTGTGTCAGATGTGTTCTCAACTATGGCGCCCAGTTTGCAGTCATCTGCAAATTTTGTCAGCCATAATCCTCCTGTGTTTGCTTGTACTTCTGAAAAGTAGATGCCGAACAGGAGAGGGCCCAGGACTGAGCCCTGTGGGACACCACTGTAACAGGCTTTGAGTCTGACATGGCGCCAGCAACTCTGACCCTGTGGGTTCTGTCACTTAGCCAATTTGCAACCCATCTTGTGATGTATGGGTTTACATTTAAGCTGATGAGTTTTTCAATGATACCTGAGTGGGGTATTGTGTCGAAAGCCTTTGCCAGGTCGAGGTAGGCTGTGTGGACTGCCTTTCCCTCATCAATGGCCTTGGTGACTGTTTTGAAAAAGTCCACCAGGTTTAAAAGACATGATCTGCCCTTGACAAAGCCAAACTGGGTCAGATCCAAAGTCTGCAAGTCTCCTATGTCTTTATTTATGAGTTCCATTATGATCCTCTCCATAGCTTTGCAGATCAAGCTTGTCAAGCTGATGGGACGGTAATTTCCCGGGTCGGTGGTGGCCCCTCCTTTGTGAAGTGGGACCACAGTTGCCATATGCCACTCCTTAGGCACGTATCCTGAGGTGAGGCTAAGATTAAACAGCTGCCCTAACTGCGGGTTTAATTCCTTATTGAGTTCGTGGAGCACACATCCGGGGACACCATCTGGTCCCATGGATGCTGTGTTTTTTGCCTTGGAGAGAGCAGTTCTCACCTGAGCGTTTGAGATGTTTGGGGGGGCTGTAATTCTCTGGTATAGATATCTCACCTTTTAGGGGGGAGGGGGGGGAGTTTGACTGAACCTGTCAGCCAGTATGTTGGCAATGTCTGTAGGTTCAGTAATTTTTACATCATTTTGAACTAATTCTGAGCATATCTGGGAATTTCTTTCTTTCAAAATAGTTAAAAACCTTTATCATTTATTCCTTCTCTACTGGGGGACTTGTCTCCCTACAGTTTTAGTATATAATTTAGCTTCTTTTATACATATAGGTTAACATAGTATTAGTAGTGTGTCGATAACAGTTAGTGTGTTCATTAGATATAGTTTTAAGATACTGTTTATTACTGTTCATAGAGTTTTAGATTTTGTTGGACTTTTTTTGGCTATAATATTTTATAATACTTTATATATTTGTTTGCTATATTTTTTTATATTCACCCTGTTATTATCATCGCGTTTAAATCTCAAGCCAAATTGTCCCCTGAGGATCCTCACACTTTTGTGTGATTATTGCCAGAGCACTGCCCATTTGAACACAATGCTCTTTGTGTACCTGATTTAGCTCTGGAGCCTTTGAAACTCACCATGACAAACTGGTGGTGAAGGGACTTCTCACTTCACAGACAGGGTCTACTTCTAATAGGGCCTACTTCCTCTGCCACCCCTGCTAAGAAAAAAGACAGAACTCAGTCTTCAGATAAGGGCACAGACAAGGATAAGGGAAGGAAATAAGGTAAACTTAAAGATAAGGAAAAAGACAAATCTCTTTCTCTATCCAAACGATCTTTGGATCTGTCAGCTCCAGTCAGACCCATACCGAAATCAGCTAGGAGATCATAACTGACAGCATCTCAATCCAGGCCATCCTCCCCTTGGTTCCAGTTTTCAGTGGAAAAAGTAAACCCTAGGTTACACTCTCCAGTTTTTCAGGATAAAAAATACTTCAGGTCTTTTGCAGTGGCTTCATCTACCTGATCATATCAGAGCTTGACAAAGTGCAACACCAACAGGATGATAAGAAAATTCTTAAGGATGCAAATCCAGATTGGGGTTTTGTTGGTTCTATCCCCAGGGAACATACTGACCACTAGACAACCTACCCCTCCAATTCTTTCACCTGTTATGGTCCATCCAAGAGTCCTGGATCTGACCCATCACGAAGTGCATCCTTTGGCACCAGCAATTTCATTAACTTCGATGGTGACAGTTTCCCTCTGATGCCCTGAGATCAGGAAGGGACTCAGAGTCAAAGTATCATACAGACCTCTGGAGGAGTATTTGACCCTGAGATTCTTGGAACTGTTTCTTCCCTTGGAAAGATCAGAACTCAAGTCTGAGGTCTACTTCAAGGCCTGTTGCTATCTATCTATCTATCTATCTATCTATCTATCTATCTATCTATCTATCTCTCTCTCTCTCTCTCTCTCTCCTCATTAGATCTAGGGAGATCCTCTGTTCCAGTGGCAACTTTAGCCTTCAAGGTAGTTGAAAGGGTTTTGAGTTTACCCAAAGAGAGGATACCTTCTTAGAGTTTGGTTCCACCAAAGCCCCAACTGGATCTTGCAACTTCATATTCCCCTCAACCTGCCAGGTAGGGACAGTCAGCACCAGATGCTTCTTGAACTACTTTGTATATCACATCCTAGTCTGATTCTGAACTATCCATTTCCTATACAGAATCCATTCACAATAAAAAGAAGTGCAAGCAAAAGTACATATACTCCTCTGCAGATTCCATCATGGGGCATACAGATTTATGTGAAGGCAAGAACTCACCCAGGTCACCCTCAGAGGACCTCACTTTTGGTGAAATTCTTGAACTTATAAAACAGAGAGGGGGATGGTCCAATGAAGATCCCTTTCCAGATGAATCTGTTTCTGGAAGCCTTTGGTTTTGGCTTAACTAGGGTGGTACTACCTGGTGAGACACTGGCTTGTTCTTTTGGCACAATGGGCTTGGAAGGATCAAACCCATCCCCATGATACCAGGCAGAATTTTAGCAGCTCCCAAGGATAGAAAACATTGAAGTAAAGGTACTTCAATGGATGCCATGATTGTAACAGCAGCCACAAAGAAAGAATTGTCTGAGGAGAGTTCCTCTGTCCATGTTTTTAACAGGGACAGATTTGGGAAATGTGCATACTCATCAATGACCCTTGTATTCAAGTCATTGAATTATTTTGCTCATGCCATCAGATTTCAGAGGAACTTGACTAAAGCAATATCCAAGTATATTTCTGGAGTTTTGCCTGCAGATGTCCAAAAGACTGAGGACTCCTAGCCTTCAGCTCTGCAGCCAACCTCTAATGTAGCCACGTATCTCATCCCCAATGCAGCTGGTAGCTTAGCCAGAGAATTAGGCACAGGTCTTACACTCAGATGACATGCCTGGATGTGTCTGTGAATTTGTGTAATGCTTTAAGATGTCCTTTATCCATGCTGCTTATGATGGCTTCAAATGTTTTTGGCCTAAGGTTAAAGACACTGATGATGAGTCAACAGGACGGTAAGACTCTCTCTGCAGTAGGCATTTCTTTTTCTGCAATTGAGAGATCATATTCCAAGAATCAGAGGTTGGGAAAAATTATGTGGTTTTGCAAGTGACAGAGTTCCTAAAAGGACTCACCTGGCAATAGACCTCCATGGAACAGAGGTAGAAGAAATGTTAACAGACATCATTCAAGAGGTAGAGGCTGACCACAAAATCAGGGCTTCCTCAGTTCTTTTACAGAGAGGCCCTATATGCATCCCTGAACGATTGCCCAACTGTTGCACTCTTGAGGCAGTCAAGGTACCCTTATCTCTGCACCTCCAAGCCTAGCTAGTCTTAGAAGAGACAAGCGGGTGCAAATTATAATTTCCAGCTGCTATTCCATTGCCTTTTCATGTTCTTCAGTAATGAAGGTCTAATTCCTGATGCTCTACCCAGACAATGGGCACCAGCAGGACTGCAGATTTCCAGTCTGCTAGAAAAAAAGGTCATACAACTGGTCCCCAAAGACCAATCAGGATCCAGAGATTACTTAAAGTTCCTTTTAGTTCCAAAGAAAACAGCAGATCAAACACCAATTTTGGCTCTCAGTCACCTTGACCAGTTTGTAAAACAGACAAAATTCTGGTTGGTCACATTTCAGTCCCTATCACATATTCTGATGAAGGACGATTGGATGTGCTTGACAGATCTCCAGGATGCTTGCTATCACGTGAAAATAGAGAAGCAGTCCAAAGAGGTTTATCTGGTTTTGGCTGGGATCCCATGGCTTATTAGCACATTTGAATTCTTCAAATGACACTTGCAGCTTAGTGGTCTCAAATATCTCACCCGTTGGATGCCAGGATTCATCTCACAAGTATTTTCAGACTGCATAGTGTAGTGGTACCATGTCCACTATTTTGCTGCACTATTTTGCTGCAATTTTGGGTGTAAACGGCTGAGTGCTTATTTTTGTTTATTGTACATTGTGTAGTGGATTACCTGCCCTTCAATAACACAACCCTTTCAACCAGATCCACCAATAGCAGTAGTAACCACAGATGCCTCCCATTTAGGGTGAGAGAGCAATTTGAAGGGAGAATGATCCAAGGTCCATGCTGAAACTTAGAGGTATGTCTTTACATCAATGTGTTGGAGATGACAGTGGCCCTCCTAATCTCCATAAAATCAGAAAATATGGCTGTAGTATGGTGTATCAACATTTTTTAGTAGCAACACACATTCCTGGTGTTTCATTTTTATATAGGACAAGTTAAGCAGGACTATTCTATCTCCTCATGAGTGGTCCCCCAATCCAATAGCAGCAATGCTATTTTTCAGCAGCTCGGGCCAACCTTGCTGAGATCTATTTGCCTTCTACCTAAATAACAAGTACATCAATGCAAGAAATGTAGCAGATACTTTGCCCTAGTCCCTCCACAACGCCAATCAGCAATAGATGCTCTAGTTCACAGTTGGCATCTCAGACTCCTGTCTACTTTTCCCCAGCTACCCCTCAAACAAATTCATTCAGAAAGCCAGACAGTGCAATGCCAAAGTAATCCTCACTGCTTGCTTTTGGCCACAACAAACATGGTTCCCCTTTCTGTGGCCTCTACTAGTACATCCACCATAGGTGCTGGATTAATATCCAGGCCTCATATCTCATCCCTCTGGACTGCCTCCTGCAGATTAGATTATATGTAATTAATCGCTTGGTTCTTCCAATTTTGACTACAGCCAGAGATGCCAGGCTTTCCAATAATGTTGTTGATATAATGCTACCTTCCCCAAAACCTGCTACAAAGATGATTTACAAAAGAAAATGAAAAAGTTCTCTTTCTGGGTGACAGCCAATGGCTTGGATCCTTTCTCTGTTCCCATTCCATCTTACTTGGAATTTTTAGCTGAACTCTTAACAGGGATCAATTAATTCTACCATCAAAGTTCAGATGGCAGCATACCTGTCAAATGTCCAGAATTTCTCAGAACATCCAGACTTTTACCTCATATCTTTGGTCTGATTGTCATAAAATCTGTGGTTTTCTGGCAAATCACTGGGATGATCTGAGGACTGAAATCATTAAATAATGACATGCAATTGAGTTTCAGAATTTATATTCTTCAGAAAAAATCCATGCTCAGACAAATCCTGTTACTCTTTCAACATTCTAAGTATATAGAAGCAATATTTAAAATCTGTCTCTATTTTTGGGCCTTTGCCCCATTTGTCACCCCTCCCCTCTATTATGTCAGGCTTTGCTCATATTTCTTGCACTAAGACATTGAGAGGAATTTCCAACTTTCACATTGGACAGAATGATTCTTTTTTGGCCTCCTTACAAATGTAAAAGCTTTTCTTAGAGGAACCTTTCTGCTCTGTCATCCATTAGAGATCCAAAACCTCCATTGGATTTTATTATTATTATTATTCTCTAGGCCCCTAGCCCAACCTCTCTTTGAACCTGCAGCTATTGCAGGCATTAAATATTTCAGTTAAAAAACTATTTTCTTAGTCTATATCACCTCTGCAAAGTAGACTTCTGTGTTCCAGGCACTCTCATGTAAGCCTCCATACTTGTTTTTTCCATAATGATTGGGTCTCTTTCCGAGCTAATCCAGCTTTCGTCCCAAAGGCAACCATAACTAACTTAAATCAATCCATAGACTTTCCAGTGTTTTTTTCCTAAGTTTTGAACAAAGGCGAATATATTCTACACATACTAGATGTGCATTGCCAGCTCAGATTCTATCTGCATCTAACAAAGAAACTCAAAAAATCTGATCAACTTTTTATTGCTTACGCTAATACTAGGCTTAGTAGAGCTGTTACAAAAGTCACTCTGTGCAGATGGTTATCCAATACCATCGCCTTTGTCTATGCCTCAAGTTTACAGTTACAGTCCAAACCTAAGGCCCACTGAACCAGAGCAGTGGCTACCTCAAAAGCCTTTTTCTAAGAAACTACCAGTTGATGACATCTATGTAGCAGTGACCTGATCCAATATGCATACCTTTGTCACTCATTCTAAACTGGATGTACAATACAGCTCTCTCTTTATCCTTTTGGCACCACCACCACCCTCAGGAATGTCCTTCCTTGATACCACCCTTTAAGACCAAAATAGAAAACATTGGATATAAAAGTTATGTAATTCCTCGAAGGATAGATCTATGTTGTCCAAATATAGCCATTTCAACCTCTCATCTCTCCAGTCTCCTTCCAGATTATTTTGTATGGAGATCTTCAAGATGATTGGGTGACTTCCCCTCTACACCCTGTCTGTGATCAATATTGTCTATGGCCTATATTGTCTCATGATGTTAACAATTTTCAGCAGGGTCAAAACGTTCTGTACCCTCTCCAATTTCTGCATTTAGTGTCTCCATTTTCCCCATTAATAGGTTTGCACACTTTTCTATAGGGCAAACTCAACTTGAGGGGTACAGGATGTTTTGACCCTGCCGATTCGCCCCCGACCTATTCCACCCTGGATGGTTAGACCCCAGTAAAAAATGTAACGCAATTGAAGCTGAAGTACATCAAATCAAAAATAGAAATGGAAAGACTGTCTAAACATTCTTAAAATTGGTTTAGAAAGTATTTCTTTTCTATTTATGAGCTTCGACTACACTTACTTTAAACTAAGTGCAAATTGGAACTTTAATTATATATACTAAAACAGTAAGTGCCAAAAATACGTTTGCTGACTAATCCGGAAGTTCACAGCATTAACTAGTCTAGAGTTTTTGTATAACATTAATGTCATTATTACATAAAAATAAAGAAAATTAGCAATAAAACTACAAGCAAGGATTAAAAATAAATTCTATTTAAAAATGAAAACATAATGGTCAGTCATTTTGACAGATGTCTGCTTTGATGTTCTGTTTGTTTCCCTGCTGAAGTTAATGGGCTGTGTGTGTAAGCTGTATTAAGCTGTATAGGCACTGAGCATTGTGATAGTGAAATGTATGTTTGTCCCTAGAACTGCACTTCTAAGCTTTGAACTACTTGTTGATACTTTTTACAAATAAATTACTGAGTCCTTAAAAACAGTATTTTACTTAGGAATATTTGTGCACTGTAGATGGATTAGACTATTTTGTGTACGTTTGTCTTTACACTCTGCAATCAAGTCAAGCCCTCTGCAGCACTACACACTATCAGTGTTGCTGGAAATCAAGAGTGTTTGCATTTACTCATATATCCATATCCACTTTCCTGAGGTTCTAATGTGCTTTGATGGTAGACGGTAGGGAAATGGTGAAAATTGTATGTTGCTGCTTGAGCTTTGGTGGTAGTATAAATGTTCTAGATAAAGAAGGCATACTAAACTGAATAAAAAATTGATTTCATTTAATTTTAAAGAAATTATTTATAATAGACACTAGATTAGTTAACATATCAACATAATATAAAATAAAAAAGTATATATTTAATTGATGGAAAACATGTTATAAAGTAACAGTTGTCATAATATGTTAAAACATAACACTAGTTATTATATGTTAAAGATTTAAATGTTATATTTATACTAACCAATGTATTAAATAAAATAAAATTAATATTAAAAAATATATTTACAATGAAAAATGAACAATTTTTTTTGAATAATTGATTAATTAATAACTTAATGATAAAGTACTTAAAAGAATATATTTGGGGTCAAATAGTCTGAGTTCAAACTGTCCACTAAAAAATCATGTATATATATATATATATATATATATATATATATATATATATATATATATATGGGATCCATACAGATCCCTGATGGCATTGTCTGCCAAAGCAGACATCAATGAACATACTTAACCAAAAGTGCTGTTCACCGAAGTAGCACTTTGGGATAAGTATACTCGTTGTGCCGGTCGCACTACGGTGCGGTTAAGGGAAAATTCCCTTTTCCCCACTGTAGTGCGACCTCGGAGTGAGAATATAAAAGTGGGGGGGCGTGGGGAGCTTGCCCCTGCATAAAAGAAGATTTATTGTGTTTTTTTTTTTTTTTTCGAACGCACTTTAACAAAAGCGCTTTTTCGGTGAAAGAGTTTTCATTAAAGTGCGTTCAGTTATTGTGGATTTGGACTACTGAACTTTTGTTCAATAGTCCTAGATCCATATATATATATATATATATATATATATATATATATACACATGAAATTGTATAGAATGCATTGGGGGTCGAATAATCCTGCTTCCCGAGGTCAGATCCTCTTGTATCTGACGTCCCATATGTTGAACTGGATGAAAACCCGACAACATGGATCTGTTGTTATGCTAAGTACATAAATTTTGTTTATTTTATATTTGCTTAACATGTAATGCACACATCTCATTTACATGTACCACTCAACTAAGTATATCACAATTTAGAGTAGAGATAAAGCTATATATGCATACATACATGTTTGTGTGTGTGTGTGTGTGTGTGTGTGTGTGTGTAGATATAGGTATATATATGTACAAAGTGTGGCTGTGTAATTCAAAGAAAATGAAAGGCAAGTTACAAGCAAGATAAATACGCAAACAGCTTGTCACTTTGGATTCTCTTTGAGCCTGATGTTTCATTCTAACTAATGAACTTGCCTAACTAAGCTATTAGGTGAGTAAAGAAAAGAGAAAAAAGAGATTAAGAAGTGAGTGAAGACTAAAGCACGACTTCCATAATTTCACCCAACAGGGGACTGTTGGTTGGTTTGGAATTGCTCAGGGTATTGTGCGGGCCTTGCAAGAAATTAATCTCCCTCACAGTGAATCAACAGGAACGATGACTCTCATTTATTTTTACTTTATTTTACATTTGTTGACCGGGATAGTCTGACTGGATGCATGTCCATTTTCAGCAGAGGCCCAGGGAGAAAAGCTCCAAGGGTAAGCAGATACAGCATTACATATTACAAAGAGACTATTTACAGAGATTACATAAGTAAGCAAGTTAAACAAGTTCCACAGGTTAGAGTTAATCCTGAGCGTAAGTCACAATTAACTTAAATTACACAGTAAGATGCTTAACAGATTTTTACATACTCTAGAGAGAGTTAGCCAGGCTTGATACAGTGACATAGCCAGTTAAGTAACAAATGTTGCTTGAGTCTAGTTTTAAATTGACCTAAGGTGGAAAGTAAGATAATATCAGCTGGAAGAAAGTTCCAGGATCTACTTACAGAGTTTGCAAAGAGAGAATCACCGGCTGTGTTATTAATTTTGCTAGTCTGAATTAGTAGTTTGTTAGAGGATCAAAGTGGTCTAGGATTGTTATGGGGGGATAATATTTTTAAGTGCAGGAGTATTGCCCGGATTATAGAGGATTTTATAGGCCATAATCAGTTGGTTATACTGGATTAGGCTGAGTAGTTCAAGCCACCCAAGCTGGTTTAGATTGATGCAATGATGTGTCCAGTGGCAAACCTGGCAATGTAGTTGTAGCAAATTGAGAGTTTGTTAAGGACAGTTTTGTTTAAATTAGAGAGTAGATGGGATACATACAGAAGGGTTGAAAGAAGGTGAGAGCGAGCTATGGAAATTTTAGCTGGAGGGGTTAGGAAGGCTTATATTCTGTAAAGTGACCCTAGATTTTTATTGATGGTTTTGATAGTTTGGTTAACATGTAGGTCAAATTTTAGATTATTATCTATGATGACACCTAATAGTTTTGTAGATGGGTCAGGGGAGATTATTGTGCCATCATTTGAATTTATGGTAAAGGTGAAAGCGGTAGACCTACGTGTTGGTGAAAATAACAGCATTTTAGTTTTTTTGGGATTTAGGATCAGATGACATTCAGAAAGCCAGTTTTCTATTGTATTAAAGGGGGTCTGGGTAGCTGACCATAACTCTATTGGAGATGTGGCCGAGCAAATCAGAGTAGAGTCATCAGCATATTGGATACAGCAGACTTTTGGGATGACAGTATAAAGGTTGTTAATGAAGATGGAGAACAGCAAGGGCCCTAGTATAGAGCCTTGTGGTACTCCAAGGGTGTTAGATAGAAGGTTAGAGAGTTTGTTCTGTCAGAGGGCAGCCTGCTGTTGAACATTCAGGTAGGATTGAAACCATTGAACGGCTCTAGTATCTAGACAGAATGTTTGCAGGGTGTGGATTAAAAGTCAGTGATCAGCCATATCAAATGCCTTGGAAAGATCCAAGAAGAGGGCTGAGGATATATAATTATTGTTGCAATTATGGTTTATGGTGTTGGTAAAGGCTAGGAGGACTGAAGTAGTGCTGTGATGAGGACAGAAGCCATGCAGAGTGTCTGCCATAAGGCAATTCTGGATTAGGTGGTGCACGAGTTGTCTATGAATACATTTTTCCATAATCATTGCAAGTGGAGAGAGTATAGCTATTGGCCTATAGCTGGAGAATTCAGTAGAGCTGCCTCCTTTGTGAAGTGGGATTACATAGGATATTTTCCAGATGGTGGGAATTTTAGCTTCTACTATGGTTCGATTGATTAGTATTGAGACGGGGTAAGCAATAGCATCAGCTGATTTTTGTAGGTATTCGGCAGGGAGTTGATCAGCAGAAAGTGTAGTGGGTTTTAATTTTTTTATCAAGGTACGGATAAGTGAAGTGGTGACTGGTTGGAAGCTGAATGCGAGTAGGTTTCTAGGGGTGCTACTTTCAGGACCAGGGGAGCTAGGAGGTAGTTGGCTAGCTAGGGCTTGAATTGTCTCAGTAAAGAATAGGTTAAAACTGTCAGAAACATCTTCAGGGGTTTTATCAATAGTAGCAACAAGGATTGGGGTTGAAGTTTGTCCAGGATGTAGTAGATTATTTAAACCTGCCCAAAACTTCTGAGGGTTATTTTGATTTACTGTCTGTAAAGTACAGCAGTATTGTTTTTGTCTTGTAAAAATGGATTTTTTTAGTTTCATTCCTGGATTGCCTGTATTTAATGTGATCTTGGCGGTCTTTAGAAGAATGCTATAAAGCCCATGCTTTGTTTCTAAGGGTAATTTTGAGTTTAGACTCTTTAGAAAGCCATGGCGCAGTTTTTGCCTTTGTTCTCTTTGAACGAACAGGTGCATGCAAATCAAGGATCTCAAGGAATTTTGTTGTTAACGTATGCTACTGCTTCCTCTAAGGGGAGGTGTTTTAGAATAGACCAATTACATGAGTTTAGTTCTTGTTGGAATTTGGCAGGGTCAAAGTTTATATTGTTTCTAACCTTTCTGAGTCAGGGTTGTTGGGAATTAATGGCTTTGTGCTTAATTATATATGTGAGAAGGTGATCACTTAGGCCATCAGGGAGAGTACCAGAGGTGTACAGTTGGGGGTGACTATTTATGAGTACCCAGTCAAGTATGCTTTCTTTTTGGTTGGGTTTACCTATCCTGGTAGGGGTGGATATGATTTGTGTAAATGCATGCAGGTTAATATGGGTGGTTGGGGATTCTGAGGAACAGGTGCCCCAGTCTATGTTAAAGTCTCCAAGTAGTAGGGTTTCTTGGGGGTAGTGACATGATAGCCAGTGCAGGATATCTTCAAGTGTAGATATATTGTTACCTGGGGGTATGTACATACAGATGATATTAATGCATTTATTTTTATTAAGTTGCAATTTGGTGGCATGAATCTCTGAGTTATTAATCTGAGGTGGTTGTATTACATCTATGGTGATATTCAATTCAGATTTATAGAGTACAGCTACCCCACCCCCTTCCTCGAAACACGATCCAGCCTGTGTATGTTGTACCCAGGTGGTAACACTTCATTGTCTGTAGTGTTAGGTTTTAACCAGGTTTCAGATAAACAGACAATCTCAGGAGAGTGGGCATCCAGAAGTGCATGCAATTCATGTACCTTGTTATTAATGCTTCTAATATTGAGATGGCAGGCTAGGAGAGAGTTAGTTGTCCTATTAATTGTAGGTTTGTAGCTTAGATTGCAAGTAGAAGGGGTATGTGTATCTGAAGTGAATGGGCCAGGGTTGGGGTGAATATCACCACCAAGTATTAGGTTAAGTCTACACTTGTTGATGAACTTCAGGAATTTGTTTATTAGTTTGTTCTAGTGTTTGGATCTAGAGCTAATGTGCCTGGGGTTGAGATGTTGATAGACTGAACAAGATATTGGATAGGACCTGGTACTGTAAGAATGGTTGAAGGTGGGAGGATTTACAGCTGGGGTGATAGTATGGCCTTTCGGGACCTGAAATCCTGTGAGAAACCGGTTTTCATACAAGGTAAGGGGGTATGGTGCGAGCAAGAGTAGTAAAGAGGAGTATATCATTATCTGTGAGTCAGCTAGTGAGTTAAGGAACTATTTTACCTGGTGATGCAACACCAGAAGATAGAGTGGCGAGGTAAAGGTACTGGAAGGGGGATGGGAGAATGCCAGATGAAAGCTAATATGTGCTATTGAAATGTAGGTAGAAGAATGGGGGTGGGAGGAATTATCCCAGATGAAAGCAGATAGGATCTAGAAAGTGGGGGATTGGCTATAATACTATAAATTTAGAGGTACTGGGGGTGGGAGGGAATTGGGGGCAGGGAGGGGAGCAAAGAGAGCCTGAGCACAGAGAGGGCAAATGTAGCGGGGCTATTGCAGTTTACAAGGTTTCCTAAGGTGTCCTAAAGCTATAAGGTAAGTATTATAGTTCTTAATGTAAGAATCAGTTTACTTAAGTTACAGGGGAAGGAGGCAAACACTCAAGTAGAAAAAGAGCCCTATGGCTGACCAAAATGGTGACCTGCTTAATTACACAGCACTGTAAGTGAAAGCTTAACAAATGCTTTTTGTGTGCAACCTACTCTGCTTAAATGCTGAGAGAAACTGTTTGCAGTCCTGTAGACTCTGTTTTGTAGGGAACTGTAGAGTTCAATCTGCTTAAATGCTGAGAGAAACTGTTTGCAGTCCTGTAGACTCCATTTTGTAGGGAACTGTAGAGTTCAATCTGCTTAAATGCTGAGAGAAACTGTCTGCAGTCCTGTAGAGTCCATTTTGTAGGGAACTGTAGAGTTCAATCTGCTTAAATGCTGAGAGAAACTGTTTGCAGTCCTGTAGCCTCTGTTTTGTAGGGAACTGTAGAGTTCAATCTGCTTAAATGATGAGAGAAACGGTTTGCAGTCCTATAGACTCTGTTTTGTAGGGAACTATAGAGTTTAATCTGCTTAAATGCTGAGAGAAACTGTTTGCAGTCTTGTAGACTCCATTTTGTAGGGAACTGTAGAGTTCAATCTGCTTAAATGCTGAGAGAAACTGTTTGCAGTCCTATAGACTACATTTTGTAGGGAACTGTAGAGTTCAAACTGAGTCACACCAGGTCAGCCAAGGGGGGAAGAGAGAGGGAAATCCTAAACACCTAGATTTGAAATCTGAATAAACCACAGCATGTGTACTTCTTTCTAGATTTGCTTCAGGGACCTTTCAAAAACCAGATGGGGAACATTAATATTTCACGTCTCCAGCTCTCACAGTCATAAAATTGACCTATCAATAGTAAATAATTGCCTTGCGTTGTAAGCCTTTTTGTGAATCCTAGAGATTGCTCAAAACCTGGTAATGTGATTAAATCTTTCTAATCATTTGACATGTTTTGGCACAAACTAAAGCCTATGTGTTGGGTTTTGCATAACTTTCAATACAAGGGCAGACAATATAATTTGTGTTACAGGTAGTTGATAGGTTCACAGATTAGTGCTAGGATAACTGCCCTTGTGGGCCATTTTAAGCCTAGACAATTACCCCTTACGAGAATCAAACCCTGCCCCTTGCGTTTGTAAGGTAAAACACCTTAACCATTTTCCAACTTCCCACCCCAGTTTCTCTCGATCTTAGAGTCATCTCTGACCATTGCTTGCAGCTGGTTTTGGGAAGCAGTGGTTAATGTTATTAGCCAAGTGTTTCACTATGGATGACATTGCAATTGCTGATTCTAACTCATTTCCCTTTACTTACTAAGAGAAAGCATATCTGCATGTCTCATGTTGGCTACTCTTGTGTGTGTGTCTCTCTCTTTCTGAGCTATGTGTTGGCTATTATCAAGCCATTTACCAGAAAAATAAATAAATAAATAAAGCTCACTATTACAACCCTGCTGTGAGGCATAGTTTTTTTTTCTGAAAAGGGAAGAACTCCACAGACATGCAGATAGAACACGCAAACTCCAAACATTATTGGTGAGTAGTCAGGAAAATAATTTAAAGTAGCCTAGTATGCTAGGTCATAATGTTTCATGTTTAGTCCACTAGGAAATCTGACTCTTTAAAGATAATATCAAAACTGCACCCATGTATTAGTCTAGGCTGTCCTTAAATGAGTCTAAGCTCACAAGGAGTCATGCTTGTAAGACAATTGATATTAAAGCTATTCATAATGTGCAGTCACAGCAATGGAAATAGAGTAGCATCATTAGTAGCAGAAATAAAGCAAAACATGAGAGTTATAAAACCATAAACCATTAATGACTGGGCTAGTAAAATTGTTTTAAACATCTGCAAGTTCAGCTCACACATTTGTGAAGAACCTTTTGATAGTGGGCATAGTCATGAAGTCCAGAAAATTAATGTGCACTGCTTTGGAACAATCACAAGGAGTTCCTTAATCATAGAGTTTAATACAGGTATAACCAGTGCCAATGTGCATGATTGTGTAAACAGAATAGCTGTGCACAAATCTGTTAAAAATGCTGATGTGGCTAGCAGATGGAGCAACACAAGTGCTAATGCGAGTCCTTCACTGAGAGTAGCATTCGTCATTGTCTTCTGGGTAATGATTATGCTATTCATAGTACAGGCTGTATTTTTCAAGTTTCTGATATTTTGCTCAGCTGTTCTCATTTATTTAGTGGTCTAGGCTGCCTACTAAAATGTTGTTAGAATTTCACCTGAGACCATACTAGTTATGTGCACAGTGAGAACACTACCAATTGTACCCAAAGGTAGAACTTAACAGGAACCAATGGCAGCCACTATCTAAAAGGAACTGAATGAGTCAGTGAAAGCAGTGTATTAGTAGTTAAGCAAGATACACTTAGCAACAATATAAATTCTCAAGATTAAGAATATATGCATCAAAAAGAAATATTCTCTGCACTAGAAATGTTTCCTTCAATTACATACAATGCTAAGCTCTTCTCCTTGATTGATGTTACTCAAAGGATTTACAAATTTGGCTAGATAAAGGCAGATTGCAACCATGCACATCCTACAGATACATTCGTTTAAGGCTGCTTTCTGAAAACCCATCAACATCAGAAACATTGCTAAGAACAGCAGCTGAACTGATTGAAAGGTTAGAGAATATGGCCAGTACAATCAATGATCTTCAAGTATAGGTAGAACAAATAGGAACATTACTTGTTATGTTGCTACATAAAGGTAAAAGGCATGAAGCTGAACACAATATAAATGAAATTCCAGATATACCTGAAAATGGTTCACCTCCAGTTATCACACAAAACCAACTCCTAAAAGTGCTATCAAAAGCTAGGAGAACTGTATCAACAGGTCCTGACAACACCCCTGGGTACATCTTAACTCATTACCACCTATGTGGTGTGGAATGTCATGTCTCTGGCAGCCTACACACGTCTTGCATTCCAAAGCATTTTCTGAAAAAATAACTTAAAGCATTAGATAAATTCAAGTAAATATTTTGTGGACAATAAAAAATATTAAACTGCATAAATAGCAATATTATCAGTAAGGCTTGTCCTTTGCAGTGATAATTCAGTGCTGTTATAGTCTTTCCATAAATACTATAATATAAAATTCCGAATTATACTTTTGTTAAACTTTCACGTACAAGCTGTCATAACTTGGAAGCTGTACTACCTAAACATATATTCTTAGAATATTTTTGTTAACCAGACAAACTTTCCCATTACAACAAGAAATTTCTCTATGAGTGCAAGCTTATTAAAAATATTTACAGACAAATGAAAACATATACCTAATTGTATAATTAGAAATATAAACAATGCTGAATATAACTAAAGATGTGCAACTTACTGTGCTAATACTGATGTCAGTTTTCTTAAGAATGTTTATGGTTTCACCTGATGTCTTGCAACAGTTTGTAAATCACTTGTTTCTTTTTTAGAAGTACATATAGAAATATTCTGCATTTTCATAATTACTTAACAACCAACTAGCAATAACGCAAGTATAGTATGATACAAAATGGACATTGATAGTGAATTTCCATGTCTCCTGCGATGATATTTCAAACCACACCTTTTAATAACAGGTAGGCTTTTCCATTATAAAAATATGAACATAAATATGGAAATATGAATAATAATTTACAAATTAGTTAATTCTCTGCTGTAAGACATCATAGATTAACAATCATTGTATCATTATGTTAACAAAGTTTTGCACTTTTATGGCCTGTCATTAGATAGTACGCCACTTAGTTAAAAAAGCCAGGCCCCAAAAAAGGCCTGAATGCCATAAGACGGTATGGGTGTAAACTGAAAATATACAAAAATGGCATTATAGGCTTGAGTGTGTATAAAACATGATTTAGCAACCCTTTAAACAACACTGTTCAAGCCATACCTCTCAATCACGTAACACAAAAAATCTTGACAAAGCCTGACAGAATGGGGGGATAAAGGCCCAAAATAGGGACAGATTTTAAATATTGCTCTTATAAACTTAGAAAGTAGCTAGAATAACAGGATTTGTCTTAGCATGCATTTCTCTGAAAGATATGAAGTCTGAAACACAAATGTATATCATTATTTAGTAACTGCAATCCTTAGATCATTTCAGTGATGTGCCAGAAAATCACAAATTTTATGAGGAACCGACCAAAAATATGAGACAAAAATCTGGACATTCTGTGAAAATCTGGACAGTTGAGAGGTATAGTTCAACCTTTGCCTCCATACAGGGTTTTGTGCCAAGCAAATGGAGAGCAGTCATTCCGCTGCATAAGGGAGCACCTTCCACAAATCCAGGCAATTACAGACCAGTAAGTCCGACCAGCCTCATATGCAAAACCATGGAAAAACTTATCATGGAAATAATCGATAAGGACATAAGGGAGCTTCCAAATACTAGGCCTATCTCTTTTTGATTCTTCAAAGGGAGTTCATGCTAACTTAAACTGGCAGACTTTTTTGAAAAGGTAATCAAAGCAATAGGTAAAGGTAAAAATAGTACAAACCGCATACCTTGATTTGGCCAAAGTATTTGACACAATCCATCACTCAGCATAAGAGAAAAGCTAAATAAAATGGGAATAAACCCTTGTATCACCCATTGATTGCAACTGTCACAAAGATAGGATGAATTAAATCAAAATAAGGTACGTTACCCCCACAAAGACCAGTCACCAGTGGAGTCCCCCAGGGCTCTGTGTTGGGACTTCTCCTTTCTGGTATCTACTTCTCTGGACTTCAAGCCAGCTCCAAAGGACTCTGTCTAAGTTTGCTTAGACTACAAGCTAGGATCAGTCACTGAATTTCCAAATGACTTTGTCATCTTGCAGAAAGCTTTGTCCCAAAAAGAAAGTGGCGTTTATCTCATGGACAGAAACTAAATGCCAGAACATGCATTATTATATTCTTTGGAAAGTCATCTACCCCAGGGAACTACCACACTGACAATATGCCCTTAACAGTTGATGCAGTTGTTCAGGATTTGGTATATTTCCGCTGTACTTTTCCAATTTACTCTTGATTATTTTCTTATAATGTTTCCATACTATTATTCCATACTCATATTTGGGTCTCATGTAACTAATAAACAATGACTTCATCATTTTTGATTTCCTAGACTTTATAAATCTTTTTTATACAAATATAAACCTCTCTAACTCTCATTAACCAATTGACTGATATGATTAGAAAAACTCAAAGATGGATTTATCCATACATTCTGGTCCTTAAATTAATCTTAGTTTCAACCAATGTGTGTTGTATTAAATATTCACCTTTCATTTTATGACTCCCACATTTCATATGCTTTTTATAAGCATATTATTCTCCTGTGTTCAAATGGTCAATTTGGTCAAGTTGTTTTGCAGACATGACCTATTTATAGCAAGCATGATCAGTTTACCCAGTTTCAAGTTATATGCATACAGATTGTAGAACACCTCAGTTGAAAGTATGGTACTAGGACAGAGCCCTGTGGAATACCCCAATGGTAACTTCAAAATGTACCTGTCCACTTGCTATATACTTGTCATGTACTATTAGTAAGGCATGCAGCTATCTATCTTAAGACCACATCAGTACCTAGTTGTTCCAATTTACTAATCAGTGCTTTGAGTATGACTTTGTCAAATGCCAAAGTTAAATCTATATAAATTATATCACAGCACAATTTTTCACTCAAAGCTGTTATTATATTGTTACATGTGGTAATAGATCTGTTTTCAACATATGCATGCTGATGTATGGTTTCAAGTCCCAACCTTTCCAATTCTGACAATAATTTATACAATATTACCTTGTTCATTATTTTTCTACAACATGGAAATAAATGTATGGGTCTGTATGATACTGGGTTTGTCCTTGTCACCTTTCTCAGACAGGTTTAACACAAATGCATGTCTCCAGTCTTGCAAATTTCCCCATATTTATACAACCTAGTAAATAGTAGATATAATGGTACTGCAAGCTCTTGCTGAAGTGTGCTCAGGTCATTACTACTAATTCTGTCTCCTCCCCGTGCTTTGTTTGGATCAATTTTGCATACTTTTCAATATAATCTAATTTGATTTTCAGACTCCAAAATGTGGCAATAAAGCCAACAGAGGTAGAGTTTCAATATATATTAAAGACACACACACACCTCTAGGCTGGCCAAACAGTATGACACACAGGAGACACTCCAGGTGCAGTTAACCATTGACAAAACCCCAATTCAAATTATAGCTAGCTAAAGGCACCCAAATTAGACTCAGGATGTCCACTCCAACTATCTGGACCTCTTCAAATCTATCAAGATTCAACCATTTACCCTGATCCTGGGTGACATTAATTACCCAACCATAGATTGGAAAAACTACTTATGCCAAAACACAAATGCCCAGAGATTCATCACTTTTATCAATACAAATCCCTTGGAACAGCTAGTTGATACCCCCACAAGAGGTGACAATATCTTGGACTTGGTATTAACCAACATGGGTAACCACTGCAGCAACCCTATGGTATAACCCTCCCTGGTAAGATACGACCATAAAGTAGTGACCTTCAAAGTCACCATCTCCCCTGACCCCCCCCCTCTAATTAGGGTCAAACAAAAAAAAAAACTCTACAAAGCTGATTGCAACCTCCTGAGGGATGGTATAAACAGCTTCACAGTCCCCTCCCCCACTCTAGGAACTGGCGCCAATGTCCAAATCTACACCAAAGTACTATACGAGCATTTATATAGATGCATGGAATCAGGAATACTTGACAGGACAAAATGATCCTCCGCAAGGAAGAGAAAACCTGTCTGGTGGACATCTGCAATACATAAACTATATAACAATAGGAAAAAAATGTTGTCGAGGACCAAGAAGGTGCAGGTGCCCAACTGAAAACAATCTCTCCTTAGCCTGAGCAAGCAAATAAGAGCACTAGTGAAATCCTCTAAAGCCAACTTCAAGTCCAAATTGGCCACATCTACTAGAGATGATCATAAGGCCTTCTTCACATATGTCTATAATCTCAAAGGAAGCACCCAGATCTATTCAGAACTGGTGGTCAAGGACACCACATACACAAATGCTGTAGATATTGCCAATCTACTGGCTGACAGATTCAGCAAAAACGTTTCCCCTCTGTCACCCCCATAAGTAAATTAGGGCATCCCCAGTACCTGCCCCCCACCTCTTATCTCTAGGGAACAGGTCATCATTGCCCTCTCAAAGGCAAAAATTACAGCCTCCATGGGACCCGATAACATCCCATCCTACATGAACTCTGGCAGGAACTTACAGCACCATTAGGAACCATATTCAACGAAAGCCTGAGTACCGGTTTTGTCTCAGCCGAGTGAAGGACAGCTACTGTCATCCCTTTATACAAAGGTGGAGCGTCCACCCTTCCAGGAAATTATAGACCCATCAGCCTAACTAGCCTAATCTGCAAGGCCATGGATCAGATTATGGACCTCATTAACAGGGACACTGGCAACCTCCAAATGCTTAACCCCATAAAGTTTGGCTTTGTCAAGAAGAGGTCATGTCTATTAAATCTGGTCGACTTCTTTGAGACAGTCATCAAAGCCATGGATGAGGGGAAGACAGTGGACACCATCTACCTTGACCTTGCCAAAGCTTTCAACACTATTCCCCATTCAGGCATTGTAGATAAACTCTCTCAACTAGTTATAAATCCATAGGTTACCAGATGAGTAGCAAACTGGCTCACTGATAGAACCCACCTAATCAAAACAGGGGAAGCCACCTCAAACAGTAGACCTGTAATAAGCAGCATAACCCAGGGATCAGCCTTGGGGCCTCTGTTATTTGGGATATACTTCTCTGAGGTACAGGCCAAAACCAGTGGGCTATGGCTGACCAAGTTTGCAGATGACTGCAGTCATCAATTCCCCAAGTGATATGGACGTCCTCTAAGAGGGTCTCACCTAAACAGATGACTGGTGCCAGAAACATGGCCTCAAGCTGAATACCAAAAAATGCATCATCATTCCCATTGGGGAGAGTGATGTCCCCCCATATTATCACATAATCACATTAATAACAATGTCCTAAGTACACAATCATAGGTTTATAGGTTCATACTAGGCTATCTGCCCTAGGGCATTTATAAGCCTAGCCAGAGCATGTATGGCTTTCACCACCCATTTTAAATTAATTTTGCTATGCCCTTTTTCGAGGTTAGTATACTGTGCCTCTGTCTAACAGTGACATAGAAGTGATACCCGGGGTAAACCTACGATCTCCCATCCACTCATCAAGATTCCTCTTGAAGAAAGTCAATGAGGGACTCTGCCTAACCTGGACTGGGATTTTATTCCAGAGTGAAGGGAGCCTCTGGGTTAAGAATCTGCCCCTCCAGCATGTCCTATTTATTTCAGTTCTGAGGTTCAAGTCCCTTGAGCGTGTAGCTCGATGGGATTTGGATTTTCTGAGGTGCAGCATGTCCATTAATTCTGAGTTGGACATGGCTTTATACGTCAGGCACAGATCACCTCTGAGCAGGCGGTATGCCACTGAGTAGAGCTGGAGTTTCTTTAACCGGGCAGCATACGGCATCTGTTTGAGCCCCTTGATCCTCTTGGTGAGGTACTTTTGGGGTCTTTCCAGTTGCTGCATGTGTCTGGTAAGGTACATCCCAAAAGGGGCATTGTATTCAATTATGGGCCTGATGAGGGATGAGTAAAGAGGCACGATGACCTCCCCTGATCTAGATGTGAATCCCTTCATGATTAGGTGTGCTATATAAAATGTTTTTCTAATCACTTTGGCCACGTGGTTGTCAAATGAGAGATTGCTATCAACTTGGGTCCCCAGGTCCCTAATTACATCTTCTGTATTTAATGGACTTCCACCTATGTGGTAATTTGTGGGCACTTTGTTTTTGCCAAAGGGGATGACTATACACTTTTTGGCGTTTAGCTTGAGTCCATGGCTCTGGCACCAGTTGTCTGTTTCTATGAGGCCCTTTTGGAGGATGCTTGTGTCGGCTGGAGAGTCTATTATGGCGCCCAGTTTGCAGTCATCTGCAAACTTGGACAGCCACAGTCCTTCCATGTTGGCCTGTACCTCCGAGAAATATATACCGAACAAGAGAGGTCCCAAGACTGAGCCTTGTGGGATGCCACTTGTAACTGGTTTGGAGTCTGACATGGCTCCAGCTATTCTAACCATGTGGATTCTGTCCTTGAGCCAGTTTGCAACCCATCTAATAACATAGGGATTTATATTTAAACTGGTGAGCTTATCTATAATGCCCGATTGGGGTATTGTATCGAAGGCTTTTGCGAGGTCCAGATAGGCTGTGTGGACCACCTTCCCCTTGTCAATGGCCTTGGTGACTGTTTCAAAGAAATCTACCAAGTTTAAGAGGCAGGATCTGCCCTTAACAAAGCCGAACTGGGTAGGATCCAGTGTCTGTAGGTCCCCAATATCTTTATTTATAAGGTCCATGATGATCCTTTCCATAGCTTTGCAGACTAAGCTAGTGAGGCTTATAGGGCGATAGTTTCCAGGATCTGTTGAGGCACCACCTTTGTGGAGAGGGACCACTGTTGCTGTACGCCACTCTTTGGGTACATATCCTGTAGTAAGGCTGAGACTGAACAGTAGTTTTAGGTTTGGGTTTAGCTCTTCTTAGAGTTCATGTAGGACGCAGCCTGGGACACTGTCTGGTCCCATTGATGCTGTGTTTCTTGCTTTGGAGAGGGCAGCTCTTACCTGAGCATCTGAGATGTCAGGGGGGCAGCACTCTGCTGGGATAGATATTAGCCCTTTTGGTGGGGAGGGGGGGCAAGAAGTTTGTGCTGAACCTGTCAGCTAGGATGTTGGCAATGTCTGTGGGTTCAGTGTATTTTTTGTCATTTTGGACTAATTCTGAGCATATCTGGGAATTCCCACCCAGGTTCCTAACATAACTAAAGAAAGCCTTGTGATTATCCTTAGTGTCCTGTGCAATTTTTCTCTCGAAGCTAGCCTTACACGATTTTATGAGTGCCCGTAGTTTTTTGCTAATACTGATCAGAGATGCCTTCCCTTTTTGGGATTTTGCTCTATTATGTAGTAGCTTCCTCCTTCTATTGTATAGTTTGTTTATGGCTGGGGTCCACCAGACAGGACGTCTGCCTTTGGAGGACTGGGTCTTGGTTTTATTTTGGATTGCATGGGCCGTATTATCCACAGGCCCGGGGGCTTTGAAGGATTCCACCTCGGTTTTGAGGAGTGTGAAATTTGCTTTAGAGAAGTTTTTCACTGTGATTTTCTGGGCATGGGATGGGGTTGGGATGTGAATATCCAGTGAGATTAGTTTATGGTCTGATCTTACCAGTGAGGGATACACTTCTGGTCTGGAGCATAGAGTCCCCATGTTGGTGATGATCAGGTCCAGTATGTTTTCCCCTCTTGTGGGAGTGGTAACAAGTTGTTCCATAGCATTTGACTTTATAAATTCTAGGAACCTTTGGGCTAGGGTGTTGGAGCTAGAGTAATGCTCCCAGTCTATGGTTGGGTAGTTGAAGTCACCCAATATAATGGTGTTTGGAGAGACCTTCATATTTTCCAGTGTTCTCAGGAAGGCCGAGTGGGGTTCCTGGGTTTGGGAGGGTGGTCTGTAGCAGGCAATAAACTGGAAGGCAGTTTTACCCACTGTTAGTTGCACATGGATAGTCTCCGATGCTTCGTGCTGTGCCACCAACCTGGAGGTGTGGGTATCTTTGACGAATATTGATAATCCCCCTCCTTTTGTGGTTCGGTCCAAGTTTTGGGGCCGAAAAGCATGGTATGAGGTATAACCTGGCAGTGCTGGGGTGCTCTCGAGAACCTTGAACCAGGTTTCTGTTACTGCACAGATATCGATGTTCTCCATGCTAAGGAGAGTTTTGAGTGCGTGCATTTGAGGTTTAGACTTCTGGCGTTGAGTAGCATTATCCCTTGTGATACCTATGGAGGTGGGTTTGTCTTTTGAGCCTTGCCTAAAAAAGGCACTATGGGGGTAGCAAGAGCATTTGCCAATATCTGAAAGCCCAGGGGTGACAGGTGCAAGCAGTCCCTAGCGAAGCATTGTGGCTTGTCGAGCATGTCATCCCAGGCTGACAGGCATTGGATCCCCTTTGAATGACACCAATACTTAAGCCAATTGTTGAAATTGATAATCTTATCTTCATACTGTGGCATCATTCTTGGTGAGGGTACGATGCTACTCAAGGTCAGGGTCATACCGGCCTGGGCTACGTGTTCAGAGAGCTCCTCTATGTCTCTTTTCATGTAGTCCAGGGAGGTACGTCTCAGGTCATTCACACCAGCATGGACAATGACTGAGTCATATTTGTACTTGCCTTGGAGTGACCTGAGTGCTTGTGTTATGTGGCGGATCCTAGCGCCCGACAGGCAGCTCACCATGACCTTCTTCTTGTTCAGCCTGGTGAGTGGGACGTCAGTGTGCCTGATGATAGAGTCACCTATTACATGTGTATCAGGTGTGTTGTTTAGCCTTAAGGGCTGTGACTGTTCGGCACACTGGCTTTGTGAGCTATGTGTTGCAAGTGCTTTGTTTTGGGGTAGCGGTTGCTTGGGTGTCTGCTTTGGAGGTCTCTGCTGCTTAGGCAGATTTTTATTTAGAGCCTCCAAGTATGTTTTTGTGTGTTTATGTGTTTGGTTTGCTGTCATGGTAGGTCTATGTGAGACTGGAATTTTAGTGAGTGTGGTTTCCTTCTCCTCCTGACTGGTTACGCCAGTACTGAGTTGAGAGAGCTTAGCCTCCAGTTTGGCTATATGGTTGCAACTCTCACATGTGTTGGAATTTGTTGGTAGGAGGAGAGGGTTGTCTGTGTACATGAGACAGTTGTAACATTGCCTCAAGATTCCCAGATTCACCAGCTGGACTGGAGAGGAGATTGACAACTGACCTTTGGACATGCTAGAATAGTATTGGGAATTTCTTTATAATTGAAAAAAATGGCCAATGGGGAGCAAGGTACTCCAGGGGGAGTTTGTGAGGGTGTAGTGCTTTTAAATTTTTAGTGCTGACTTATATAATTGCTTTAGTGAGCAAGTGCCAGGTAACTTAAATGCAAAAATGACACACAGTAACTTTCTTTCAAGTGAAACAAGGAAATAAGTACAGTAAGCAATGCAGATATCACTAGGGATCCACAGAAGCACTGAAAAGCTGAGTTTTAGGTGGAATTAGCTTTTCAGGGAAATAACAAGCATACAGACAAAACTAGATTCAGCAGGCCTGGATCTAGTCTATGCTACAGCAAACAAGGTGTACCAATTACAGTAAGAAATAGTTCAAATATGCAGGCACTATCAGCCTTTAACCAGAAATTCCCAGCTCAGAAGGGCAGAGTCCAGCCTCTTCTCCCACAAGAGTGCAGACCATGAACCTTCTTAATGTAAAATAACTGGCCTGAAGCCCAGGTGCTTAAACCAGAACTAATACACGTTTAGAATAACAGACATTGCGCCCTCAATCAGCAATTCCCAACTTAGAAGGATGTAAGCTACCTCTCCTGCCACCACAGTGCAGCCCACAAACCTTCCTAATGCAAAACAACTGGTCTAAAGCCCAAGTGCTTAAACTAAAAGGCTTAGAATAACTTACACCAAGCAGTAATAAATTCAATTGAGTACTTTTAAGATGATGCAAAAGCAAAACAAAGTACCAAAAAACACAAATACAGCAAAAGCATATTAAAAAAAAATAATAAAAAATAAGTGGAAAGAGAGAAAGGAGTAGCCGAAACTAAGCTGATTGGCCTTCTCAAATGTTCTCCCTGTACTGGGTAGAATGAGGTAATGACATTAGACTGGGAGGAGGGTCCCAGGTCAAATTTACACTAGGGAAGGGCAACTGCAAAGCCACCAACTGCAGAAATGTTTCACAGCTGAAAAGCAGCAGTGAGCCTTTAAATGAAAGTTTTAAACAGCTAAAGTAGCATCTAGAAAAAGAGAGTTTACTGTAACCAGTTATCAGAAAGAAACAACCCAACAGATGTTTAACAAAAGTGGACAATTTCCAGTTAATACCTCACACACAGTGAAACTAGCTAGAAAAATACACAGTACACAAAGTGCTATAAATAACAAAGAAATAAAGAACAAAATAAAAAAAAACAGGATACGTAATGTTATATATTATAGCTCCGAGTTTCCTCAGTGTCCTTCCTTCGATCAGTTCACTGTGAAATGGCAGAGCAATCACAACTGAACTTCTTAGGTAACAGAAAGTTGAAACCTGAGACAGCTTTTAAGAAAGAAATCTCAAAAGAACCAATGAGCTGCTTAGTCTAAGCTGTAGTCCAGGTGACCTCAGTCAGCCAATGACCTCAAACAATTCTCTCTCACAGAAATGCCTGATAGTTTTGGCCAAACCAATGTCTCTGAATATGTGCTCAGACACACAGCCTCCACAAACACTAGGCCCAAATACAAGCCTGAATATGGAAATGCTACAAATATCCCCACTACTTAGAACAAACTGCAGAAATGTTTCACAGCTGAAAAGCAGCAGTGAGCCTTTAAATGAAAGTTTTAAACAGCTAAAGGAGCATCTAGAAAAATAGAGTTTACTGTAACCAGTTATCAGAAACAAACAACCCAACAGATGCTTAATAAAAGTGGATAATTTCCAGTCAATACCTCACACACAGTGAAACTAGCTAGAAAAATACACAATACGCAAAGTGCTATAAATAACAAAGAAATAAAGAACAAAATCAACAAAAAACAGGATACTTAATGTTATATATTACAGCTCCGAGTTTCCTCAGTGTCCTTCCTTCGATCAGTTCACTGTGAAATGGCAGAGCATTCACAACTGAACTTCTTAGGTAACAGAAAGTTGAAACCTGAGACAGCTTTTAAGAAAGAAATCTCAAAAGAACCAATGAGGTGCTTAGTCTAAGCTGTAGTCGAGGTGACCTCAGTCAGCCAATGGCCTCAAACAATTCTCTCTCACAGAAATGCTTGATGGCTTTGGCCAAACCAATGTCTCTGAATATGTGTTCAGACACACAGCCTCCACAAACACTAGGCCCAAATACAAGCCTGAATATGGAAATGCTACAAATATCCCCACTACTTAGAACAAACTGCAGAAATGTTTCACAACTGAAAAGCAGCAGTGAGACTTTAAATGAAAGTTTTAAACAGCTAAAGGAGCCTCTAGAAAAAAGAGTTTACTGTAACCAGTTATCAGAAACAAACAACCCAACAGATGCTTAATAAAAGTGGACAATTTCCAGTTAATACCTCACACACAGTGAAACTAGCTTGAAAATTACACAGTACACAAAGTGCTATAAATAACAAAAAATAAAGAACAAAATAAACAAAAAAATTGATACTTAATGTTATATATTATAGCTCCGAGTTTCCTCAGTGTCCTTCCTTCGATCAGTTAACTGTGAAATGGCAGAGCATTCACAACTGAACTTCTTAGGTAACAGAAAGTTGAGACATGAGACACCTTTTAAGAAAGAAATCTCAAAAGAACCAATGAGGTGCTTAGTCCTAGCTGTAGTCCAGGTGACCTCAGTCAGCCAATGACCTCAAACAATTCTCTCTCACAGAAATGCCTGATGGCTTTGGCCAAACCAATGTCTCGGAATATGTGCTCAGACACACAGCCTCCACAAACACTAGGCACAAATACAAGCCTGAATATGGAAATGCTACAAATATCCCCACTACTTAGAACAAACTGCAAAAATGTTTCACAGCTGAAAAGCAGCAGTGAGCCTTTAAATGAAAGTTTTAAACAGCTAAAAGAGCCTATAGAAAAAAAGAGTTTACTGTAACCAGTTATCAGAAACAAACAACCCAACAGATGCTTAATAAAAGTGGACAATTTCCAGTTAATTCCTCACACACAGTGAAACTAGCTAGAAAAAATACACAGTACACAAAGTGCTATAAATAACAAAGAAATAAAGAACAAAATAAACAAAAAACAGGATACTTAATGTTATATATTATAGCTCCGAGTTTCCTCAGTGTCCTTCCTTCGATCAGTTCACTGTGAAATGGTAGAGCATTCACAAATGAACTTCTTAGGTAACAGAAAGTTGAAACCTGAGACAGCTTTTAAGAAAGAAATCTCAAAAGAACCAATGAGGTGCTTAGTCTAAGCTGCAGTCCAGGTGACCTCAGTCAGCCAATGACCTCAAACAATTCTCTCTCAAAGAAATTCCTGATGGCTTTGGCCAAACCAATGTCTCTGAATATGTGCTCAGACACACAGCCTCCACAAACACTAGGCCCAGATACAAGCCTGAATATGGAAATGCTACAAATATCCCCACTACTTAGAACAAACTGCAGAAATGTTTCACAGCTGAAAAGCAGCAGTGAGCCTTTAAATGAAAGTTTTAAACAGCTAAAGGAGCCTCTAGAAAAAAAGAGTTTACTGTAACCAGTTATCAGAAACAAACAACCCAACAGATGCTTAATAAAAGTGGACAATTTCCAGTTAATTCCTCACACACAGTGAAACTAGCTAGAAAAATACACAGTACACAAAGTGCTATAAATAACAAAGAAATAAAGAACAAAATAAACAAAAAACAGGATACTTAATGTTATATATTTTAGCTCCGAGTTTCCTCAGTGTCCTTCCTTCGATCAGTTCACTGTGAAATGGCAGAGAATTCTCAACTGAACTTCTTAGGTAACAGAAAGTTGAAACCTGAGACAGCTTTTAAGAAAGAAATCTCAAAAGAACCAATGAGGTGCTTAGTCTAAGCTGCAGTCCAGGTGACCTCAGTCAGCCAATGACCTCAAACAATTCTCTCTCAAAAAATTCCTGATGGCTTTGGCCAAACCAATGTCTCTGAATATGTGCTCAGACACACAGCCTCCACAAACACTAGGCCCAGATACAAGCCTGAATATGGAAATGCTACAAATATCCCCACTACTTAGAACAAACTGCAGAAATGTTTCACAGCTGAAAAGCAGCAGTGAGCCTTTAAATGAAAGTTTTAAACAGCTAAAGGAGCCTCTAGAAAAAAAGAGTTTACTGTAACCAGTTATCAGAAACAAACAACCCAACAGATGCTTAATAAAAGTGGACAATTTCCAGTTAATACCTCACACACAGTGAAACTAGCTAGAAAAATACACAGTACATAAAGTGCTATAAATAACAAAGAAATAAAGAACAAAATAAACAAAAAAACAGGATACTTAATGGTATATGTTATAGCTCCGAGTTTCCTCAGTGTCCTTCCTTCGATCATTTCACTGTGAAATGGCAGAGCATTCACAACTGAACTTCTTAGGTAACAGAAAGTTGAAACCTCAGACAGCTTTTAAGAAAGAAATCTCAAAAGAACCAATGAGGTGCTTAGTCTAAGCTGTAGTCCAGGTGACCTCAGTCAGCCAATGACCTCAAACAATTCTCTCTCACAGAAATGCCTGATAGTTTTGGCCAAACCAATGTCTCTGAATATGTGCTCAGACACACAGCCTCCACAAACACTAGGCCCAAATACAAGCCTGAATATGGAAATGCTACAAATATCCCCACTACTTAGAACAAACTGCAGAAATGTTTCACAGCTGAAAAGCAGCAGTGAGCCTTTAAATGAAAGTTTTAAAAAGCTAAATGAGCATCTAGAAAAAAAAGAGTTTACTGTAACCAGTTATCAGAAACAAACAACCCAACAGATGCTTGATAAAAGTGGACAATTGCCAGTTAATACCTCACACATAGTGAAACTAGCTAGAAAAATACACAATACACAAAGTGCTATAAATAACAAGGAAATAAAGAACAAAATAAACAAAAAACAGGATACTTAATGTTATATATTATAGCTCAGAGTTTCCTCAGTGTCCTTCCTTCGATCAGTTCACTGTGAAATGGCAGAGCATTCACAACTGAACTTCTTAGGTAACAGAAAGTTGAAACCTGAGACAGCTTTTAAGAAAGAAATCTCAAAAGAACCAATGAGCTGCTTAGTCTAAGCTGTAGTCCAGGTGACCTCAGTCAGCCAATGACCTCAAACAATTCTCTCACAGAAATGCCTGATGGCTTTGGCCAAACCAATGTCTCTGAATATGTGCTCAGACACACAGCCTCCACAAACACTAGGCCCAAATACAAGCCTGAATATGGAAATGCTACAAATATCCCCACTACTTAGAACAAACTGCAGAAATGTTTCACAGCTGAAAAGCAGCAGTGAGCCTTTAAATGAAAGTTTTAAACAGCTAAAGGAGCATCTAGAAAAAAAGAGTTTACTGTAACCAGTTATCAGAAACAAACAACCCAACAGATGCTTAATAAAAGTGGACAATTTCCAGTTAATTCCTCACACACAGTGAAACTAGCTAGAAAAATACACAGTACACAAAGTGCTATAAATAACAAAGAAATAAAGAACAAAATAAACAAAAAACAGGATACTTAATGTTATATATTATAGCTCTGAGTTTCCTCAGTGTCCTTCCTTCGATCAGTTCACTGTGAAATGGCAGAGCATTCACAACTGAACTTCTTAGGTAACAGAAAGTTGAATCCTGAGACAGCTTTTAAGAAAGAAATCTCAAAAGAACCAATGAGGTGCTTAGTCTAAGCTGCAGTCCAGGTGACCTCAGTCAGCCAATGACCTCAAACAATTCTCTCTCAAAGAAATTCCTGATGGCTTTGGCCAAACCAATGTCTCTGAATATGTGCTCAGACACACAGCCTCCACAAACACTAGGCCCAGATACAAGCCTGAATATGGAAATGCTACAAATATCCCCACTACTTAGAACAAACTGCAGAAAAGTTTCACAGCTGAAAAGCAGCAGTGAGCCTTTAAATGAAAGTTTTAAACAGCTAAAGGAGCCTCTAGAAAAAAAGAGTTTACTGTAACCAGTTATCAGAAACAAACAACCCAACAGATGCTTAATAAAAGTGGACAATTTCCAGTTAATTCCTCACACACAGTGAAACTAGCTAGAAAAATACACAGTACACAAAGTGCTATAAATAACAAAGAAATAAAGAACAAAATAAACAAAAAACAGGATACTTAATGCTATATATTATAGCTCCGAGTTTCCTCAGTGTCCTTCCTTCGATCAGTTCACTGTGAAATGGCTGAGCATTCACAACTGAACTTCTTAGGTAACAGAAAGTTGAAACCTGAGACAGCTTTTAAGAAAGAAATCTCAAAAGAACCAATTAGGTGCTTAGTCAAAACTGTAGTCCAGGTGACCTCAGTCAGTAAATGACCTCAAACAATTCTCTCTTACAGAAATGCTTGATGGCTTTTGCCAAACCAATGTCTCTGAATATGTGTTCAGACAAACAGCCTCCACAAACACTATGCCCAAATACAAGCCTGAATATGGAAATGCTACAAATATCCCCACTACTTAGAACAAACTGCAGAAATGTTTCACAGCTGAAAAGCAGCATTGAGCCTTTAAATGAAAGTTTTAAACAGCTAAAGGAGCCTCTAGAAAAAAAGAGTTTACTGTAACCAGTTATCAGAAACAAACAACCCAACAGATGCTTAATAAAAGTGGACAATTTCCAGTTAATACCTCACACACAGTGAAATTAGCTAGAAAAATACACAGTACACAAAGTGCTATAAATAACAAAGAAATAAAGAACAAAATAAACAAAAAACAGGATACTTAATGTTATATATTATAGCTCTGAGTTTCCTCAGTGTCCTTCCTTCGATCAGTTCACTGTGAAATGGCAGAGCACTCACAACTGAACTTCTTAGGTAACAGAAAGTTGAAACCTGAGACAGCTTTTAAGAAAGAAATCTCAAAAGAACCAATGAGGTGCTTAGTCTAAGCTGTAGTCCAGGTGACCTCAGTCAGCCAATGACCTCAAACAATTCTCTCTCACAGAAATGCCTGATGGCTTTGGCCAAACCAATGTCTCTGAATATGTGCTCAGACACACAGCCTCCACAAACACTAGGCCCAAATACAAGCCTGAATATGGAAATGCTACAAATATCCCCACTACTTAGAACAAACTGCAGAAATGTTTCACAGCTGAAAAGCAGCAGTGAGCCTTTAAATAAAAGTTTTAAACAGCTAAATTAGCCTCTAGAAAAAGAGAGTTTACTGTAACCAGTTATCAGAAAGAAACAACTCAACAGATGCTTAAAAAAGTGGACAATTTTCCTTCCTTCGATCAGTTCACTGTGAAATGGCAGAGCATTCACAACTGAACTTCTTAGGTAACAGAAAGTTGAAACCTGAGACAGCTTTTAAGAAAGAAATCTCAAAAGAACCAATGAGGTGCTTAGTCTAAGCTGTAGTCCAGGTGACCTCAGTCAGCCAATGACCGCAAACAATTCTCACTCATAGAAATGCCTGATAGTTTTGGCCAAACCAATGTCTCTGAATATGTGCTCAGGCACACAGCCTCCACAAACACTAGGCCCAAATACAAGCCTGAATATGGAAATGCTACAAATATCCCCACTACTTAGAACAAACTGCAGAAATGTTTCACAGCTGAAAAGCAGCAGTGAGCCTTTAAATGAAAGTTTTAAACAGCTAAAGGAGCATCTAGAAAAAAAGAGTTTACTGTAACCAGTTATCAGAAACAAACAACCCAACAGATGCTTAATAAAAGTGGACAATTGCCAGTTAATACATCACACATAGTGAAACTAGCTAGAAAAATACACAGTACACAAAGTGCTATAAATAACAAAGAAATAAAGAACAAAATAAACAAAAAACAGGATACTTAATGTTATATATTATAGCTCCGAGTTTCCTCAGTGTCCTTCCTTCAATCAGTTCACTGTGAAATGGCAGAGCATTCACAACTAAACTTCTTAGGTAACAGAAAGTTGAAACCTGAGACAGCTTTTAAGAAAGAAATCTCAAAAGAACCAATGAGGTGCTTAGTCTAAGCTGCAGTCCAGGTGACCTCAGTCAGCCAATGACCTCAAACAATTCTCTCTCAAAGAAATTCCTGATGGCTTTGGCCAAACCAATGTCTCTGAATATGTGCTCAGACACACAGCCTCCACAAACACTAGGCCCAAATACAAGCCTGAATATGGAAATGCTACAAATATCCCCACTACTTAGAACAAACTGCAGAAATGTTTCACAGCTGAAAAGCAGCAGTGAGCCTTTAAATGAAAGTTTTAAACAGCTAAAGGAGCCTCTAGAAAAAAAGAGTTTACTGTAACCAGCTATCAGAAACAAACAACCCAACAGATGCGTAATAAAAGTGTACAATTTCCAGTTAATTCCTCACACACAGTGAAACTAGCTAGAAAAATACACAGTACACAAAGTGCTATAAATAACAAAGAAATAAAGAACAAAATAAACAAAAAACAGGATAGTTAATGTTATATATTATAGCTCAGAGTTTCCTCAGTGTCCTTCCTTCGATCAGTTCACTGTGAAATGGCAGAGCATTCACAACTGAACTTCTTAGGTAACAGAAAGATGAAACCTGAGACAGCTTTTAAGAAAGAAATCTCAAAAGAACCAATGAGGTGCTTAGTCTAAGCTGCAGTCCAGGTGACCTCACTCAGCCAATGACCTCAAACAATTCTCTCTCAAAGAAATTCCTGATGGCTTTGGCCAAACCAATGTCTCTGAATATGTGCTCAGACACACAGCCTCCAAAAACACTAGGCCCAGATACAAGCCTGAATATGGAAATGCTACAAATATCCCCACTACATAGAACAAACTGCAGAAATGTTTCACAGCTGAAAAGCAGCAGTGAGCCTTTAAATGAAAGTTTTAAACAGCTAAAGGAGCCTCTAGAAAAAAGAGTTTACTGTAACCAGTTATCAGAAACAAACAACCCAACAGATGCTTAATAAAAGTGGACAATTTCCAGTTAATTCCTCACACACAGTGAAATTAGCTAGAAAAATACACAGTACACAAAGTGCTATAAATAACAAAGAAATAAAGAACAAAATAAACAAAAAACAGGATACTTAATGTTATATATTATAGCTCTGAGTTTCCTCAGTGTCCTTCCTTCGATCAGTTCACTGTGAAATGGCAGAGCATTCACAACTGAACTTCTTAGGTAACAGAAAGTTGAAATCTGACACAGCTTTTAAGAAAGAAATCTCAAAAGAACCAATGAGGTGCTTAGTCTAAGCTGTAGTCCAGGTGACCTCAGTCAGCCAATGACCTCAAACAATTCTCTCTCACAGAAATGCCTGATGGCTTTGGCCAAACCAATGTCTCTGAATATGTGCTCAGACACACAGCCTCCACAAACACTAGGCCCAAATACAAGCCTGAATATGGAAATGCTACAAATATCCCCACTACTTAGAACAAACTGCAGAAATGTTTCACAGCTGAAAAGCAGCAGTGAGCCTTTAAATGAAAGTTTTAAACAGCTAAATTAGCCTCTAGAAAAAGAGAGTTTACTGTAACCAGTTATCAGAAAGAAACAACTCAACAGATGCTTAACAAAAGTGGATAATTTCCAGTTAATACCTCACACACAGTGAAACTAGCTAGAAAAATACACAGTACATAAAGTGCTATAAATAATAAAGAAATAAAGAACAAAATAAACAAAAAAACAGGATACTTAATGGTATATATTATAGCTCCGAGTTTCCTCAGTGTCCTTCCTTCGATCAGTTCACTGTGAAATGGCAGAGCATTCACAACTGAACTTCTTAGGTAACAGAAAGTTGAAACCTCAGACAGCTTTTAAGAAAGAAATCTCAAAAGAATCAATGAGGTGCTTAGTCTAAGCTGTAGTCCAGGTGACCTCAGTCAGCCAATGACCTCAAACAATTCTCTCTCACAGAAAGCCTGATAGTTTTGGCCAAACCAATGTCTCTGAATATGTGCTCAGACACACAGCCTCCACAAACACTAGGCCCAAATACAAGCCTGAATATGGAAATGCTACAAATATCCCCACTACTTAGAACAAACTGCAGAAATGTTTCACAGCTGAAAAGCAGCAGTGAGCCTTTAATTGAAAGTTTTAAACAGCTAAAGGAGCATCTAGAAAAAAAGAGTTTACTGTAACCAGTTATCAGAAACAAACAACCCAACAGATGCTTAATAAAAGTGGACAATTGCCAGTTAATACCTTACACACAGTGAAACTAGCTAGAAAAATACACAATACACAAAGTGCTATAAATAACAAAGAAATAAAGAACAAAATAAACAAAAAACAGGATACTTAATGTTATATATTTTAGCTCCGTGTTTCCTCAGTGTCCTTCCTTCGATCAGTTCCCTGTGAAATGGCAGAGCATTCACAACTTAACTTCTTAGGTAACAGAAAGTTGAAACCTGAGACAGCTTTTAAGAAAGAAATCTCAAAAGAACCAATGAGCTGCTTAGTCTAAGCTGTAGTCCAGGTGACCTCAGTCAGCCAATGACCTCAAACAATTCTCTCTCACAGAAATGCCTGATAGTTTTGGCCAAACCAATGTCTCTGAATATGTGCTCAGACACACAGCCTCCACAAACACTAGGCCCAAATACAAGCCTGAATATGGAAATGCTACAAATATCCCCACTACTTAGAACAAACTGCAGAAATGTTTCACAGCTGAAAAGCAGCAGTGAGCCTTTAAATGAAAGTTTTAAACAGCTAAAGGAGCATCTAGAAAAAAAGAGTATACTGTAACCAGTTATCAGAAACAAACAACCCAACAGATGCTTAATAAAAGTGGATAATTTCCAGTTAATACCTCACACACAATGAAACTAGCTAGAAAAATACACAATACACAAAGTGCTATAAATAACAAAGAAATAAAGAACAAAATAAACAAAAAACAGGATACTTAATGTTATATATTATAGCTCCGAGTTTCCTCAGTGTCCTTCCTTCGATCAGTTCACTGTGAAATGGAAGAGCATTCACAACTGAACTTCTTAGGTAACAGAAAGTTGAAACCTGAGACAGCTTTTAAGAAAGAAATTTCAAAAGAACCAATGAGGTGCTTAGTCTAAGCTGTAGTCGAGGTGACCTCAGTCATCCAATGGCCTCAAACAATTCTCTCTCACAGAAATGCTTGATGGCTTTGGCCAAACCAATGTCTCTGAATATGTGTTCAGACACACAGCCTCCACATACACTAGGCCCAAATACAAGCCTGAATATGGAAATGCTACAAATATCCCCACTACTTAGAACAAACTGCAGAAATGTTTCACAACTGAAAAGCAGCAGTGAGACATTAAATGAAAGTTTTAAACAGCTAAAGGAGCCTCTAGAAAAAAGAGTTTACTGTAACCAGTTATCAGAAACAAGCAACCCAACAGATGCTTAATAAAAGTGGACAATTTCCAGTTAATACCTCACACACAGTGAAACTAGCTTGAAAAATACACAGTACACAAAGTGCTATAAATAACAAAAAATAAAGAACAAAATAAACAAAAAAATGGATACTTAATGTTATATATTATAGCTCCGAGTTTCCTCAGTGTCCTTCCTTCGATCAGTTCACTGTGAAATGGCAGAGCATTCACAACTGAACTTCTTAGGTAACAGAAAGTTGAAACCTGAGACAGCTTTTAAGAAAGAAATCTCAAAAGAACCAATGAGGTGCTTAGTCTAAGCTGCAGTCCAGGTGACCTCAGTCAGCCAATGACCTCAAACAATTCTCTCTCAAAGAAATTCCTGATGGCTTTGGATAAACCAGTGTCTCTGAATATGTGCTCAGATACACAGCCTCCACAAACACTAGGCCCAAATACAAGCCTGAATATGGAAATGCTACAAATATCCCCACTACTTAGAACAAACTGCAGAAATGTTTCACAGCTGAAAAGCAGCAGTGAGCCTTTAAATGAAAGTTTTAAACAGCTAAAGGAGCCTCTAGAAAAAAAGAGTTTACTGTAACCAGTTATCAGAAACAAACAACTCAACAGATGTTTAATAAAAGTGGACAATTTCCTGTTAATACTTCACACACAGTGAAACTAGCTAGAAAAATACACAGTACACAAAGTGCTATAAATAACAAAGAAATAAAGAACAAAATAAACAAAAAGCAGGATACTTAATGTTATATATTATAGCTCCGAGTTTCCTCAGTGTCCTTCCTTCAATCAGTTCACTGTGAAATGGAGGGATTTGGGCACCCAGGTTGATAGCAATCTGACTGTTGATCACCATGTTGCTTTCATAGTACTGAGGCCCACCTCATAAGTAAGGGTATCTCATCCAGGGACAAAGAGGTCATAACATTCCTGTATTCTTCCCTTATAAGGCTAATTATTGAGTACAACACCACCTCCAGCATGTACTTCGCAAAGCACATGCAGCAGCTGGAGAAAGCAGGGCTTCAAACACCTACCCTATACAGATAGGCTAAAAGCCCTGTCCCTCTACTCAGTTTCATACAGACTCCTCAGAGATGACCTCTGTCTGGCATACAAAGCAATCTTAGACCCTGCCTTGCTAGGACTGCTGCTTATCTGCAAGTCAAGCTCCACTCCAGCAACCAGTGCACATGACCTTAAGTTGGTCTATGATTTCAATAGGACTTGTTGGTGGGACAGATTTGTCCCCCCGAGACTCCCCCATCTGTGGAATAGACTCTCTCTCCACATGAAGCAGAGTACCTCATTATCCCTTTTTAAGCAAAACCTGGATAAATGGATGGGAATGGGAAATAGAAAATACACCCCTGGGATTCCACCTTTGTCCCTGTTGGATAGGGCCTCTGGGTGCTGACTTGTCTAAACATGGGCTTATAAGGGCCTCAAGGCCAAAAGCCTAGTAACCTCCTTTGATCCTGAGTAGCCGAGGTTAACTAGATGACACTAGGTCAATTTATCACCCCTTCTGTAGAACCAAACTACTTTGCATAAGATTTTGTAAACATATCTATGATCAATACCATAAAGAAAGTACATAAAAACTTGCAATGTTATACAGGGACAAATAGTTCCTAACAGACACCACTAGAGCCACTCTTGCACATACCTATTTCATCTCCACTGTTTTGTATGCCTCACCAATCTCAGAAAAATCTGACCTTTCCAAACTGCAAACATGTAATAATAAGATTGCCAAATTTGCAACCAATACCCCTCTCACAGAACACACCACTGCACTCCCCTTAAAACACTTATTATTTATAATCAACTTCTCTTAACCCACAAACTACTTCACTACCCTGAAAAAAACACTACTCTACAAAATGTACTACACCCAAGCACCAAAGCTAGAGTCCTGTAACCCAATCAAAAACTCCTATTAGATGTGACCAAAGTTAATAATTCCACAGGTATATCCCTCTATATCAATACTGCTGCCAAACAGTGGCACAATCTTCCCCCCAGCATTTCAGCCACAACTTCCTTTGTCTTCTTAAAAAAGGCCTTAAAATCCCATCTACAGCAATCTTGATTCTGTAAGTGTGACTAACTTGATGGCTCTCTGAAACTTACTTCTAATCTATTAAGACTCTCCTCTCTCACAACACTATGCTACTCCCACTAAGGTACTTCTTTCCTTCTCTATCCTACTTTAATTACACCTGCATCCCACCTTCCTATACTAACATGTACTACATCCATAGCCTAAAATAAACTTAATGTAACCTGGCTCTGTAATTCTGAAATCCCTGATTATTCTTCGTATTACCTACTGCTCTCTACTGACTCCCCCTCTCTCTGCACATTATTTCCCCAACTAATATACTTTTCCCTTTATCTCTTCTACTTTCATTTACCCTTCACTCACCTGTTATATTTATCTGTATTTCTTCCTTAGCTTTGAAATCCTGTGACTATAATTTTAAAAGATATATAAACTGCATAATTCAAACACTAAATACTGTATGTTAAAGCAGCTAGCTTTTTCACTGTTAAAAACTATGCATGTATGTATGCTACTATGTATTCCAAAGTCCATTATGTAAACATACCTGTCTGATGGAAAACATTCTCTGTATATGGAGCACACCCCCCCCCAGGTCTCTACTGAAAAAGGACCTGTGTCCAGTCGACTTTCCCAGTAAACAAATGTAAAATAAAATAAATAAATCTGCTGTGTCTGAGAATAAAGTTTGGAATCGAAACAAAGTTTATCAAATTGTATGTCCTTACTCCTTCCACAATGCATGCATTTATAAAATGTTTTCCTATTACACTCAGTATCTTTATATACATTTTCTTCATTGTTTTCTTGATCTTGACTTGCACTATGTTTCATTTGTCTGTCTAGCTTGTTTATTTCATTGTGAAAACTGCAGTTCAACCTCTTTTCTTATATTTTGTTTCTCACCTTAATCAAGTATCTTGTTCGTTTAGAAATATATCCTTCTGACATTGTGTGCCTGAATCCTGTTGTTAAACTTTTTTTTTTTATTGTTTGCATTCAAACAATTTCTCTTCCAAAATGTCCCACATTCCTTTTGCAGTTTTTCCACTTAACACATCCCTCCAATTAGTTTTACATCATGACTGTTTTGCTTTCATATAATCTGCTATTAATCTTCTCTGCATTGGTTTAGATTTCAGTTTGGCCAAATTAACCTTTAAAACCCCATGATCCCTGCATATCAAAAGTGGCAAAACTTGACATGAAGCAACAGTAATTTGTTTAGGAATACAAACAAGGTCTATGTTCCATCCACCGGTAAACTTTTATACAATCTGAAACAATTGTTGTTCCTGAACTTACTTTGTGAATAATGTAATTTTGTAATATTTTTGAATTATTATTATTATTCAAGCCTGTCTCTGCTAAGCTTATGTCACTAGCCACTATTCTTCTTCACAATTGTGTTCTATGCAAGACGTATGAACTCCTCTAGGTCAACAACACTCCAACAACTGTTATAGGTTTCAGGGTTGCCATTATAGTGAAAGTTACACAATCTATAGTATTGTTATTATCGTTGAATGTGTAATAATTGCAGTTCTCAGTTATCTGTAATCCATATCGTTAACACCTCCACCTGATTTTTGATAGAATGTCTGTTACAGTAAAAAAAATATGTACCCAGACAAGGCTGGTTTCCAGTTATTGTCCGTTAACTATGCTTCATGAACAGTATCATCAATCACGTAGTAATATAGCAAATTTACCAATAAAAAAAAACTTTACTGTTAATACCCCTAGCATTGAAAACCATCAAAGCTGCATCAAATGTTGCTATTTATGGACTATTAAATTTTCAACATAGGAAAAATTCTACCTTGTGTTTGTCAATCTCACAAAATGTCTGCTGCAAAACCTCTCTTCCCTGATTTTGACATGTGCATGAAATCCTGTCTGAACACGTGTGCCCAAAATTAGGCTTGAATACTCTAAACATTTCCATTTTTTAAAACAGGGCTTGTTTCATGTAGGCATTTACCTAAAACACGGTTTCATTCAAGTTGACCTGACTCTCCTTTTTATATGTGATTTTTTGAAAAATGTCATTGCACATGTACAAGCTATGCTAATTAAGAGAGCTGTAAGTTCCCTACAAATAGAAAGTCTTTGTGGACAAGACCATTTGTACCTACATGAATATGAATAAAACCACATCCATCTTTCCTTACATTAAAATGTTCGAATGCCTAACATCTTCCATTTTTGTTTCAGGCATGCATAACACTATAAAATGTTCATTATCTTCTCTAATTGAATCTCAGTTACAAGAATAACTTTTTTGTTCAGATCTGAAGAATCTTCAACTGTTAATACAATAGTATCTGCACTATCAGTTGTTACAAATAAATGATCATCTCCATTAGTTTTATTAATCCCACTGTGTTCATTGCACATTACATTTGCAATAATACAATTCTCATCCAGCTGGCTTTATACATCCACAGCTTGAGCCTGCCCCTTGGCTCTTTTTTTCTACATTCTCTTTTGGACAAATGATGCCTTTTTCAGTAGACTGAATGTTTTCCGACAGACAAATGCTAATCTGTATGTTACATAAAGTGGTATCCTTTTTAGTATTTATTCTATTTGCTTTACAGACATTTTATCAGTTTCTTTTTCTTCCTTGTTATTTGTTGTGAACTTCTTTCATGTCTTTATTTTATTTTCTTCCACATGTTCTGAATCCTTAAAATGAATATTTGTATCCAGAATTCCAAAGTTGTCAGTGGTATTATGTTGTTCAATAACGGTTGAGTGATCATTACAGACAACAGAGCACATTTGTGTAAAACAGTCTCTAGTTGCTCTTTGCCCAACATTTTATCTCATCAGTCTGGTTATTAGCATATGTAACATTTCTCTAAGATGTGCTAATTACACAAGTGCAATCATCACCAGGAAGTCTAGATTTACTACTAATAATGGTAAGCAAATCATCAAACTCTTTATATGAGAAACCCAAATCATCAGATTTATCAGGTGTTACCTTTAAATATACATATCATTTAGTACATTGTAGAAGATACTTGTGCTTTAGCAAATCATTAAAGGCATACTCATTGAAGGAATCCATATCCATCATCAAATGAATAAAGAATTCTAAAAGAAAGGTATTATCAACATCAGTTACCACACAATTCAAAGAGAACTTAAACTTCTGAAAAATCATACAAGCAATATACAACTAAATATTAAATTAAATACAGCAAAGTTACTAACAGTACAAGCTGTGAAAGTCACACAAAAGCTGAAATTCATTTACTTTGCAGTTGTGCCTCTTTTTAACTATAAAGCTCAAAAAAATCAAAAACCAATACAGGATTTTTATATAAACTCTGTATTGCCCTCTCTGCAGTCTATGTGAATTTGTAGCCGACTAGGCCCCTTAGAATGGGTCGAGTTTGCCTGTCTAAAACCTATCCCTTTCTAACAAGAAACAGTGAAAATTAAAGTTGAAGCAATAAAATCTAAATTAAAGTAAATCTTTTTGTCTACAAGCTATCCCTTTCTTCCTAGAAACAATGAAAAACAGTTATAAAAAATAAATTCAAGTAAAACTTCTCTTACTAGGCAACTGCACAATCAATCACAAACCATGACAGGATTGTTTAGAGAAGCTCGTTAGTCTTCTAAAATAGCCTTCATTAGGGTCTTGTTTTCATTTATTATTTTTTACTGCTGATAAGTCATCTATTCCCATATATTTATATACATTGTCCAGCTGAAATTCCTTCATATCATATTTCTCTTCTTGGTAGATATTTTCTTGGTACTTCTGGTTTCCTGTTATACATGTTTTTGCATATTTTTCAAACCTAGTTATCATTCTTAAATCATTTGTAGTTGTGCTTTCAGATTATCATCTAATAAGCTACGTGGTTTCAAGTCAATCACAAAGTATAGATGAGATATCTTTGGAGAGGATACTTTTTTGAATGTTAAGTCATAACCCCAGCCTAGTCTGTTAAGTAAACAGCTTATTCTATTAAGGAAAAGGAGAAATAATCTCCCTGAAATGTCTCCTTTGTGTTTTTATCAAAGGGAGGATATTTTTCTTTTCCATAAGTCAGATTTAAAGCAGTTGATAGTGTTTTATTGCTCATTGTTATGTCAAAATCCATTAATGTGGGACACCATTGATTTTTTTTCTTTTGTAATCTATTCTTGCCATACTTGGACTGCATTTCTTTTTACAGATTCTATGGCTTTGTTTAACAAGAGATGATGTTTTGTTCCCTCTAACTTTCTTTTGTGTCCTTTTTGTTCTATTGCCATTCTTATTTTTATTTTTCTAACTCTGAACTCTGTCTCTTATCAGTCATAGTACATCATTTATACAGTGTCAGAAGGCAAGTCATCGATAACTTGCAGGTTCTGTCTCAAGGAGGAGCACGATTTTTTTTTCTGTTGCTAACGAGGTTGGGGTCTATTCAAGATAATGAGTGCTATATTTCTGTGTAAATATGTCAATACTTTTAGATAGAAGTTAGGTAATTCATCTGGGCTTAGGGTTTTTTCACTTAGGAGCCTTTCTTAATTTTATCTGAATTTCTCTTACTGCTAATTCATTCAATGTTGTATCCTCTGTATTATAGCTTCTTACTGTTTCTTTTAACTCTTATCCATCAGCATCTCTGTTATGTTCAGCAAGAGCTTTATAAATGCTTCTCCAAAATGTAGTGATTTTTAAGTGACTTTACTAATACATAGCTTTGTTTTTCAATTCTTCATAAATCTTTTTTTAATGATCAATGGATTCCTTATTTTGTACTTCTTAATATTTGCCTGTTTACCTGATAATTTATTTCTGGTTGTGCTAATATTTTTAGCATATTATAGGAGGTAATGTATGATGAATCCTGATCTAATGTTGTGCTGGTTTTATCAAACCTGCATTTCTAAACATTTTTAACAATCCGTCCCCTTTTTCTGTATTCATCTAACAGTGATACTTCTAGTCTTAGCTGCTTTACGTTTTCTGTATTCAGTTATTCTATGGTGGGGTTCATCTTGTTCTCTTCTTTTCTTTTACTAGTCTGTATTTTTGTTATAACAAATTATCTGTTATTAGTTTAGAGGCACAGAAGCTTATTTTATTTTTTGTTATATAGCAAGAATTCCTCTGCTGCTTAATCCTAACTACTGTGTTTATCAGTTATAACAGTCTTCTAAGATCTGGGGTATTATTAACTTTCTGTAGTCTCTTTCTTTCATCTGTTTTAATATCTCCATCCCTTTCAATTAAATCAAACGGGCCCTCACTTAGATCATTCGGTTCCCTATTATGCAATCACAGATGCAATTCGTCGAATGCATCTTGATCGAAATGAGAAGAGCAAAAAGGCAAAATAGCGAAGTGTCTTTTCAGCGAATTCTTTCCCTGGGAAAGAATTCGCTTGGCCACTTTCATTACTTTGCCGTTTTTGGCACTGTAGTGAGATCTCAGACTTGGTATATTTAAGTAGGGGGGGGTGTGGGCAGCACAGCCCCCAATGTCGGGGCGTGGGGGGGCAAAGACCCTCACATCATGTAATGTTTTTTTTTTTTTTTTATTTTGGAATAGCGATTTTTTTCCCTTGGAAAAAGATCACTGTTCTGTGGTTTCGACGTTGTAAGCTTTTGCTTACATGGGGTCGATTATCGTTCACTTCTGTAAGAGTGATACAATATAATATAGACCCGATCATTCTATTTTAGACAGAGTACATCCTCTTTGCTTTCTATTTCCTGCTCTTTCCCTTACTACGCACTTCTTACTGGACATTTTTTGAATCTCTTACTGAAAGTGACAAGACATCACCCTGATGTATATCTTCACCAGAAGCATCCTGTTTTATCTGCTGCACCACCACCTGGAGACACACTGACCCATCATTTCAGTGAAATTGTTACCTAAAACCCATGAGCCACATGAAAAAAATTATAAACTGCAACAGGAGTACATAATGCACTTTAATGACCCAAAATGTCAGAAAAGACATAATAAAGGGTGCAAAGTTAGGAAATCTACAACAACTTCAGGAGGCAGAACCAAAAATAAATAGTACTGCATAATGACTTACCTCATAGTCCTTGCTGTAATGCCTGAAAACAAAAGAATGCCTCTGAACTGCTGAGAGAAGGTGGCAGTTTGAAATGTCACTGTTGTGTAATACCATAAAATCTTTCTTAGCTGAAGAAAGGAGAAAACATGAGTATGAATAAGGATCTTGTTCCTTGCAGAGAAAATTAATAAATGTGCAGCTTTAACTGTAGCAACTGAACAAGTCCACATCTTATTCAATTTAAGATATGCAAATTAAAGGAAGAAACAGGAAGCATGTAATCAAATATATATTCCAGAAGAAGCACATTTCTGTTTATCATAAGTGTACTTCTTCAAGGGTCTATGCTACAGAAAATGCCACAACCTTCTCAGTGTGAAAATATACCTTCAAGTGGCAGTCAAACTTAAACAGAAGATGTAGATGGTAAGATACTGATTAAAATGGATTTTGATGCAGGAGCTATGGATCTGTATTAGATAGTACTGGAAGGTACTAAAGTTCATAGTTTCATAGGCTTTTACCAGGCTAATGACCACAATGACCTTTTTAAGCCTAGCCATCCATCTCAAATCTCTGACAAGTTCTGATACCCTTGATAAGTGCAAGCAGGGGCCTGGGAGATGAACCATTTACAGGTTACCTGTGTTCATTAGAGACACAGGTGCCAAACCAGGGATGAATTTCTGGTTTCACATCCAACTGTCTATGTTGCACTTGAATTGGGTTAGGGAGGAGCTCTGCTGCAAATGGATGGGGAGCCTGTTCCTTAGACATGGTAGTCTCTGGGATACATACTTATGTCTCCAGATCAAAGGTAAGGTTTAAGTCTTTAGAATGGGTAACTCTTGTGTTGTTTGTTTTGTGGATATGCAGGAAGTCCATCAGAGTGGGGTCTGACAATGCTCTGTATGCCAGGCATAGATCTCCCCTCAAAAGCCTGTAGGAGACAGAATGCAGGGATATGGCCTTGAGGTGGTCTGCATAGGACATTTTACATA